>NC_091332.1:8544193-8579193 GCF_038502225.1 Cherax quadricarinatus | reverse complement strand
AGACAATCCAGGCTGTTGGTACTAGCAGTAAGCAGTACCAAGAGCCTGACGCAGTACCAAAGCGTGACACTCATCCTCGCGTGGTAGTCATCCTCGCGTGGTAGTCATCCTCGCGTGGTACTATCCTCGCGTGGTAGTCATCCTCGCGTGGTACTATCCTCGCGTGGTACTATCCTCGCGTGGTACTCATCCTCGCGTGGTACTCATCCTCGCGTGGTACTCATCCTCGCGTGGTACTCATCCTCGCGTGGTACTCATCCTCGCGTGGTACTCATCCTCGCATGGTACTCATCCTCGCGTGGTACTCATCCTCGCGTGGTACTCATCCTCGCGTGGTACTCATCCTCGCGTGGTACTCATCCTCGCATGGTACTCATCCTCGCATGGTACTCATCCTCGCGTGGTACTCATCCTCGCGTGGTACTCATCCTCGCGTGGTACTCATCCTCGCGTGGTACTCATCCTCGCATGGTACTCATCCTCGCGTGGTACTCATCCTCGCATGGTACTCATCCTCGCATGGTTCTCATCCTCGCATGGTACTCATCCTCGCGGGGTACTCATCCTCGCGTGGTTCTCATCCTCGCGTGGTGCTCATCCTCGCGTGGTACTCATCCTCGCGTGGTACTCATCCTCGCGTGGTACTCATCCTCGCGTGGTACTCATCCTCGCGTGGTACTCATCCTCGCGTGGTACTCATCCTCGCGTGGTAATCATCCTCGCGTAGTACTCATCCTCGCATGTGGTACTCATCCTCGCATGGTACTCATCCTCCCCTGGTACTCATCCTCGCGTGGTACACATCCTCGCGTGGTACTCATCCTCGCATGGTTCTCATCCTCGCATGGTACTCATCCTCGCGTGGTACTCATCCTCGCGTGGTGCTCATCCTCGCGTGGTACTCATCCTCGCGTGGTACTCATCCTCGCGTGGTACTCATCCTCGCGTGGTACTCATCCTCGCGTGGTACTCATCCTCGCGTGGTACTCATCCTCGCGTGGTACTCATCCTCGCGTGGTACTCATCCTCGCGTGGTACTCATCCTCGCGTGGTACTCATCCTCGCGTGGTACTCATCCTCGCGTGGTACTCATCCTCGCGTGGTACTCATCCTCGCATGGTACTCATCCTCGCGTGGTACTCATCCTCGCGTGGTACTCATCCTCGCGTGGTACTCATCCTCGCGTGGTACTCATCCTCGCGTGGTACTCATCCTCGCGTAGTACTCATCCTCGCATGGTACTCATCCTCGCGTGGTGCTCATCCTCGCGTGGTACTCATCCTCGCGTGGTACTCATCCTCGCGTGGTACTCATCCTCGCGTGGTACTCATCCTCGCGTGGTACTCATCCTCGCGTGGTACTCATCCTCGCGTGGTACTCATCCTCGCGTGGTACTCATCCTCGCGTGGTACTCATCCTCGCGTGGTACTCATTCTCGCGTGGTACTCATCCTCGCGTTGTACTCATCCTCGCGTGGTACTCATCCTCGCGTGGTACTCATCCTCGCGTGGTACTCATCCTCGCGTTGTACTCATCCTCGCGTTGTACTCATCCTCGCATGGTACTCATCCTCGCGTGGTACTCATCCTCGCGTGGTACTCATCCTCGCGTGGTACTCATCCTCGCGTGGTACTCATCCTCGCGTGGTACTCGATCATTATGTTAGACACATTATCTTAGCATATTTCACTAAGATCTTGATTTATCTGTTCCCAGTTAATTTGTTTGTTGATTGTTTTGGAAACACCCAGGTAACGATTTATAGTGTGTGTGTGTGCGTGTGTGTGTGTGTGTACTCACCTATTTGTGGTTGCAGAGGTCGATTCACAGCTCCTGGCCCCGCGTGTGTGTGTACAAGTGAGAATATTTGCGAAGTGTGTGTACACATGTTTGTGTATGCACATCATGCTTATTACTTGCGTGTCTTCCCATTATCTGAGCTACGGTTGTCCTAGTCTGTGTTGGCATGTGCTCACTTGTGTGCACGAGTGTATGCGTGCATGTGTGAGCGTCCCTCTTGCGTGCAAGTGTTTCTGTTTACGAGTGTGTACATGACCACGTGTTTTCCTTCTTCCCGAAGCCTAGCTCTTCCCTCGTCCCCTCCGCCAGGGCCAACAGATAATAAGGATTCACCCCATAACTACCACAATCTTTGGCAGAGCTGATTTAACTGAAAATTCAAAATCACTTACTGCGTAACACAATAGGGAAGGAGCTGTCTCTCGGTGTTTTTAATTTCGTTGGTCCATACACAAGAGTTTTCGACACCTCAATAACATCTGCTTTTTGCTTCCCAAATTTGGCAAAAAAAAAAAAAAAAAGAAAAATCAAAGCTTTCAATGTTCGACGTTGTGAAATACTCGAGACACCAACTATGACGTGGGAGAAAGGCCTGAAACCCTTCCTAGGTGCACTTGTCCTTATAATAATTTGTTGTGAGAATTCAGCTTACCCTAAGCCTACACATTTCTGACAACTATTTACATTATTTTCCTTCCCATCCTGACCGAATGAAATACAGCCTCTTATTTCTTGCTTCTTGTACTCTGACTGCTTGCATAAATGGATCAAGCAGTGGCCAATGCTAACTATAGAATCAGTAAGGAATTATTAAGACAAGGAAAAATCGACATGGAGTTAATTTCTTTGCGCATCGTCAGTGATATTATAATATCCCAAACTAGGGATGTGCCGAAGTATTCGTATCGGCATCGGTGGTACCGGCTGATTTTTAAGGTATCGGTATCGGCCTAAAAATAAGTTTCTGTAATAATTCGCTAATTTTGATGTCATCGACACCGATATTGGTGGGTATAGGCTAATTTTAATGGTATCGGTACCGATACTGGTGGGTAACGGCTAATTTTGATATCGGTAGGTATCTGCTAATTTTGACAGTATCGGCAAAAATTGGTTATCATACGATAACTGCCCAAAAATCAAAACTGTAGCCTACACTTCAACCAAACAGGTACTGTAGTGAGTAAGTAGTGGGTAGATCCAAGAAACCACTCTTTATGTCCCAGGTGGCCATGAAATTTCGAGCAAAGCTGTAATCAGTGATATTATCCAGACCGTCCAGGGGAGCTAGACGTGTTAATTAAATCACCTGAATAGCCAAGCTATCCTTAAGAAAAACTATAATCATAAAGACAGAAAATTAAGTTCCAGAGAGAGAGGAGCATTGCAAAATATAATAGACTCGAGTCATAATGAGCAAGACTTTACAACTCATTCCCATTTTACTTCGACAAGCTTTAAACGTGGTGCTCAATGTAAATTTCTCAACGCTTCTAAATTTTTCATCAAATACTTCTATTTTTATTTTAAATTACACTAAATTAATTTAGGTTAGGCTACATACTCCATTAACAACGATTATACATCGACAATTTTACTTTTTAAAAAAAAAAAAAAAAAAAAAAAAAAAACAGGCTGTAATAAGTCTGCCAACGAGGTAGCTGAAGAATAACATAACGTTCAAATCTAAACGTTTATCCTTAGAAACGAGAATGTGTTGCACATATCTGCTTAAGATGGAAAATAAATCTTACATACTTGTACGTATATTCAGTATACACTCAGGTTTACTTTGAGGCGTGTCTTACTGCTTAATCCTGTAATATTCCACAAGGGTTTATCTTTTTTGGGGGCAAATATTGTAATGTTGGTAATTAAATATTTTAAATACAACATATTTTAGCGTGTGATATTTTGTATCGTACATGCAGCCTTGATGATCCCTGTGTAATCTATGGGTTTTAAATCATATAAACCAACAAACGAAATATGTGAGACGAGTTGTGAAATGAACCAAGAGACGGTTGGCTGTCTTTGTGTATATAGGATGAGAGTTTACTTCATTCCCTGTTTCAGAGATTAAAGTATTCTTGACTGCTGGTAAACAGATTAAATCCAAAGTTAATGACCCTCGTGTAGTTAATCGGTCTATATACTCAATTAACCAACCTAGCCCGATCTTTGTGTAAACAACCTGCAGGGTTGTTCGGATGGAGGGAGGCGGGGGTGGTGGGGATTAGCTATGACGATGAGGGGTTTAGTTCAAGCAAGGTCAGATGTTGTGGAGTCTTCCAACAGGATGGGTGTGTTATGTGCATCTCTAGACTATACCTACAGCTGGTGCCTGGATTGATCTTAAGGAAATACTAAGATACGTAAGTAGTTTGTTTTCCGGTATGGTCGTGGGTGTACAAAAGTATCGGCTAATTTTGATGGTTTCGGTCTAAAACTGGGTATCGGTAAAATATTTGGTATAATACAACATGACAGTTACCAACCTGGTAACTGTCATGTTGTTTAAGCCGTTGAATTTTTACTTTATAAAAACTGTTAACCTACCGCAAACCATTTCCGGGTCTGGCGCCTTATCTAAGATGTGTAAGATTGAATCCCCGCACACTGCTACCCACGACAAAAGAATAACACCCAAGTACCTATTTACTATTAAAATGATGCAACACGTCTAAGGAAACCTCCCTAACGTCTCCAAGCGCCCCAACATTGAACCCGGATACTTCGGTTTGGGCCCGATAGCTCTGCCAGTAAGGTATATCAATAAAGATTTAGTATTTAATATTAAGTTAAAGCAAATTTACTGTTTGTATTTAGGCTGTTGAGCTGGTAAGTGTACGCTGTTATTTTTATTCACTCATTTTTACTTGTATTATAAACCTAATTACACATACTGTTTCATATTCCCGTGACCGTAACTATATGTGAACTTTACGATATAATAATCATAATAAACCTGTAAAATTTATAATGACTGATCTGAGACCGGGCAGCAGGAGCGATGATCCCGCTCACGATACTGGTATACATTAACAGGATACAAACTCAAGGGCTTTCACAGTAAGAATCGATGATACAGTATAGCAATGGGTGACAATTTTTTTATTACTGAGTGGAAGGGAAATGTAAGAGACCTTGAACATCAAAGTTATAAAAATCGTTTCAACTGCGCACCAGCGTTACTATAATTGCAAGAAAATTATAAAAGACTTAATAAAAACAACCTTCCAAACAAGAGAAGCCAAGGTAATGATATTTTTAAGGCACTTTTACTCTAGCCATTCAAGGGAGGTTACTTGAAGCTGGTGAGGGGCTCCTGATCCAAGGAACTACTGGTCTTATCCTCCCTTCCTTGGACAAAACCTTATTGCCATCCATTCCTCAGGTACTGTATGACCCCCCATGCATTTAGCAATTCCCTCTGAATATTAAAATAATAAAAATAGTACTCGATAAACACATACAAGTATATACCAGGATTCCTTGACGGTTATGCGTGGTTTAATGCTAGATAATGTGCTGACATTATTATATTATAATCATGGAGAAGCGCTAAGCCCGTAGGACTATACAGCGCCTGTGGGGGGCGGGGATGGAAGGTATTCAGGCTTAATTCAGGGAACTGGAGCACAGATCCAATTCCCTAGATCAAGAGTCCCTCACCAGCATCAAGAAACCTCCCTTGAGGAGAATGTACTGACAACATTCACTCTTCAATGGGTGGGGACGGGGGGCGACGCTTGATGCTGGTGAAGGGCTGGCTCCTGGGCCAAGGAGTTGGAGCGACCCCTGCCATTTCTCGGATCAAATAAAATTGTTTCCTAATCTCCGGGCGCTATATGACTTACCAGCATAGTGCTTCACCCTGAATATAGCTAAGAGTAATCATACCAAAAATAATGATACTACTGCTAATAATAATTACAACTTTTAATGTTAATTATGATACCTTTTAATAATAATGAGAACATTTACTTCCTGCATACACGCATGCATCTAAATTATTTGATAAAATCTCTTAATCCTTATATTGTACTCCCTAGAACGCAGGAGAGGAAGATGCATCATAATTTACACCAGGAAACTAATAGGACTTGTTCTAAATCTGCGCACTCGTAACATACGGCAACGAAAGTTACTGTAAACAATGTGAAATAACCTGAATAAAAAACTAAAGCATGGGTGCGACAAGTACACTAGAAGAAACATATACAAGGTTCAAGACTTTAATATCCTTCTTTCAGATCTATGAGGCATTATCAAAGCCCACAAATGTTTTTATAAGGGAATCACGGTGTCTATGCTGTAACGCGAGCTGCAAGCACCAACAGTCTGATTTCCCTGGCGTGAGCCATAGCGCCTAGTCAGAGACCCGCACGCGGAGCAATGAACTACAGCAGAGGTTCAAATTAACTTTTTAATTAAGGTATAATACCGAAGATATTTATTGTTAAAATCACGGGGAAGCGTCAAACCCTTAAGGGTCATATATAATTATTATAATAATCAAGGGGGAAGCGCTAAACCCGGAGGATTATACAGCGCCTGGGGGGGGATGTGGAAGGCATTCAGGCTTAATTCGGGGAACTGGAGCACAGATCCAATTCCCTAAATCAAGAGCCCCTCACCAACATCAAGGAATAAGGGTCATATAGCGCCTGTATTTCAACACTTATTATGTTTTATAGATATTTGTGGTCCCGGGGAGCATCGCCCCCGAGGACCGGTCTCGACCAGGCCTCCTCAATTGTTAAAGAAATTTTACAGAAATATATAATCATTTATTAAGACAAAAAATAAAACTAAACGTTTACTGAATGTAAGTACAAGTTTGTAAGACTTTCCTGTCGTCTTACATGTTTATACGACAGACTAGCAATTCTACCAGAATGCAAAACATTTAACAGGCTTCGTTTTACCCTCGCATGACGAAGAGAGAGTAAAGCTAAAAGATTTGGCAGTGCAGCATAATTCAAATATGTTAAAAAAAAAATATATTAAATGAGAAGGGGTGATGACGCTCGGAACCATCTACAGGTACGGTGATTAAATAGTATATAAAATTACACTCGCACTAGGAAATTCCTCGTCTTCATTGATACATCACAGCCTAATTTGAATGTTACACTGGTGCTACTGGCCAAGCCCTGAGGTCTCGTGCTCCCTGCTTGCATTCATGTTAGGTGGCATGATGCCTGAAATGACTTCCTCTCCTGTACCTACTCATTTTTTCCAATGAGAGTCTGTTCTTGTTCAAGGCCCACACTACTCGTATTAACTTTCCAAGTTTCCTTTTTTGTTGAAGATGGATAAGGAAAGGTTTGGAAAAACTGTCTTGTGTATAAATACTTAATTCACTTAATTTAAAACAACTGTTATTTAAATTATAAGTGAGAAAAGTTAGGCGAAATAACGAATGTTGAATCTAGCTTATTAATTACTGAACAGGATATTTACTATTTATTAATTTGTTCCTATAATTGAAGTATTTATCTAGTGATGTGGATGGCATAGGGTCACGTTAGGGGTCATATCCTGGGGATCACTTGCCTGCCATTCTTTACAGTTTCTTATCTAAATGCTTAAGAGACGTGACTAACAGCAAGCAACCCCCTCTATAGTGAATGTTCCCATGCTTACTGCTCAACCGTTTAGTTTAACGCTGGATGTTTATAGTGGAGCTGGGTCATAGATTAGAGGAAGACCATGTGTTGAGTGCAGGGAGTGTGAGGGTACAGAGGGCGAGGCCAGTACAGGTCAGGGAGGTTGGTGGCCTCTGTGTGCCTGCATCCACCGTCTTCCTGCAGTCACCTCTGTTGATTGTCTGCTCCAGCACATCCCTCTCAACTTACACCCGCCCGTTACCTACCTGGGATCTGGCAGTACAATCTTCTTGCTAGCTCTGGCAGCTGGAGTCGACTTACTCTTCTCCATAGCCATCAAATAGCTAACATCAGCCAGCACTGCCTCCAGGTCGGCCATCTTGACGACTTCTTATTTGGTTTACCACTATATATGAGTACACACTTCAGTTATCAAAATGTCAGTAAGCTGACTCTGACAAAACCTATTTATTGGACGAACACCAAATACATATCAAGGCATCACATTTTTGCCGTGCGACAGTGATAATTCACATTACACTTGTCTTGACACCAGACCACGCGAGTACCTCCCTACTCCTCAGAGGACACACCGAAACTGTAAACATTAGAAAGGGCGATAGCGAGCTCACGGGAAGAGCAGCTCACTCCTTGCCACACATCACCACTCCATTTCCCCTATTGCTTAACTTACGCCTTATTCCATATCTAATAACTCTTAGCAAAATTCCCAGAGCATATCTATATATTTCGCACTTTGCGGACGCTAAATACAATGCATTTAACGGTAAAATAAGAGCGTAATTAAAATATATGTGAACATCTCCCCGCGCCTATTGGCGCAGACGCAAGGGTAACGCCCACTTATACCGAGTTTGTTTTCCCAATATTTGTTCCCACCAAACAAGCTCTTTTGATGGTTCTTTAATATAAAAAATGTAAACAACATGAAACACATGATACATCAGAGTTACCACTTACATAATTTGTTATCCAGATATGACATTACTAGAAAATAAATGGTACAGGGCACGCAAAAGGCAAGGATGATATGCAGACGACAGGAAATCAGCTGATATCTGTCAAGTTCCATCAATGGCACAGTCAATCCATCATTTTTTACTCGTGGGATCCCTCCATCGGAGCTCTCTTGAAGCTCATAATGAGCTTTTAATCCAAGAAATTGAACTTGACCTCCCCATCCTTGGATCAAGCTTGATTACCTTCCACTCCCCCCAAGTGATGTATAACTCCTCCGAGTTTAGCGCTTCTTCATAACAATAATACTAGTGGGATGTAAATATAACATAATTGATAAGATACAGCATCACCTCAGCATCATGTAAACACTGTACACATACAATGGGATGCTGCAAGTAAAGACGATATGTTTTGGGCAAGACTTTACGTTATTTATATAAAAAAACTTTTTTACTGTTACAAGTAGCAACATTATTATTCTTTTTGCTCATATTATTTTAGTTTTTGACATTATTAATATACAGTGATTATTATTGCAGTTTACTGTTCACTTATTGCTCTCATTTTCAGCGTCATTATAATCATTAGCAATAACGAAATCTTAGACTTAATGTCATAATTTTTATTAGCATTTATTTCAGTTTGTCCTATTAATCGTGGTTTATATTTAAATAATTTATATTAGCGTGCCGCAATTACATCTTGTTTAAGTAAGGTAAACATAAAAATTAGCTGTAGGTTTGATCACACGAGAAGGTTGTAAATGGTACCTGAGTTGTAACCCAGTAACCTGTTTGTTGGGGAACATGGAACGTAACTAGTTTGTTGAGGAGGTAGGAAGGTCAATAGGTAGGAAACCGGGAATGTAACTAGTTTGTTAGTTGGGGAACCAGGAACGTAACCAGTTTGTTGGAGAGCCAGGAACGTAACTAGTTTGTTGGGGAACCAGGAACGTAACTAGTTTGTTGGGGAACCAGGAACGTAACTAGTTTGTTGGGGAACCAGGAACGTAACTAGTTTGTTGGGGAACCAGAAACGTAACTAGTTTGTTGGGGAACCAGGAACGTAACTAGTTTGTTGGGGAACCAGGAACGTAACTAGTTTGTTGGGGAACCAGGAACGTAACTAGTTTGTAGGGGAACCAGGAACGTAACTAGTTTGTAGGGGAACCAGGAACGTAACTAGTTTGTAGGGGAACCAGGAACGTAACTAGTTTGTAGGGGAACCAGGAACGTAACTAGTTTGTAGGGGAACCAGGAGCGTCACTAGTTTGTTGGGGAACCAGGAAAGTAGCTAGTTTGTTGAGAAAGCATGAGCGTAACTAGCTTGTTAGTTTAGAGAGCAAGAACGTAACTAATTTGTATTTTTGTGAGAACATGTTCTAAATGATACTCAGTTTAGGACTGAATTATGTTATGTGATGACGTCCGTAAATGTTCAGTCAGAGGGGAAAAACTGTTGTTGCTGCTGCTCGTCTTGTGGTATATATGCAGCTTCCTGATTGTGCACATAGTACATAAAAAAGAAACATAACATAAGAAAGAAGGAACAGTGCAACAGGCCTACTGGAAATGCGAGGCAGGTCCAATTCTCCTACCGGCTTAAGCCAACACCCTAACCTAGTCAGGTCAGGTCACATTCACTTAAGGAAGGAGCACGGCATCTGACCTAGTAGCACAAGCTTGTCAGGTCCAACTAAAATTCACCCACACCCACTCATGTATTTATCTAACCTATTTTTAAAACTACACAACGTCTTAGCTTCTATGACGGTACTCGGGAGTTTGTTCCACCCATCCACAACTGTTACCAAACCAGTGCTTTCCTATATCCTTTCTGAATCTGAATTTTTCCAACTTAATGACATTGCTGCAAGTCCTGTATATGCTAGATATTTTCAGCACGCTATTTACATTCCCCCTTATTTATTCCTGTTTTCCATTTATACACCTCAATCATATCTCCCCTAATTCTACGCCTTTCTAGAGAGTGCAGATTCAGGGCCCTCAGTCTCCCCTGTGATGAATGGTTTGAAAAACCGACAAGTTGAAGATTGAGACACTTATGCAACATATGGGAATCTTTATTCAGGAAACGTTTCGCCACACAGTGGCTTCATCAGTCCAATACAAAGTAGAAAGGCGTAAGGAGAGGAGGAGTTTGAGGTAATCAGTCCCTCAGCCTGGAGTCGATGTGTTCAGTCCATCAATCTTGTAGAATGTACAGCATAGGTCCGTAGACGTGGCTTATATACTGTAGTGAGGTGAGGTGAAGCAGGAGGAGGTGGAGTCATAGTGGTACCATCCACTAGTCGAAGTAGGTCTTCGTCCAAAGGTTGGACAAGTGTTGAAGAATTCTTTGTAACAAGATCCCATGATGCTGCAGTGTCTGACAGTTGTGATGAATGGTTTGAAAAACCGACAAGTTGAAGATTGAGACACTTATGCAACATATGGGAATCAAGGTCCCAGCAACTTGTCGGGATAACATTCCATTTTACACAGGTGTGTATTATCTCTATATATAGAGGTGTGCGTCTGTATACAGAAATTTGCATCTGTGTATACACAGAGAAGTGCACATCTCTGTGTATGTGCAGAGATGTGCACATGCGTACATAGAGGTGTGTACCTCTGTGTGGTTATCAGTCAAGTGAACAAATTCTGAAGGGATCTGGATGTACTTCTAGTATATTATAGTTTGACCATTTTACTTTGATGACTTTTACCTTATCTTTCACATTTTTTTTATGAGTGAGAGTCCAAACAAGCTTTCCTGTTAACGAGTGATTGGGAACCACCCGTTTCAAGGTCTGAATCTGATTAACTTCACATCTCGTCTCAGTGCTCTCCTTGGGATAAAATATGTCTGTCTGATTGGTTACTTTTGGCGAAAAGTTTCCCTATTGGTTAGAAGCATTTTCAACAATTTCCCCTATTGGTTAGATGCATTTTCAACAATTTCCCTTATTGGTTAGATGCATTTTCAACAATTTCCCTTATTGGTTAGATGCATTTTCAACAATTTCCCCTATTGGTTAGAGGTATTTTCAACAATTTCTGCTATTGGTTAAAGGCATTTTCAACAATTTCACGTGTCCAGACTGGGCTCAGGATTAGTAGTGGGCCGACAGATGGATGAAACAGCAAACCCACAGGTGGATGAGACATCAAACCCACAGGTGGATGAGACAGCAAACCCACAGGTGGATGAGACAGCAAACCCACAGGTGGATGAGACAGCAAACCCACAGGTGGATGAGACAGCAAACCCACAGGTGGATGAGACAGCAAACCCACAGGTGGATGAGACGGCAAACCCACAGGTGAATGAGACGGCAAACCCACAGGTGGATGAGACGGCAAACCCACAGGTGGATGAGACGGCAAACTCACAGGTGGATGAGACGGCAAACCCACAGGTGGATGAGACGGCAAACCCTCAGGTGGATGAGACGGCAAACTCACAAGTGGGAGGCAGCGGGCCCACAAGTGGGAGGCAGCGGGCCCACAAGTGGGAGGCAGCGGGCCCACAAGTGGGAGGCAGCGGGCCTACAAGTGGGAGGCAGCGGGCCCACAAGTGGGAGGCAGCGGACCCACAAGTGGGAGGCAGCGGGCCCACAAGTGGGAGGCAGCGGGCCCACAAGTGGGAGGCAGCGGGCCCACAAGTGGGAGGCAGCGGGCCCACAAGTGGGAGGCAGCGGGCCCACAAGTGGGAGGCAGCGGGCCCACAAGTGGGAGGCAGCGGCCCACAAGTGGGAGGCAGCGGGCCCACAAGTGGGAGGCAGCGGGCCCACAAGTGGGAGGCAGCGGGCCCACAAGTGGGAGGCAGCGGGCCCACAAGTGGGAGGCAGCGGGCCCACAAGTGGGAGGCAGCGGGCCCACAAGTGGGAGGCAGCGTGCCCACAAGTGAGAGGCAGCGGGCCCACAAGTGGGAGGCAGCGGGCCCACAAGTGGGAGGCAGCGGGCCCACAAGTGGGAGGCAGCGGGCCCACAAGTGGGAGGCAGCGGGCCCACAAGTGGGAGGCAGCGGGCCCACAAGTGGGAGGCAGCGGGCCCACAAGTGGGAGGCAGCGGGCCCACAAGTGGGAGGCAGCGGGCCCACAAGTGGGAGGCAGCGGGCCCACAAGTGGGAGGCAGCGGGCCCACAAGTGGGAGGCAGCGGGCCCACAAGTGGGAGGCAGCGGGCCCACAAGTGGGAGGCAGCGGGCCCACAAGTGGGAGGCAGCGGGCCCACAAGTGGGAGGCAGCGGGCCCACAAGTGGGAGGCAGCGGGCCCACAAGTGGGAGGCAGCGGGCCCACAAGTGGGAGGCAGCGGGCCCACAAGTGGGAGGCAGCGGGCCCACAAGTGGGAGGCAGCGGGCCCACAAGTAGATATAAAGGTCCACAAAACAACACAAACCTTCGTTATAACTTATAAAACTTCCCTTGAGTTATAAATGCTTTTACTGTTCTTCGTGTGTGTACATGCTGTTCTGCGTGTGTACATGCTGTTCTGCGTGTGTACATGCTGTTCTGCGTGTGTACATGCTGTTCTGCGTGTGTACATGCTGTTCTACGTGTGTACATGCTGTTCTGCGTGTGTGTACATGCTGTTCTGCGTGTGTGTACATGCTGTTCTGCGTGTGTGTACATGCTGTTCTGCGTGTGTGTACATGCTGTTCTGCGTGTGTGTACATGCTGTTCTGCGTGTGTGTACATGCTGTTCTGCGTGTGTGTACATGCTGTATTATCTCATAACTACAAAGAAAATTCACTGTAATGCTTTTGTGGTCTGAATTAATGTACGTGTAAACACTTCACTGCTGTTAACAGTTAATACATTGTAAACATTCCATCACTGTTGATAATTTAATACACTGTAAACACTTCACTGCTGTTAACAGTTAATACATTGTAAACATTCCATCACTGTTGATAATTTAATACACTGTAAACACTTCACTGGTGTTAACAGTTAATACATTGTAAACATTCCATCACTGTTGATAATTTAATACACTGTAAACACTTCACTGCTGTTAACAGTTAATACATTGTAAACATTCCATCACTGTTGATAATTTAATACACTGTAAACACTTCACTGCTGTTAACAGTTAATACATTGTAAACATTCCATCACTGTTGATAATTTAATACACTGTAAACACTTCACTGCTGTTAACAGTTAATACATTGTAAGCAGTTTATTATCACTTTGGATCTCAAAAAATGTTAGTGCCCTTACATCTTTTTTTAACTTAAAACTTACATATGTAATGGGGATAAAAAAAATACCCAAAAAAGTATAAAATTCAGATGTCTTATTATTAGTTATCCTCGAAGAGAATCTTTTATAAGGTTGCCTTTTTTTCTGTTTTTTTTCCAACCTTTTTTTTTATCTGTGCTCATAAGTAAAAAACGCCTCGTCCAATAGGCTTCAAATTTTCATTGCTTGTGTACGGTAACGAAGAATAGATTCTTGGAACAACTGACGTATTCACGTGACCAATGACCAAACTTGCTGAAGCCATTCCCAGCATCCTGGGATGGATGGGATAATTTCCAAAATTCTCAAGGGTGGAGCTTCAAAAGTTCAAAAGAGACGCCTCATAATTCGACGATGGTGGAGAATGAAGTCCAAGTGTGTAGGAGCAGATCTGACCATTTTATGTGGAAAATATCCCTCAAGGGGAGCTCCTGGGTGCTGGTGAGGGGATCTTCAATTTCTAGTTACTAGTTTTATGAAATCAATTTGTTTCCAAATGTAATAATTTATTTGCTGAGGAAGGTCTCAAAATTTTTATCATTCTGGAGAGACTGAAAAGTCATCCTCTTAGAACATCAACTATAGCTGATCAGGAAGTAAAGTCTGTGTTAATAATTCAGTCTCAAAACCTTACCTTACCTTACTCAGACAGGATGGGACTTACACAGATGACAACAAGGAAATGAGTGAAATATTGAAATCCCAGTACGACTCTGTGTTTAGTGAACCACTAATCGGTCTGAGGATCGACGACCCACATGATTTCTTCATGAATGAGCCTCAAAACTCCATAAATGTATGCCAGATTTCCGACATTACCCTAACTCCGATAGATTTCGAAAAAGCCATTGACAACATGCTCATGCACTCAGCCCCGGGCCCAGACTCGTGGAACTCTGTTTTCATTAAGAACTGCAAGAAACTCCTCTCGCGTGCCCTAAGTACACTATGGAGGAGGAGCTTGAACATGGGTGAAATTCCAGTCACTTAAAACAACGGATATAGCCCCACTCCATAAAGGTGGCAGCAAAGCATTAGCTAAGAACTATAGACCAATAGCTTTGACGTCCCACATCATAAAAATCTTTGAAAGAGTGCTAAGAAGCAGGATTGCAAATCACCTGGATTCCCAAAATCTGCACAATCCAGGGCAACATGGGTTCAGGGCAGGTCGCTCCTGCCTCTCACAACTACTGGGATCACTATGATATGGCCTTGGATGCACTGGAAGAAAATCAGAATGCAGATGTAATATACACAGACTTTGCAAAAGCATTTGACAAATGCGATCATGGCGTAATAGCCCATAAAATACGTGCTAAAGGAATAACTGGGAAAGTGGGGAGATGGGTCTTCAACTTCCTAACAAATCGAACACAAAGAGTAGTGGTCAACAGAGTTAAATCGGAGGCTGCCATAGTGAAGAGCTCTGTTCCACAAGGCACAGTACTCGCCCCCATCTTATTCCTTATCCTCATATCAGACATAGACAGAGATATACATCACAGCACCGTATCATCCTTTGCGGATGATACTAGGATCTGCATGAGGCTGTCATCTGCTGAGGACGCGGTTAGCCTCCAAGAAGATATAAACAAAGTTTTCCAGTGGGCAATGGTAAATAATATGATCAATGAGGACAAATTCCAACTACTCCGTTATGGAAAACTGGAGGAGAAAATTAGAACAGAGTATACTACAGACTCTGGCCATAAATAGAGCGGAAAAATAATGTAAGGGACCTGGGAGTGGTAATGTCTGAGGATCTTACTTTCAAGGATCACAACAGTGCCATGATCCTACGTGCAAAGAAAATGATAGGATGGATAATGAGAACATTCAAAACGAGAGATGCCAAGCCAATGATGATCCTTTTCAAATCACTTGTTCTCTCTAGGCTGGAATACTGCTGTACGTTAACATCTCCATTCAAAGCAGGTGAAATCGCAGATCTAGAGTGTACAGAGATCCTTTACTGCACGTATAAGTTCTGTCAAGCACCTTAACTACTGGGAACGCTTGGAAGCACTTGACTGTACTCGTTGGAACGCAGGAGGGAGAGATATATCATAATATACACTTGGAAAATCTTGGAAGGAATGGTCCCAAATCTGCACACAGAAATCACTCGCTACGAAAGTAAAAGACTGGGCAGGCGATGCAAAATGCCCCCAATAAAAAGTAGGGGCGCCATTGGTACACTAAGGGAAAACACCATAAGTGTCCGGGGCCCAAGACTATTCAACAGCCTCCCATCAAGCATTAGGGGAATTACCAATAAACCCCTGGCTGCCTTCAAGAGAGAGCTGGACAGATACCTAAAGTCAGTGCCGGATCAGCCGGGCTGTGGTTCGTACGTTGGACTGCGTGCGGCCAGCAGTAACAGCCTAGTTGATCAGGCCCTGATCCATCGGGAGGCCTGGTCATGGACCGGGCCGCGGGGGCGTTGATCCCAGGAATAACCTCCAGGTAACCTCCAGGTTCCATAAAAGATTGGACAGGACTGGGCCAGTAGAATTTCTGCTGCAGTACTGCGGGGCTTTTTTTAAAGTATCATTAGGCTTGTGATATTAAACTTGGAACGTTAGACTTGCGATATTAAACTTGCGACATTAGGCTTGCGACGTTAGTCTAGCAAAATTAGAATTGCGATGTTAGGCTTGCGAGTTACAGGGTTAAGAGGTGGTTAAGAGGATGTGTCAAGAAAGTTTTAATGAAGACCCACAATGAGCAAGATGATGAAAGTGAGATGATGTGTATTACGTGAAAAACTGAACATTAAACTGGAATGAAGTACGGAGGACGTGAATATAAATATTTAGGCATTTGGGAGAGGATGTGTGGACAAATGGATGTATGAAAGATTGGGAGAATAAGTGAATAAATGAGGGAAAGAGGGTAGCTTGTGAAAATTGTTTATTTAGCTCTGGAAGCCAGCCAGGGAGGGTTGATTGATAATTCTTCTTATGCATGAAGAGAGGCTATTGAAAACTCTTGGTCTCATCATACTTAATTATAATGTTATGTCTTGGTGTGCTCATGGCTTCCTTACTTTACCTGGGGGATAACACCGTCTGCCAAACCTTTCGCTTTCATAGGCAATAATTTCTTTGTGAAGTTCTGAGACCAGTCCCTCTAAAAATTTTCCAGGCATAGATTATATAGAAGATTTCATTCTGATTATTAACATGGGGAGATTAATAACCCAGGATAAGCTAAGAAAGCCAAGCAGCTTGCCTTACTCTTCATTAGGGGTCTTCAGGTCCTCTTCTCTGGATATGGTCCACATTAGTCGGCTAACTCCCATGTGCCTAATTGCAGCTTGATGAACAGGGCAGCAGGAGTCAGGGAAAAATGACCAATGTTTCCACTGCTTATTGGATGGAACCTGAGTCGTTCCTTAAAGTAGATAAAGCAGACGCACATTAATTTTTTTTTCATTTTTAAAAAAACAGGAAGAGATGAAGATTTTACAAGCACTCAGCTCACACACTGAGTGTCTGTGGTTCGATCCCCGGTACGGGTGGAACATTGGGCATGTTTCCTTAAACCCGTTCACCTAGCAGCAAGTAGGTACCTGGGTGTGGGTCGCATCCTGGGGGACAATATTAACCAAAGTTTCCCAAAATGCTCTGCATAACAAGGAGCTTTCTATATAGTATGTCACTGATGTCAGCTATGTCTGTATAAGTTGAATCATGTACTTGTAGAAGTAAAAATTATTTATTATTATTATTATTATTATTATTATTATTATTATTATTATTATATCTGTGTGATATGGTATTCGAAATGGAAATTCCTTTTATAAAAGAAACTCCAACCTTGCAACGAAGCCTTAAAGATGCCGTAGCTACTGAACCCATGATGGAATATTTAACGATATCCTCATCGCCCTGCTCAGGTCTCTCGGCTCTGGCTGACAGATTTCATTACCTTATTTGAAAACCCATTCCGTGTGATGGAGTATGACAGGAAAACCATCCTGGGTGGTGGGTGGGTGTGGTATATATAGTTCTATGCTCAAGGATTGTAAAATGTGGCACATATCAGGGCTAGCACACCATATGATGTATCTAACTTGGACCCCTCGAGGGAGGTGCTATGATCCTAGTAAGGTGAAATGGTTCCCATTCCCTAAGTGCTTTATGGCCCTACTGATTTAACACTTATCTTTAATAATAATAAATAATAATTAACTTCGATAATACAAAAATTGATGATTGGGTATTATAACTACTACGGGATGTTGCAGCTGACATGTTTGTACCATTAATATTGATAATGGATTCTAACTTTAAATATTATTTAAATTTTTAATCAGATGATCACATCAATACCAGTTTGTGCCAAGCCAGTGGTGGTAAACTTAAGGCACATACTTCTTTACAGTCTTCAGTATTGCTGTACACTAACAACCCCATTTTAAGCAGGAGATGTGATTCTAAAGAAGGAACAGATAACTTACACTGTCAGTAGAAGAACAGGCGGTGACTCGAATCGTTGTGCATGCCTGTGGCAAGCCCAGCGATGTGTCATCCAGCCACAGATGTTATAAACAGAACTTTATAAGCATCACTTGTGTGACATGGTTACAACCGTCGCCACGAACTGTGATGCTACTCTCTCATCCCACACCTCCAGAAACTTACCTGCAACATCAGTTCTCATACTCGCGAATGGTATATAATCTATAAACTCTAGCACATACTGTTGTATGACCCTAGTGGGTTTAGCGCTGAGTTATGATTGTAATAAATAATAATCAAGCACATACTGAGGATCCATGTTTCAATCCCCGGCATGGGTGGAAACGTGAAGTATATTTCCTTACACCTGCTGCCCCTGTTCACCTAGCAGTAAGTAGGTACCTGGGTGTTAGTCATCTTACACCTGCTGTCCCTGTTCACCTAGCAATAGGTACCTGGATGTTAGTCGACTGTTGTGGGTGGCATCGCAGCCTTAGATAGGGCTGGACTTTGAAATGATTTGAGGTAGGATAACAGCTCTTAGCTGTGTAAAAAATGTAATGAACGACTGTCAACTGTTTCTGGTCCATGACCGTTCTTTTGCTTATTTATAAACAGTCGTTAATTACGACCTACCTTAAGTTAACAGAATACATGTCCTTCAGGGTTATGAGAAAGTTTCTGAATGCGTGGGATGACAGTAGAGCCACAGTTGATGGCGATTGATGCAACCACTACAGTTTTTAAACTGCAACATTAACACCCCTCCTTCAGAGTGCAGGCACTGTACTTCCCATCTCCAGGACTCAAGTCCGGCCTGCCGATTTCCCTGAATCCCTTCATAAATGTTACTTTGCTCACACTCCAACAGCACGTCAAGTATTAAAAACCATTTGTCTCCATTCACTCCTATCAAACACGCTCACGCATGCCTGCTGGAAGTCCAAGCCCCTCGCACACAAAACCTCCTTTACCCCCTCCCTCCAACCCTTCCTAGGCCGACCCCTACCCCGCCTTCCTTCCACTACAGACTGATACACTCTTGAAGTTATTCTGTTTCGCTCCATTCTCTCTACATGTCCGAACCACCTCAACAACCCTTCCTCAGCCCTCTGGACAACAGTTTTGGTAATCCCGCACCTCCTCCTAACTTCCAAACTACGAATTCTCTGCATTATATTCACACCACACATTGCCCTCAGACATGACATCTCCACTGCCTCCAGCCTTCTCCTCGCTGCAACATTCATCACCCATGCTTGACACCCATATAAGAGCGTTGGTAAAACTATACTCTCATACATTCCCCTCTTTGCCTCCAAGGACAAAGTTCTCTGTCTCCACAGACTCCTAAGTGCACCACTCACTCTTTTTCCCTCATCAATTCTATGATTCACCTCATCTTTCATAGACCCATCCGCTGACACGTCCACTCCCAAATATCTGAATACGTTCACCTCCTCCATACTCTCTCCCTCCAATCTGATATTCAATCTTTCATCACCTAATCTTTTTGTTATCCTCATAACCTTACTCTTTCCTGTATTCACCTTTAATTTTCTTCTTTTGCACACCCTACCAAATTCATCCACCAATCTCTGCAGCTTCTCTTCAGAATCTCCCAAGAGCACAGTGTCATCAGCAAAGAGCAGCTGTGACAACTCCCACCCTGTGTGTGATTCTTTATCTTTTAACTCCACGCCTCTTGCCAAGACCCTCGCATTTACTTCTCTTACAACCCCATCTATAAATATATTAAACAACCACGGTGACATCACACATCCTTGTCTAAGGCCTACTTTTACTGGGAAAAAATTTCCCTCTTTTCTACATACTCTAACTTGAGCCTCACTATCCTCGTAAAAACTCTTCACTGCTTTCAGTAACCTACCTCCTACACCATACACTTGCAACATCTGCCACATTGCCCCCCTATCCACCCTGTCATACGCCTTTTCCAAATCCATAAATGCCACAAAGACCTCTTTAGCCTTATCTAAATACTGTTCACTTATATGTTTCACTGTAAACACCTGGTCCACACACCCCCTACCTTTCCTAAAGCCTCCTTGTTCATCTGCTATCCTATTCTCCGTCTTACTCTTAATTCTCTCAATTATAACTCTACCATACACTTTACCAGGTACACTCAACGGACTTATCCCCCTATAATTTTTGCACTCTCTTTTATCCCCTTTGCCTTTATACAAAGGAACTATGCATGCTCTCTGCCAATCCCTAGGTACCTTACCCTCTTCCATACACCTATTAAACAATTGCACCAACCACTCCAAAACTATATCCCCACCTGCTTTTAACATTTCTATCTTTATCCCATCAATCCCGGCTGCCTTACCCCCTTTCATTTTACCTACTGCCTCACGAACTTCCCCCACACTCACAACTGGCTCTTCCTCACTCCTACAAGATGTTATTCCTCCTTGCCCTATACACGAAATCACAGCTTCCCTATCTTCATCAACATTTAACAATTCCTCAAAATATTCCCTCCATCTTCCCAATACCTCTAACTCTCCATTTAATAACTCTCCTCTCCTATTTTTAACTGACAAATCCATTTGTTCTCTAGGCTTCCTTAACTTGTTAATCTCACTCCAAAACTTTTTCTTATTTTCAACAAAATTTGTTGATAACAGCTCACCCACTCTCTCATTTGCTCTCTTTTTACATTGCTTCACCACTCTCTTAACCTCTCTCTTTTTCTCCATATACTCTTCCCTCCTTGCATCACTTCTACTTTGTAAAAACTTCTCATATGCTAACCTTTTCTCCCTTTCTACTCTCTTTACATCATCATTCCACCATATATATATATATATATATATATATATATATATATATATATATATATATATATATATATATATATATATATATATGTCGTGCCGAATAGGCAGAACGTGCCATCTTGGCTTAAATAGCAACTCTCATATTGCCATATAGGACAAGTGTAAATTTGTGTATGCAATAATTTCGCCAAAATCATTCTGAACCTAACGAAAAAAATATATTTCACTGTGTTTGTTTAGTATTAAATTATTGTAAACAAATCTTAAATATATTTAGTTGGGTTAGGCTAAAATAAATTGTTCTTGTTATAATAAGGTTAGGTAAGTTTTCTAAGATTCTTTTGGTGCAAAATTATAAATTTTTACATCAACATTAATGAATAAAGAGAAAAAAAAGACAAATGAGCAGCCCAGCCACCGTGGAGAGAAGACGTCGTCGTTCCTGCTCTTCAGCTGAGCAACTCTGAACACTGTTGCTCGGGATTTTTCTTGTGTTATCCTGAGTAATTCTCACCAGAGCTGAGAGGAAACTTGCTTACAGTCACTTCGAGCCCCATCCCATCAAGAGGGTAAGGCGGTGACTTGCTTGCTTGTTCACCCCTCTCATCCCCATCCCCCCATCCTTCCCCATCCTACCCTCACCCAAACATCAACACTGGCCCACACACTTAACACACTATATACATTGCTATCCTTCTGACTTTCCTATCTTCTTTTTCGGCAACTTCGCTTTGGCGAGTTAACACAAGGCATTTTGACCATCCGGTAGCCCTTGTGGTTTTTTAAAATCCGGTCGATCTTTGCCTTGGGCCCTTTCCCTCACTACTCGAGGGTAGGCTATCTTAGGGGCTGACCTTCATAAGTCAGCTGAAATAGGATGTTAGGTTAACATTAAGGAAAGATCCCTTTTTGTTACGAAACTCCTCTGCCAGATGTTCCTTCCTAAACATCATGGCGAGGATACGTGTAAGATTACGCATTGATGGTAATCAAATGTCCATGAAAGAAATTCTAACACGTATTTGCTCCAACTCAACTGTTGCTCCAGTGGATGTTTTTCAAACCCACGCTGGAGCAGTACTTCTCTCTTCGGAAGAAGTTACTTCAACTACTGAAGCATGATGTCCTGGATAAATTGAAGACATCTGGTGTTACCCCAATTGCACCTGAGAGCTATCAAGCTCAGAGGACTGTGTTTATGGCCAGAATCAACAGTTTTATGAAACATAGCACTGTGAACGAAATTGGTGAGGACATTAATACAGAGAATTCTGAATTTAGGGCTGTAGAAGCACATAAATTCTCTAATCCTAACAACAACAAGGTAACCTTAAAATTAATACTTGAGACACCTGAGGAGGCCAAACTTGTGTGTCAAAATGGCTTCAAATGTTTTGGCACCAGATGTACACCTGACCAAATCTCTCTTGAACGATTTGTCAGTGTGACACAATGTTTTAAGTGTTATGCCTTTGGTCATAACAACAAATGCAGTACTCAAGGGCAGATTTGTAGCATTTGCTCTGGCCAACATTCGTATCGAGATTGTAACAACAAAAATACACCCAAATGTGTCCTCTGCAATGGAAAACATCATGCTGTTTCTGCTATTTGTCCTGAAAGAAAAAAGGAAATGCAGAAAATTCTTGAAGCCAAGAAACTGTCCACTTCTAAGAAGACCACTCCCCAGGCACCGCCAACGATGTCCCAAACTTCCTTCCCAGCTCTGCCTGGATCAAGTGGGACTCCTCAGGTCTCTACCAATGGTTCCAATGTTTGGAATTCTGCCCCTCTTGGAGCGCCCCAATCTAACCCTCACTTACAACAAACGCAACAAGGTTCAGTCTCATCTCCTATGTCTCAGGTATCCACAGCCGGGGATATGACGAGAGCACAACTAATGTACATGATGGCCAAAGACATAGCAGGTGGTGACATTCAACTCTGCTCTCAGGTTTTAAATGATCTGTTAATGGCTAATGGGATCACTCCCATCAATATCCCAGAAAATGTGAAGGCTATTATGACCCAGCCTTCTCATAACAAGAAGTATGTACCATACTCTACATCTAAAAATAAGCCTAAGTCATCCCTGGCCCAGGGATCGCCCACCTCGTAAACCCAGGTTGTCAACTCCCCTCAACCCGATACGTCAACAACTGAACATAACAATGCCCCAGAAAGTGGTGCCTACTCTCCCGCTATAGAAGCTGATCCTGTTGAACAGGAACTTTCCCAGGGTAACTCACCTTGCCTACCTAATATTCCCTTGGAGCCTCCACAGTCTCCCATTAACTCTCACGAGCCTCTGCTTCCTGTAACAGGGAATAACACACCTCAGTTTTCTGATGATGACTCTAACGATTCTAATGAGTCTGTTAATATTACTACCTCTAGTGAAGATGATGGCATTCTTAATACACAAGCACCTACGCAAAAGTTTCCTCCTCCCCTTGACGAGTCCAGCAGGAATAGTGTGGATACAACACGTGACATTACTTGCAGGCGTTCAGACCGCAGTACACGAGCGAAGTGCAAGAAATAATGGGGATTACAATTTTCCAACTTAATGTTCAACATTTCTTTAATAACCGTTACCTTATTGAGGTTGAACTCCATAACTACAATCCCGATGTTATACTTTTGAACGAGACAGCTGCAAGAGTTGATCAACATATTAAATTACGTGGATACTGTACTGTTGAGAAATCGAGAGGACCCTTTAGTGGTGTAACCATCTTGGTTAAATTAGGATATACATTTAAAAATATTCATGTTGATGAAGATAACATTCTTGCAATAGAAATGACAACGTCTCATGGACAACTAGTGATAGTAACTGGATATTTTCCCCCGAGACAACAATATATAGAGTCAATTCCTCTACATAGGATATTAAGTAGGAATATTCCAACAATTCTAGCTGGAGATTTTAATGCTCATCACCCTGCCCTCTTCAACTGTGGAGCTGGTATTCCACTGGGTGACTTAAAAGGAAAACAACTCTTTAATATCATGACAGCTAGAAACTTGTCATTTCAAGGCCCATTCTTTAAATCGTACATTGGACCTCATCCAGGGACACCTGATATAGTACTGACAAACAGGGACTGTGACATCTTTCACTGTCGTATATCTCCTGGTGGAAATGTAGGATCTGACCATATCCCTGTTATAATACAACTACAAACTTCTCCATTTAGAATACCTGTACCACCTAAACCCAATCTTAACACCCTAGGATTTGACCCCTTCAGGGCATATCTGGGTGATGATGAAATTGTGTCATTGGAAAATCTACCTTCCAATGCAATTGATGATGCAATCAGGTCCCTGCATAATCGAATAATTGAAGCAACTAATGCAACTTGTCAATTAGCTTCCACAAAGATATACCAACAATATAAACCTACTAGGGAAATTAGAGACAATTTAAGAAATTATCAAGCAGAATGTCGAAGGCATCTTCAAACGCGACAACCACCAGCAGCTACACTGCACCGATTAAGGCAAGAATTAATTAACATGATTAGTCATCACAAACGGGACATATGGAAATTTCTAGTTCTTCAAGCTAATCAGTATAAACGGGAACCAGCAAAATTTTGGAGTAAGATCCGACAACTTTTAGGGGCAAAGCACAAGGCTCCTAACTACCTAGTTCATACCTTCACTGATGAGGATGATGATGTTGAAATTAAACTTGATGATCCACAGGACCAGACTAATTTGATGGGTGATGTATGGGAGAAAATTCTCTCCCACAATAACAGTCATCAATTTAACAATAATCATTATCAGTTGGTAAATGAATGGAGAGATGAGAACTTGGATGATCTACAATCCCTACCTTCCATCGATACTTCAACTCTTGAAGATACCCACCCGCTTACTAGACCTATTACATTACTAGAGATCAGTCAGGTTATTGGAAGAATGAGAAATAGAGCCCCTGGCCTCTCTGGAATAACAATGAAACAAATAAAGTACCTACCTAGAAATTGTAAACAGTCTTTGGTAAATATCTTTAATGCCATCTTGGCCTCAGGACATTTTCCAGTTGATTTTAAGACTGCTAGGATGATCTTTCTTGGTAAGCCCAATAAAGACATCCACCAACCTGGGAACTATAGACCTATATCTTTACTTGAAGTCACTGGAAAAGTTCTTGAGAAAGTCATTTCCAACAGATTGAACTACTACATGGAGTTTAATCACTTTTTTACTGAAAAACAATTTGGCTTTAGAACACATAGAGGTACCAATCATGCAATAAATGTTATTTTCGATACAGTAGCAAGTCTAAAACATCAGGGCAATCTTGCCTTAATTGCCACCAGAGATGTTCATAAAGCTTTTGATAGCTTATGGCATGATGGTCTTATATACAAACTCATTGACCTACCAGACCATAACTGGACTTTTCTCAGATTAATATATAATTTCTTAACTCAAAGAAAAATCATTCCCACCTTTCATGGCAGGACGACAGAGCCTTTTATACCGACAGCTGGTGTCCCACAAGGTTCTTGTCTAAGTCCAATTCTGTTCAACATTTATGTGAATGACCTTCCTCAACCAGAGTTTAATGACACAATTGTGACACAGTTTGCAGATGATGTTATTCATGTCGTCTCATCAACTCCGGTAACAGGAAAATACAAGTATGAGAGAGTCATAGAAAAAATGAATATTGAACTTCGTAGAACATCTAATTGGGAAAAGAAATGGAGAATTACAACTAATCCTGACAAGGTCCTTGTTAGCACGATAGGATGTTTTGCATCAACAATTGAAGATAAAGGGGGTATCTCCATCAGAGGTACACCTGTAGCCATTAGAAACCCTAACAAGATTTTGGGATATGAAATAGACAGGCTGCTCCACTCAACATCTCATGTAACTAAAAAGATCAACATAGCCAAAGCCGGTCTTAGCAGTCTCTTTCGATTTAATCAAGCCCCTCAACATGTCAAAAAACATCTGTATAAAATGATAATAAGACCAATACTCGAATACCCTTGTGTCCCAATGTCATTAACAACAAAGACCAACATGCTACGGCTACAAAGGGTCCAGAATCGAGCTCTTCGCTTTATTACCGATACCAGGAGGAGAGACAGAGTTAAAATGGCAGATTTACACATACAACAAGATATTACTGCCATAAATGTACGCCTTGACACCCTAAAAAAGAAACAACTTTATACACTGCAAGAACTATACATGCCAGATAGAGAACATCCTATACAAGTGGTTAATACCACGGTTTATATCATCAATACTCCTCACAGGACTCAAAGAATGACTCTCCCACAGAGGGTCCGTCGTTTTATACATAAAGATGATTACCCTCGACCCATGATATTGAGCAACCTCCCTGATGAAGAAGATTGGGTACCACCAGAACCCTTCTATGTATACTGAGAAAATCATCGCCCCCAATTAGGGAGACATCTTATATAACTTTCTAATGTAAAAATTATGCTATTTACTATGGCTGGACACCACCTGTAAGAAGCCATTGTCACGAACTTTATAAACTGGTCAGAAAATTATTGTCTTCCTTGTCGCATAAATATCCGTTGTGCAAACCCAAAAAAAAAAAAAAAAAAAAAAAAAAAAGCAATTGCAACTTGTATAATTACTACCAATTCAGAGTCATGTACTTATATATCTGTTATATCTATGTGACTCTGATGGGTTAGTCTTATACCCCTTAAATAAATAAATATATCATTTCACGTACACTTTTTAAATTACACCAAAGTGGTTGGGCCACTTACCTTTATATCCTACCTCTCACCCCCCTCCCACCCTTTTCCAATATTTCCATCCTTACCCATCCTTCTTCCTTCCCCATCTCACCAAAGCTCTGGTCTGAACAAGCAAAAAAAAAAAATGAAAAAAATATATCTTTAAACGTATAAGAGAAAATTTTAGAAAGGACTTAATTTTAAATGAGTTCTTGCTAATTGACCAATTTTACATATTCGGCACGACATATATATATATATATATATATATATATATATATATATATATATATATATATATATATATATATATATATATATTTATATATATATATATATATATATATATATATATATATATATATTATATTATATTTAACAAGTCGGCCGTCTCCCACCGAGGCAGGGTGACCCAAAAAGAAAATAATTTCATCATCATTCAACACATTCACCACACTCACACATAATCATTGTTTTTGCAGAGGTGCTCAGAATACAACAGTTTAGAAGCATATACCTATAAAGATACACAACATATCCCTCCAAACTGCCAATATCCCAAACCCCTCCTTTAAAGTGCAGGCATTGTACTTCCCATTTCTAGGACTCAAGTCCGGCTATATAAAAATAACCGGTTTCCCTGAATCCCTTCACTAAATATTACCATGCTCACACTCCAACAGATCGTCAGGTCCCAAATACCATTCGTCTCCATTCACCCCTAACACGCTCACGCACGCTTGCTGGAAGTCCAAGCCCCTCGCCCACAAAGCCTCCCTTACTCCTTCCAACCTTTTCGAGGACGACCCCTACCCCGCCTTCCTTCCCCTACAGATTTATACGCCCTCCATGTCATTCTACTTTGATCCATTCTCTCTAAATGACCAAACCACCTCAACAACCCCTCTTCTGCCCTCTGACTAATACTTTTATTAACTCCACACCTTCTCCTAATTTCCACACTCCGAATTTTCTGCATAATATTTACACCACACATTGCCCTTAAACAGGACATCTCCACTGCCTCCAACCGTCTCCTCGCTGCTGCATTTACCACCCAAGCTTCACACCCATATAAGAGTGTTGGTACTACTATACTTTCAACGCACCACTCACCTTTTTTCACTCATCATTTCTATGACATTATATAAATATATATATATATATATATATATATATATACATATATATATATATATATATATATATATATTTATATATATATATATATATATATATATATATATATATATATATATATATATATATATATATATATATATATATATCGTACCGGATAGGTGAAACATGCAATTTTGGCTAAAATAGCAACGTTCTTCTTGCCGAATAAGGCAAGCGGAATTTTGTGTATGCAATAATTTCGCGAAAATCATTCTAAACCTAACGAAAAAAAATATATATTTCATTATGTTTGTTTCTTATTAAATATTGTAAACATGTTTAAAATATATTTAGAAGGATTAGGCTAAATTAAATTGCTCTTGTTATAATAAGTAAGTTTTGTAATGTTCATTTGGTACAAAATTATTATTTTTTACCTTAACATAAATGAAAATAATACATTTTTAAACGTATAAATGTAAATTATAGAAAGGACTTAATTTTAAATGAGTTCTTGCTAATTGACCAATTTTACCTATTCAGCACCATAATATATATATATATACATATTTATATATATATATATATATATATATATATATATATATATATATATATATATATATATATATATA
This sequence comes from Cherax quadricarinatus, assembly GCF_038502225.1. Classification (NCBI taxonomy): domain Eukaryota; kingdom Metazoa; phylum Arthropoda; class Malacostraca; order Decapoda; family Parastacidae; genus Cherax; species Cherax quadricarinatus. The sequence goes on along the minus strand of NC_091332.1, from coordinate 8,550,754 downwards.
TATATATATATATATATATATATATATATATATACATATATATATATATATATATATATATATACATATATATATATATATATATATATATATATATATATATATATATATATATATATATATATATATATATATATATATATATATATATATATATATGTATATATATATATATATATATATATATATATATATTTATATATATATATATATATGTATATATATATATATATATATATATATATGTATGTATATATATATATATATATATATATATAGATATATATATACATATATATATATATATATATATATATATATATATATATATATATATATACATATTTATATATATATATATATATATATATATATATATATATATATATATACATATATATATATATATATATATATATATATATATATATATATATATATATATATATATATACATTATATATATATATATATATATACATATATATATATATATATATATATATATATGTGGTCAGTCGTCAGTGTTCAGTGGTCAGTCGTCACGTGAGGTCACAGACCCTGAGCTGCTTTGGGGATTAGCGTGGACGGTTACAAAGCATGGCTTGCTTCTGCAGTGTTTTAAAAACTGAGTTTGGAGAGTTGAAGGAGGAGGTCTTGCTTCTCCAGGAGGAGATTAGGAGGCTGAAGGTCCACCTCAATGGGCCTGGGAGAGAGTGTGAGGTGGTTGGAGATGTGGGGAATGAGGCTTCTAGCAGTGAGGTGCAGTCTGTCTCTCACTGTGAGGAGGCTGTAGGTGGGGAGGTAGCAACGGGTACCAGCAGTGAGGTGCAGCCCAGCACCTGCTACAAGTGGCGAGTTGTTCACAGTAATGGGAGGCGCATCAGAGTAAGGAAAGTTAAGAGTGAAGATCTGAAGGTAGGAAATCGCTTCTCTGTTCTCCAGGATGAATGTACTTCAGTGGCCAGTGAAGGTAAGGGTACTACTGCCCCTGCTAATGAAGGTAAGCGCATTCTTGTGGTTGGTGACTCTCAGGTAAGATATGTTGACCGTGCTTTTTGTAATAGGAATAAGAAGATGAGAGATAGAGTGTGCTTCCCTGGAGCTGGTGTTGGGGACATTGTCAACAGACTGGATAATATCATGTCAGGTAATGGGAACAAGCCCATTATCTGTCTCAGTGCTGGTGGAAATGATATTGGGAAGGGTAGGAGAGAAGAGCTGCTAGATAAGTACAGGTCAGCTATAGATTTCATTAAGTCTAAGGGAGGGATCCCAATCATATGTAGCATCTTGCCTAGAAGGGGAGTAGGAAATGAATGGTTGTCTAGGGCAATTGGTGTAAATTGCTGGCTAGACAGATACTGCAAGGAACTTGCAATCCCATTCATTGACAACTGGAACAACTTTTATGGCAAACATGATATGTATGCAAGGGATGGGGTTCATCTCTCTGGGGCAGGGGTGGTAGCACTTGCAGACTCGATTGAGAAGGCCATTGGTGAAATGCCTATGATTTTAAACTGATGGAAGATAGAGGTATGGGTGTGTGTGGGAAACAAGCAGGTTGCAACACTAGGGTTGGAAACAGTAAATGTATAAAAGGCATTCAGCATGAAGTTATAAATAAAGACAATAGAACAGGTCAGAAAACAAAGGGGGACAGCAGAGGGCAGCAAGGGACTAGCTCCCTTAAGGTTTACTATACTAATAGCAGGAGTGTTAGAAATAAGATAGATGAGCTAAGATTAATTGCAAGTGCAGGAAACATAGATATTATTGCTATAACAGAGACCTGGCTCAATCTGAAAGATAGAGAGATGCCATCTGAATGTCACATACAAGGCTATAAATTATTCCACACTGACAGGGTCAACAGGAAAGGTGGTGGAGTAGCGATGTATGTCAGAGACAATTTAAATTGTTGTGTTAGACAAGATATTAAATTAGAAGCGTCAGCCACTGAATCTGTTTGGTTACAGCTTCTCGAGGGCCGAGAAAAACTAATTTTGGGTGTGATTTACAGGGCCCCAAATCTTGATAGGGAGTGCAGTAAACTTCTATGGGACGAAATTCGTAAGGCATCTACATACGAAAATGTTGTGCTAATGGGAGATTTCAACTATAGACAGATTGACTGGAGCAATTTGACAGGAAATTTAGAGTCGGGTGACTTTCTTGATACGATCCAGGATTGTTTTTTAAAACAGTTTGTGACAGAGCCAACTAGGGGAAATAACCTCCTTGACTTGGTTCTTGCCAGTAGGGAAACACTAATTAATAATCTTGAGGTTAATGATGAGCTTGGGGAGAGTGATCACAAATCACTCAGTTTTAACATATCATGGAATTCCCCTAATAATGGCAATCAAGTCTCCGTCCCTGACTTTCGCTTGGCTGATTTCATAGGACTGAAAAATTACTTAGGTGGGCTGAACTGGAATGACCTGACTAGGGGTCAGGTAGGTGGTGATGGTTGCCGATATGATGCTTTCCAGGGCATAGTTCTAGCTGCTCAGTCAAATTATGTTCCAAATAGGGAAATCAGATCAAACAAAAATGATCCTAAATGGATGAACAATAGATTAAAATATCTGATTGGTCAAAAGAGAGGCATATATAGGCAAATCAAAAGAGGAGAGGGGCAATTAAGAAATCGATATATTCAGTTAAAGAGAGAAATAAAAAAGGGAATTAGAAAAGCAAAAAGAGATTATGAGGTTAAAGTTGCAAGAGAATCGAAGACTAACCCAAAAGGATTCTTTCAGGTATACAGAAGTAAGATCAGGGACAAGATAGGCCCACTCAAAAGTTCCTCGGGTCAGCTCACTGACAGTGATAAGGAAATGTGTAGAATTTTTAACACATACTTCCTCTCAGTTTTTACACAGGAGGATACCAGTGATATTCCAGTAATGATAAATTATGTAGAACAGGACGATAATAAACTGTGCACTATTAGGGTCACAAGTGACATGGTCCTTAGGCAAATAGATAAATTAAAACCTAACAAATCCCCAGGCCCTGATGAACTGTATGCAAGGGTTCTAAAGGAATGTAAAGAGGAGCTTAGCACACCTTTGGCTAATCTTTTCAACATATCACTACAAACTGGCATGGTGCCAGATAAGTGGAAAATGGCAAATGTGATACCTATTTTCAAAACAGGTGACAGGTCCTTAGCTTCGAACTATAGACCAATAAGCCTAACCTCCATAGTGGGAAAATTTATGGAATCAATAATTGCCGAGGCAGTTCGTAGCCACCTTGAAAAGCATAAATTAATCAACGAATCTCAGCATGGTTTTACAAAGGGACGTTCCTGCCTTACGAATTTATTAACTTTTTTCACTAAGGTATTTGAGGAGGTAGATCATGGTAACGAATATGATATTGTGTATATGGACTTCAGTAAGGCTTTTGACAGGGTCCCACATCAGAGACTATTGAGGAAAATTAAAGCACATGGAATAGGAGGAGAAATTTTTTCCTGGATAGAGGCATGGTTGACAAATAGGCAGCAGAGAGTTTGCATAAATGGGGAGAAATCAGAGTGGGGAAGCGTCACGAGCGGTGTTCCACAGGGGTCAGTGTTGGGCCCCCTGCTGTTCACAATCTACATAAACGACATAGATGAGGGCATAAAGAGCGACATCGGCAAGTTTGCCGATGACACCAAAATAGGCCGTCGAATTCATTCTGACGAGGACATTCGAGCACTCCAGGAAGATTTGAATAGACTGATGCAGTGGTCGGAGAAGTGGCAGATGCAGTTTAATATAGACAAATGCAAAGTTCTAAATGTTGGACAGGACAATAACCATGCCACATATAAACTAAATAATGTAGATCTTAATATTACGGATTGCGAAAAAGATTTAGGAGTTCTGGTTAGCAGTAATCTGAAACCAAGACAACAGTGCATAAGTGTTCGCAATAAAGCTAATAGAATCCTTGGCTTCATATCAAGAAGCATAAATAATAGGAGTCCTCAGGTTGTTCTTCAACTCTATACATCCTTGGTTAGGCCTCATTTAGATTATGCTGCACAGTTTTGGTCACCGTATTACAGAATGGATATAAATTCTCTGGAAAATGTACAAAGGAGGATGACAAAGATGATCCCATGTATCAGAAACCTTCCCTATGAGGATAGACTAAGGGCCCTGAAACTGCACTCTCTAGAAAGACGTAGAATTAGGGGGGATATGATTGAGGTTTATAAGTGGAAGACAGGAATAAATAAAGGGGATGTAAATAGTGTGCTGATAATATCTAGCCTAGACAGGACTCGCAGCAATGGTTTTAAGTTGGAAAAATTCAGATTCAGGAGGGATATAGGAAAGTACTGGTTTGGTAATAGAGTTGTGGATGAGTGGAACAAACTCCCAAGTACCGTTATAGAGGCCAGAACGTTGTGTAGCTTTAAAAATAGGTTGGATAAATACATGAGTAGATGTGGGTGGGTGTGAGTTAGACCTGATAGCTTGTGCTAACGGGTCGGTTGCCGTGTTCCTCCCTTGAGTCAATGTGACCTGACCTGACTAGGTTGGGTGCATTGGCTTAAGCCGGTAGGGACTTGGACCTGCCTCGCATGGGCCAGTAGGCCTTCTGCAGTGTTCCTTCGTTCTTATGTTCTTATGTTCTTATATATACATATATTTACATATATATATATATACATATATTTACATATATATATATATATATATATACATATATATATTTACATATATATATATATATATACATATATATATATATATATATATATATATATATATATATACATATATATTATATATATACATATATATTATATATATACATATATATTATATATATATTTTTTTTTTTTCAACAAGTCGGCCGTCTCCCACCGAGGCAGGGTGACCCAAAAAAGAAAGAAAATCCCCAAAAAGAAAATACTTTCATCATCATTCAACACTTTCACCACACTCGCACATTATCACTGTTTTTGCAGAGGTGCTCAGAATACAACAGTCTAGAAGCATACACATATAAAGATACACAACATATCCCTCCAAACTGCCAATATCCCAAACCCCTCCTTTAAAGTGCAGGCATTGTACTTCCCATTTCCAGGACTCAAGTCCGACTATATGAAAATTACCGGTTTCCCTGAATCCCTTCACTAAATATTACCCTGCTCACACTCCAACAGATCGTCAGGTCCCAAGTACCATTCGTCTCCATTCACTCCTATCTAACACGCTCACGCACGCTTGCTGGAAGTCCAAGCCCCTTACCCACAAAACCTCCTTTACCCCCTCTCTCCAACCCTTTCGAGGACGACCCCTACCCCGCCTTCCTTCCCCTATAGATTTATATGCTTTCCATGTCATTCTACTTTGATCCATTCTCTCTAAATGACCAAACCACCTCAACAACCCCTCTTCTGCCCTCTGACTAATACTTTTATTAACTCCACACCTTCTCCTAATTTCCACACTCCGAATTTTCTGCATAATATTTACACCACACATTGCCCTTAAACAGGACATCTCCACTGCCTCCAACCGTCTCCTCGCTGCTGCATGTACCACCCAAGCTTCACACCCATATAAGAGTGTTGGTACTACTATACTTTCATACATTCCCTTCTTTGCCTCCATAGATAACGTTTTTTGACTCCACATATACCTCAACGCACCACTCACCTTTTTTCCCTCATCAATTCTATGATTAACCTCATCCTTCATAAATCCATCCGCCGACACGTCAACTCCCAAGTATCTGAAAACATTCACTTCTTCCATACTCCTCCTCCCCAATTTGATATCCAATTTTTCTTTATCTAAATCATTTGACACCCTCATCACCTTACTCTTTTCTATGTTCACTTTCAACTTTCTACCTTTACACACATTCCCAAACTCATCAACTAACCTTTGCAATTTTTCTTTAGAATCTCCCATAAGCACAGTATCATCAGCAAAAAGTAACTGTGTCAATTCCCATTTTGAATTTGATTCCCCATAATTTAATCCCACCCCTCTCCCAAACACCCTAGCATTTACTTCCTTTACAACCCCATCTATAAATATATTAAACACCCATGGTGACATTACACATCCCTGTCTAAGACCTACTTTTACCGGGAAGTAGTCTCCCTCTCTTCTACACACCCTAACCTGAGCCTCACTATCCTCATAAAAACTCTTTACAGCATTTAATAACTTACCACCTATTCCATATACTTGCAACATCTGCCACATTGCTCCTCTATCCACTCTATCATATGCCTTTTCTAAATCCATAAATGCAATAAAAACTTCCCTATCTTTATCTAAATACTGTTCACATATATGCTTCAATGTAAACACCTGATCTACACATCCCCTACCCACTCTAAAACCTCCTTGCTCATCCGCAATCCTACATTCTGTCTTACCTCTAATTCTTTCAATTATAACCCTACCGTACACTTTTCCTGGTATACTCAGTAAGCTTATTCCTCTATAATTTTTACAGTCTCTTTTGTCCCCTTTCCCTTTATATAAAGGGACTATACATGCTCTCTGCCAATCCCTAGGTACC
>NC_091332.1:8454193-8536693 GCF_038502225.1 Cherax quadricarinatus | reverse complement strand
GGTTAGGTAAGTTTTCTAAGATTGTTTTGGTGCAAAATTAAAATTTTTTACATTAACATTATTGAAAAAAATATGTTTAAACGTATAAGAGAAAATTTTAGAACGGGCTTAATTTTAAATGAGTTCTTGCTAATTGACCAGTTTTACATATTCGGCACGACATATATATATAGATATATATATATATATATATATATATATATATATATATATATATATATATATATATCAAAGTGCAGCTCACTTGCATTACCAAAAATAGTTTTACATTTGGCTGCGGTGATTTGGCAAAGTTATATTAATACGCTGGGTGCAGAAGTGAGTTAACTAACTTGTAGTTTAATACACTGGGTGCAGAAGTGAGTTAACTAACTTGTGGTTTAATACGCTGGGTACAGAAGTGAGTTAACTAACTTGTAGTTTAATACGCTGGGTGCAGAAGTGAGTTAACTAACTTGTAGTTTAATACGCTGGGTGCAGAAGTGAGTTAACTAACTTGTGGTTTAATACGCTGGGTGCAGAAGTGAGTTAACTAACTTGTGGTTTAATACGCTGGGTGCAGAAGTGAGTTAACTAACTTGTAGTTTAATACGCTGGGTGCAGAAGTGAGTTAACTAACTTGTAGTTTAATACGCTGGGTGCAGAAGTGAGTTAACTAACTTGTGGTTTAATACGCTGAGTGCAGAAGTGAGTTAACTAACTTGTAGTTTAATACGCTGGGTGCAGAAGGGAGTTAACTAACTTGTGGTTTAATACGCTGGGTGCAGAAGTGAGTTAACTAACTTGTGGTTTAATACGCTGGGTGCAGAAGTGAGTTAACTAACTTGTGGTTTAATACGCTGGGTGCAGAAGTGAGTTAACTAACTTGTAGTTTAATACGCTGGGTGCAGAAGTGAGTTAACTAACTTGTAGTTTAATACGCTGGGTGCAGAAGTGAGTTAACTAACTTGTGGTTTAATACACTGGGTGCAGAAGTGAGTTAACTAGCTTGTGGTTTAATACGCTGGGTGCAGAAGGGAGTTAACTAACTTGTGGTTTAATACGCTGGGTGCAGAAGTGAGTTAACTAACTTGTGGTTTAATACGCTGGGTGCAGAAGTGAGTTAACTAACTTGTGGTTTAATACACTGGGTGCAGAAGTGAGTTAACTAACTTGTGGTTTAATACGCTGGGTGCAGAAGGGAGTTAACTAACTTGTGGTTTAATACGCTGGGTGCAGAAGTGAGTTAACTAACTTGTGGTTTAATACGCTGGGTGCAGAAGTGAGTTAACTAACTTGTGGTTTAATACGCTGGGTGCAGAAGTGAGTTAACTAACTTGTGGTTTAATACGCTGGGTGCAGAAGTGAGTTAACTAACTTGTAGTTTAATACGCTGGGTGCAGAAGTGAGTTAACTAACTTGTAGTTTAATACGCTGGGTGCAGAAGTGAGTTAACTAACTTGTAGTTTAATACGCTGGGTGCAGAAGTGAGTTAACTAACTTGTGGTTTAATACGCTGGGTGCAGAAGTGAGTTAACTAACTTGTAGTTTAATACGCTGGGTGCAGAAGTGAGTTAACTAACTTGTGGTTTAATACACTGGGTGCAGAAGTGAGTTAACTAACTTGTGGTGTAATACACTGGGTGCAGAAGTGAGTTAACTAACTTGTGGTTTATTACACTGGGTGCAGAAGGGAGTTAACTAACTTGTGGTTTAGTAAACATTCCGTTCAGCGCAGTGTTAACCTCGTGTTTCTTTTCTACAAGTTTCCATGATAACATAAAATTAGTAAGAAAAACAAGAACTGCTGCAGTAAGTTAACTCTGCGGATGCACTACCATGCAGGTAAGTTGGTCACAACTTGCCTGGACCTGCGGATGCACTACCATGCAGGTAAGTTGGTCACAACTTGCCTGGACCTGCGGATGCACTACCATGCAGGTAAGTTGGTCACAACTTGCCTGGACCTGCGGATGCACTACCATGCAGGTAAGTTGGTCACAACTTGCCTGGACCTGCGGATGCACTACCATGCAGGTAAGTTGGTCACAACTTGCCTGGACCTGTGGATGCACTACCATGCAGGTAAGTTGGTCACAACTTGCCTGGACCTGCGGATGCACTACCATGCAGGTAAGTTGGTCACAACTTGCCTGGACCTGGAGTTTACCTTGGATAAGAAATCTGAAATAAAACAAACAGGAAACTTCACCAAGGTAAAAGTGGCACCGAGAAGTTAGAGAGAAGTCACGGAAGGTGAGCCCAGGCAACCTACTGCCGATAATGTTGAATAAAAAGAACCGTTGTAAAATCAGATTTTATTAAGACAAGACTTTCAGTTTGTTAGAGTTTTAATGTACGGAACTTCGTGCCAATAAAAGCCGCCCTGACGCTAGGTCACCTTACCGTGGTAGTGATGCTTGAGCAGCTTAACCTAACAAAGACCACTAACAGTTTTTATCCTTCCCTCCTTCATTTGTCTTACGTATCAGGGATTTTCCCCTATTCGTTAAATTTTGCTCTAGGGTATTTGGAAGGAATCATTATCTGTTACTTTTCCTGTGTTCCCACCAGTTGCAGTGCTGAGACAGTCTGCAGCACCCAAACGGAATTTAACCATCAGGTGAAATTGGTGAACCACCCGGTGTGTGTCTGGCGTCAGAAGTCTGACATGGGGTCGCCCGAGGGTTCAGGAGCGGTGACTCTGCAACTCTCGGTGTTTTTGCCAGTTCACTCTCATTCTTTACTAGCCGAATGTTGCTAGCGCCTCAGGTGCTCCAAGTATAAATAGACGGTTTTGCTTAGCCACGCTATATTAATTTTAGGCAAGTCATTCTTGAGCTGTGCCCTGAGTGGGGTACAGAGTGAACACAGACAGTTGGCACTTACTGTTTTGTTGGTGTGTAGTAAGGCGACAAGTAAAGTTACTTTAATATTTTTATTATGCACCCCATACCCATCCTGTGGGTGGTAGTCAAAGGATTGCAGAGGTACGTAATGGGTCCAGGGACTGGGCCCCAAAGTTTTGATAGCTGAACAAGTTACAAAGGTAATGAGCTCACAAGTTACAAAGGTAATGAATCATGTAAGTAAGTTTACTTACATTTATACATGGTTACAATCATGAACAAATTATAAAGTAAAGAGCAATTCACACGTCCACACCCGTAAAAGAGGCAGTGATTTTTTGATTATTAGTCAATGGGTAGTCCTTTTTTCTGCTCTTCTCTCCTTCTCTCTTCCATATCACTTAACATTTATGTCTGTGGAGGTACAAACCACCTAACTGCCTCTCTTGGTTCCTCCTCGTTAGCGACTCCTGACGACCCCTGGGTGACATGGTCCATGGTAGCGAGACACTCAGTACCAGACTCAGCCGGGCATTTAATGCTGTTACTTCCCTCACAAATATAAATACAAATTAATTTTTTATGTGGACAAAAATAATGTTTGCATGTAATAAAACATTGTAAGGGACAAAAGAAAGACACTTGTAAACAATGCATTTCAAGCAAACTAAATCCTAATACTTAAAGACTACTTAAGACTAGACATAGACTATTAAGTAGGATTTCTTATGCGGTTAACAACAGTTATACATACAATAAGGTGACTAATGAACAAATGGTACAATTTAAAAAATATGACTTAATATTTCGAGCTGATTCAGTGATCTTCAGGGGCCTTGCTCCTGATTCCTCCGCCATTTTGGAAGGCGATTTTGTACACATCTCGGTGATCGTGATAATGAAACCGATCTCAATTTTCTAAACATCTTGGGACTGATAAAGCCACTAGTCATATTTGAAAGAAACGGACAAGTCAATCACCACAGCTGTGTCTATGAGAACAGTGAGGTATTACAACGTGAAGTGAATGTAGTGGTTGCCATAACCTGTAACCTAGATGCCATGACCTGTAACCTAGATGCCATGGGTTGTAACCTAGATGCCATGACCTGTAACTTAGATGCCATGGCTTGTAACCTAGATGCCATGACCTGTAGCCTGGATGCCATACCTGTAGCCAGGGTGGCATGACCTGTAGCCTGGATGCCATACCTGTAGCCAGGGTGGCATGACCTGTAGCCTGGATGCCATACCTGTAGCCAGGGTGGCATGACCTGTAGCCTGGGTGCCAATAATAATCTCACCCAGGAAGGTTACATCACAACACAGGTTATTAACACGAGAATATCCTCTTTATATCGCTCCTCGCCTAGCCCTCAATGGCAAATTAATCTAATTAACAATACCGCTATTCATCCAGCAAACTCGGTCATTGTTCATAAGCTCTTTTATCAAATTCCTTTAATCTAATTACAGACATATAATTTATAGCCTTCATCAATATTTTATATGCGCTAATTAGGATTATTATAATTGATTTTGATATTTATATTAAATTATAGTGTTCTTTAATAAATAATTATTTTTCTATAATTGTTTTCATTTAATGAGAGGATATATATATATATATATATATATATATATATATATATATATATATATATATATATATATATATATATATATATATATATATACCGTGAGGTCTCTCACACACACAACTGTAAATGAATAAACAGAAAAATGGACTTACTCGAACAGTGGTCCTAACTAGTAGCAGGTCAAGTGCTGTACCACTGGGCTACGAGGCTTGCAATAGAAAGGCTTCACAGATAACACTGCTTTGTCATGTCTACCTCAGTGGCCACTATATGGTGTATATGATGTCACTAACCTCCCCAGCTGCTCTTTTTGTCGACGCACTTCCTTATAGAAATAATTCAGTTAAAACACGTCTTTTCCGAGATCTCTTCATCCGTCACTGCCACTGTCTTTCCAATTGCTCTCTTGTTTGTGTTCTCTTCACTTGACGTTTTGCAGGTAGTCTTGTAACGTCTTCGAAATGCTACCAGGCAGATTGCATAGTATAGCAGTTCACTGGCGACAAGGTCGTCAACAACGAGTTTTATCATGAGTTTCGCATCTTGCAAGAGCATCGCTTTATGCAAGAGTTCTTCAGTAAGGACAGTTTTCTGGAGGTTATGAAGGTGTTACTTGGTGTCGGCCATTTGTTCACAGAACAAGGTTCAGAGAACCGACAGGATGATGACTTAGACATTTGTGCAAAACTTGGGTATCTTCATTGTTTAAACGTTTCGCCAACCAATGATTTCTTTAGTCCAATACAAAGAAGGATGGATGAAGATCAGGAGTGAGGCAATCAGTCCCTCAGCCTGGAGTCGATGCGATCAGTCCATCAATCTTGACTAGTGGACTGATTACATCGGCTCTAGGGTTATGTATATTCCCGAGCTTCAGGACTTTGATGGACTGATCACATCGACTCCAGGCTGAGAGACTGATTACCTCAAACTACTCCTGCTCTTTAACCATTCTTCTCTATATTGGACTGAGGAAGCCACTGGTGGGCGAAACATTTCCACAATAAAGATACCCAAGTGTTGCACGAGTGTCTGATTCAACAGGATTGAGTCAACTCCTGATCGCCGGCTTCACTGACGTCCAGTTTGGGATGCTTGAGATATGGTTGCCTTCACCAACATGTGTTCTGTGAAAATTCGAAGGCAATTTCGGTATCATTTACCTTGCCATTCTAGTTGTTTGAAGTTCAGTTGGGTGCTTGCTGCCACCAACAGTATGGTAGCTCCAGAGGACAGTAAAAATAAAGCATATACTTGAACTGTTCTTGTTCCTGCAGAGATCTGGTCACCTCGACTTTTCTTTGTAAGATAAGATTTTGTTCGGAATTTTTTTAACCTCAGAGGATTAGCTACCCAGGATAACCCGAGAAAGTCAGTGCATCATCGAGGACTGTCTGTCTTATTTCCATTGGAGTCCTCAGTCTTGTCCCCCCAGGATGTGACCTACACCAGTCGACTAACACCCAGGTACCTACTTGCTGGGTGAACGGGACAAGAGAAAGTAAACGCGCCCAATGTTTCCACCCTTGCCGGGGATCGAACCACTGACACTGTGAAGCGAGAGCGTTGCCTACCAGGCCACGGGCCACCCCATAATTTCATGGCAGATGATGCAACGGGACCAGACCATCCCAGCAAAGGGCTCTGAGAAAAAATAATTTCCATTACAACAATAAAATAATAAAGATATGGATAAAATAAACATAAGACTTAGGTAAAAAAAAGAAATGCAAAACTACAGTACACTCTCCTGGAAGTGGGATTGGGTTCGAGAAGGACCTGCCTAGTATGGGCCATTAGGCCTGCTGCAGTGTTCTTATGTTCTTATGAAAACAGCCGGGGAGGCCTTCATTATTCCTTGGTTCTTCCCTCCTTGTAATCTGGAAGTGTGATAAGCGAAGCTCCAGCGGGTCCATCCATAAATAACCCGCACACAGGGAAAAGAAACTTACGACGACGTTTCGGTCCGACCTTTAACTGGTCACATGAGTTTTATTGTTCCATGTGCGAGTTATTTGTGCATTGTTCCAGTCACGGTATTGTGACATTTTATTGTCTAGTTGATGGTCCATTTCCAAGGGCGGAATAAAAACTCGCTTCATATTTTTTTTCTAATGTATATTTATTCACAGCCAGTCATAGACGAACGGTCAGTTACTAAATCCAAAAATAAGGTTTATTGAACTCAAAAACGAGGGAAAATAAGGTAAACCTCAAGATGGCAGCCAAACACAAAAAAACTGTTGGAAAACGGGATTCATTTCTTTCTCAGGTAGGCTGCTTGTCCACAGAATTTTTGATTATGGAACTCGATCCAAAATTAAGGAAGTTATGACCATTTATTTATCTGTCTACCCTGATGGGCAGGGGGTCCTACAGGAGCCTCGCTTCTGCCACTCTTCCAGATCGATTTTGATGTCACAAGGAACAGCAGAAATCCCATGATGACGCATTTGCAAGTGTGGTACATCCTATCTAGGTACCTCACACCTACTGTCACCCCTCAAGGGAGGTTCCTAGATGCTGTTGAGGGGCTCTTGAGCTCGGGAATTGGATCTGTGCTCCGGTTCCCTGAATTGAGCCTGAATACCTTCCATCCCCCCCCCACATGCGCTGTATAATCCTACGGGTTTAGCGCTCCCCATGATTATAATAATAATGCTGCTCCATTATACACTCACTATGAGAGATATACTTCTCAGTGTATACGAAGGTTGTACCATTAAGTTTTCTCTCAAGGGCAGTGCCTTGATGCCGGTGAGAGGCTCTTGATCTAGGGAAGTAGGTCTGTAATCGCCTTCTCATTCTCTCCCATTCCCCAGTCACAGCATGATCTCTACGGGTTTAGCGCTTCCCCCTGATACTACTACTACTACTAATAATAATTTTGAAGTCATTCAGAAGAGATATAATCTATCACAGGAAGAACAGTATTCCAGTTTACTGAATAAAATTGACAGGTGATAACTTACACAGTCCAGTGAAAGACTGTAGCGGATCAGACAAGATGTCCTCGCTCTGTAGCACAGGGTACACACATCAGTGACATACTGCTATATATAAAACCCCTTGTTATGCTGAGCATTTCGAGCGACCCACACCAGTAGTCTAACACCCAGGTACCTATTTTGATAGGTGAACAGGGACAGCAGGTGTCTTCAGGAAACACTTGTCCTGTTTCCTGACGAACTTTACCTAACCTATCCTGTGCGGTACACCAACGCTAAAAGTTTGAAGTCAAACAGATGAAGCATACTAAAGTTATCGTGAAGAAACCTTGGCGAAGCCTAAGAGAGAAAACAGTGTTGACAACCTCCTTAGGCTTCCCTGACGAGGGTATCTAATTATAAATATTATTATATTCATGGAGAAAGAGAGAGGAAGGGAGGAGAGGAAGCAGATTGTGTAACTTGGCCCTTCAAATAAGGTTCCTGGATGCTGGTGAGGGGCTCTGGATCCAAGGAATTGGAATTGTTCTCCTTCCCGGAATCGAACACCATCATCACCCCCACTCCTACCTGGTAGGCAACGCTCTCGCCTCACACACAGTCCGTGGTTCGATCCCCGGCAAGGGTGAGAACATTGGGCGTGTTTCCTTACACCTGTTGTCCCGTTCACCTAGCAAGCAAGTAGGTACCTGGGTGTTAGTCGACTGGTGTGACATCCTGGGGGACAAGGTTGAGGACCCCAGTGGAAATAAGACATCGATGAATCACTAACTTTCTTGGGTTATCCTGGGTGGCTAACTCTGTACCTGGAGTATACCTAGAGGGGATTTTGGGGGTCAACGCCCCCGCGGCCCGGTCCGTGACCAGGTCTCGGGGTGAATCAGGGCCTGATCAACCAGGCTGTTACTGTTGGCCGCACGTAAACCGATGTATAAATCACAGCCCGGTTGGTCTGGAACTGACTTTAGGTGTCTGTCCAGTGCCTGCTTGAAGACAGCCAGGAGTCAATTGGTAATCCTCCTTATGTACGCTGGGAGGCAGTTGAACAGTCTTGGGCCCCTAACACTTATTGCGTTGTCTCTTATCGTGCTAGTGGCACGCCTGCTTTTCATTGGGGGGATGTTGCATCGTCTGCCAAGTCTTTTGCTTTCCTTGTGAGTGATTTTCGTGTGCAAGTTCGGTACTAGTCCCTCTAGGATTTTCCAAGAATATATAATTATGTATCTCTCCCGCCTGCATTCTGGGGAGTACAGGTTGAGGAACTTCAAGCGTTCTCAGTAAGTGAGGTGTTTTATTTCAGTTATGTGTGCCGTGAAGGTTCTCTGTACACTTTCTAGGTCAGCAATTTCACCTGGCTTGAAAGGTGCTGTTAGTGTGCAGCAATATTCCAGCCTAGATAGAACAAGCGACCTGAAGAGTGTCATCGTGGGCTTGGCATCCCTAGTTTTGAAGGTTCTCATTATGGTCAGAGAAATAGCAAACATCGAACTTAAGCTAAAGGAATCTTATAGGAGTCAGGAATCGCGGGAAGAACTAAAAGCCATAAATGAAATCGAAAAAAACCCAAAGTATTTCTTCTCCTATGCCAAATCAAAGTCGAAAACAACGTCCAGTATTGGGCCCCTACTTAAACAAAATGGGTCCTACACAGATGACAGCAAGGAAATGAGTGAGCTACTCAAGTCCCAATATGACTCAGTTTTTAGCAAGCCGCTAACCAGACTGAGAGTCGAAGATCAAAATAAATTTTTTATGAGATAGCCACAGAATTTGGTTAACACAAGCCTATCTGATGTTATCCTGACGCCAAATGACTTCGAACAGGCGATAAATGACATGCCCTTGCACTCTGCCCCAGGGCCAGACTCATGGAACTCCGTGTTCATCAAGAACTGCAAGAAGCCCCTATCACGAGCCTTTACCATCCTATGGAGAGGGAGCATGGACACGGGGGTCGTCCCACAGTTACTAAAAACAACAGACATAGCCCCACTCCACAAAGGGGGCAGTAAAGCAACAGCAAAGAACTACAGACCGATAGCACTAACATCCCATATCATAAAAATCTTTGAAAGGGTCCTAAGAAGCAAGATCACCACCCATCTAGAAACCCATCAGTTACACAACCCAGGGCAACATGGGTTTAGAACAGGTCGCTCCTGCCTGTCTCAACTATTGGATCACTACGACAAGGTCTTAGATGCACTAGAAGACAAAAAGAATGCAGATGTAGTATATACAGACTTTGCAAAAGCCTTCGACAAGTGTGACCATGGCGTATTAGCGCACAAAATGCGTGCTAAAGGAATAACAGGAAAAGTCGGTCGATGGATCTATAATTTCCTCACTAACAGGACACAGAGAGTAGTAGTCAACAGAGTAAAGTCCGAGGCAGATACGGTGAAAAGCTCTGTTCCACAAGGCACAGTACTCGCTCCCATCTTGTTCCTCATCCTCATATCTGACATAGACATGGATGTCAGCCACAGCACCGTGTCTTCCTTTGCAGATGACACCCGAATCTGCATGACAGTGTCTTCCATTGCAGACACTGCAAGGCTCCAGGCGGACATCAACCAAATCTTTCAGTGGGCTGCAGAAAACAATATGATGTTCAACGATGAGAAATTTCAATTACTCAGATATGGTAAACACGAGGAAATTAAATATTCATCAGAGTACAAAACAAATTCTAGCCACAAAATAGAGCGAAACACCAACGTCAAAGACCTGGGAGTGATCATGACGGAGGATCTCACCTTCAAGGACCATAACATTGTGTCAATCGCATCTGCTAGAAAAATTACAGGATGGATAATGAGAACCTTCAAAACTAGAGATTCCAAGCCCATGATGACACTCTTCAGGTCACTTGTTCTATCTAGGCTGGAATATTGCTGCACACTAACAGCACCTTTCAAGGCAGGTGAAATTGCTGACCTAGAAAATGTACAGAGAACCTTCACGGCTCGCATAACGGAGATAAAACACCTCAATTACTGGGAGCGCTTGAGGTTCCTAAACCTGTATTCCCTGGAACGCAGGAGGGAGAGATACATGATTATATACACCTGGAAAATCCTAGAGGGACTAGTACCGAACTTGCACACGAAAATCACTCACTACGAAAGCAAAAGACTTGGCATACGATGCAACATCCCCCCAATGAAAAGCAGGGGTGTCACTAGCACGTTAAGAGACCATACAATAAGTGTCAGGGGCCCGAGACTGTTCAACTGCCTCCCAGCATACATAAGGGGGATTACCAACAGACCCCTTGCAGTCTTCAAGCTGGCACTGGACAAGCACCTAAAGTTGGTACCTGACCAGCCGGGCTGTGGCTCGTACGTTAGTTTGCGTGCAGCCAGCAGTTACAGCCTGGTTGATCAGGCTCTGATCCACCAGGAGGCCTGGTCACAGACCGGGCCGCGGGGGCGTTGACCCCCGCAACTCTCTCCAGGTAAACTCCAGGTAATCCATCCTGTCATTTTTCTAGCAGATGCGATTGATACAATGTTGTGGTCTTTGAAAGTGAGATCCTCCGACATGATCACTCCCAGGTCTTTTACATTAATTTTTCGCTCTATTGTGTGGTTGGAATTTGTTTTATACTCCGATGTAGTTTTAATTTTCTCACCTTTTCCATATTGGAATAATTGAAATTTCTCATCACTGAACTTCATATTGTTTTCTGCGGCCCATTTAAATATTTGGTTGATGTCCGCCTGGAGTCTTGTGGTGTCTTCAAATTCGGGTGTCATCTGCAAAGTAAGACACGGTGCTGTGGCTTACATCCCTGTCTATGTCAGATATGAGATATTTTAGATCCATCTACCAACTTTTCCTGTTATTCCTTTATCACGCATTTTGTGCACAATTACACGTCTGGGGTTAAAAATCAGAACAAAATCAGGTGAAATCGCAGATCTAGAGAGTGTACAGAGATCCTTTACTGCACGTATAAGTTCTGTCAAGCACCTTAACTACTGGGAACGCTTGGAAGCACTTGACTTGTACTCGTTGGAAAGCAGGAGGGAGAGATATATCATAATCTACACTTGGAAAATCTTGGAAGGAATGGTCCCAAATCTACACACAGAAATCACTCCCTACGAAAGTAAAAGACTGGGCAGGCGATGCAAAATGCCCCCAATAAAAAGTAGGGGCGCCATTGGTACACTAAGAGAAAACACCATAAGTGTCCGGGGCCCAAAACTGTTCAACAGCCTCCCATCAAACATTAGGGAAATTGCCAATAAACCCCTGGCTGCCTTCAAGAGAGAGCTGGACAGATACCTAAAGTCAGTGCCGGATCAGCCGGGCTGTGGCTCGTACGTTGGACTGCGTACGGCCAGCAGTAACAGCCTAGTTGATCAGGCCCTGATCCATCGGGAGGCCTGGTCATGGACCGGGCCGCGGGGGCGTTGATCCCCGGAATAACCTCCAGGTAACCACCACCACCATTAATAACAACAACAACAACAACAACGTGAACATCATCATAATAATAATTATAATACTTAGTATAGATTACAGTAATAATATTTAAGTTAACAATATGGTTATACATTTACACCAGACTTACAATAAACTTGTAATTTAATATATAAATTGATAGTGTTGAAAATACTGTAAATTTTCCGAAAATACAGTGTATTTTGTATGTAAATTAGTGTAATATATTGTAGATAATAAAAATTAATTTGTAAATAAATAAAGAACCAGCGAAATTGGTGAGCATCGCTGGGGAAGAGAGACGCCATTGTTTTGAACTGACCAAGAGAAACGTTAAAGAAAATCGGAAGAATTTTCGTCGCTCTAGAGGTTATATTGGGCTTAAAACCTCTCAAATGGGAGCCGAAATTGTTGGAATTGCAGTCCTGCATAATGTAAGAATTAGGCGACTGGACAGGACTCCGTAATTAGATGGAAACAGGATATTACCACAGCTGAGTCGATGTCTATTTATGTTGAAATTCTGGCTAGTATTTTCTTCATATTATAGGCAGAGGGTTTTGTGTATGGCACACCGTAATCTCCAGACTAATTGGCGAGTGGTATTAAGATAAATTCTCCTTCAATGTATATGTATTCATTTTTTTAAATTTAATATACAGTCCACATATTTATATTAATGTTGTACCAGAATTCCTGGTGATGTATATTTTATTTGAAATTAATATAGGTCCAGAGTGACTTGTGGAGATAGAGATTGTAGTAGGTATCGAAGGGGGACATTTTTTGAGACCTAGGTGTCCTAAAATTCCTACTTGTCTCTGTAACTTTGATAAAAAATAATTATCTTTGTTACCATTTACTGGTATGTATCTAATGAGGTACATGCAGGTAAATTTAATTTTCCATAGATAGTAACTTCTACAGACTTAACGTAACCTAAGTGTGAAGTATTTCCCATTGGCTACATTAAACGAGAGATCACAAGATATATACCCTGAGGGGTATATTTCTCTCATCGTATATATGCTAAAAGTTACTTTATTCCTTGTTTTATGGATTATAGTACTGTTGTCTTATAGAGTAAAATTTATTTGCGGCCTTAACAACCCTCGTGTAGTCGACAGGCTTTAAACCCCTCATTAACCAACGAACCATAACCAATTGAAAGATATTTATCTCAGCGCATATATGCTGATGCAGCCTTAATGATCCTCGAGTAATCGATAGGCTTTAAACTCGTCATCAAGCAAGGAGTCATAACATACATGCTGAGAGTCTGTCTTCATTCCTATTTTAGGGACTGAAGTATCCTTGTCAGATAAGGCTCCGTGCAACCTGAATGACCCGATAGTCTTTAAACCCCACTAATTAACCGATGTATTTCCATGGAGGTGGGGGAATAAATTGGGAATGTCACCGTCAAACTGCAGTGTGTGTTCCTACATTTTATTTTCGAAGAACTGTAAAATTTCAATAAGGTGTTGGTCAATGCCGGGCTGCCAGCGGGACTAGAAAACGCTCCAGGGATGTGTTTGTTCTATTTCCATCTCTCTTTATTCAGTAATCCGTGTGTCCCCGACGAGGTAGGGTAGTTCATGCATAATCTCCCGGCGAGCAGGTCACCACACGGGCCACCTCCTCCATTCATACTCGTCTCAGTGCAGTAGTGGTTGTTTCATTGAGTGGGTGGAGACCTCCACTACCTATATGGTCATGCTTCTTAAAAATGGAACATACATTTACAACCTTTCTCTTTTCGCTCCTCTGATATATATATATATATATATATATATATATATATATATATATATATATATATATATATATATATATATATATATATATATATATATATATATATATTTTTATTATCACACTGGCCGATTCCCACCAAGGCAGGGTGGCCCGAAAAAGAAAAACTTTCACCATCATTCACTCCATCACTGTCTTGCCAGAAGGGTGCTTTACACTACAGTTTTTAAACTGCAACATTAACACCCCTCCTTCAGAGTGCAGGCACTGTACTTCCCATCTCCAGGACTCAAGTCCGGCCTGCCGGTTTCCCTGAACCCCTTCATAAATGTTACTTTGCTCACACTCCAACAGCACGTCAAGTATTAAAAACCATTTGTCTCCATTCACTCCTATCAAACACGCTCACGCATGCCTGCTGGAAGTCCAAGCCCCTCGCACACACTCTCCTCCATACTCTCTCCCTCCAATCTGATATCCAATCTTTCATCACCTAATCTTTTTGTTATCCTCATAACCTTACTCTTTCCTGTATTCACTTTCAATTTTCTTCTTTTGCACACCCTACCAAATTCATCCACCAATCTCTGCAACTTCTCTTCAGAATCTCCCATGAGCACAGTGTCATCAGCAAAGAGCAACTGTGACAAATCCCACTTTATGTGTGATTCTTTATCTTTTAACTCCACGCCTCTTGCCAAGACCCTCGCATTTACTTCTCTTACAACCCCATCTATAAATATATTAAACAACCACGGTGACATCACACATCCTTGTCTAAGGCCTACTTTTACTGGGAAATAATTTCCCTCTTTCCTACATACTCTAACTTGAGCCTCACTATCCTCGTAAAAACTCTTCACTGCTTTCAGTAACCTACCTCCTACACCATACACCTGCAACATCTGCCACATTGCCCCCCTGTCCACCCTGTCATACGCCTTTTCCAAATCCATAAATGCCACAAAGACCTCTTTAGCCTTATCTAAATACTGTTCACTTATATGTTTCACTGTAAACACCTGGTCCACACACCCCCTACCTTTCCTAAAGCCTCCTTGTTCATCTGCTATCCTATTCTCCGTCTTACTCTTAATTCTTTCAATAATAACTCTACCATACACTTTGCCAGGTATACTCAACAGACTTATCCCCCTATAATTTTTGCGCTCTCTTTTATCCCCTTTGCCTTTATACAAAGGAACTATGCATGCTCTCTGCCAATCCCTAGGTACCTTACCCTCTTCCATACATTTATTAAATAATTGCACCAACCACTCCAAAACTATATCCCCACCTGCTTTTAACATTTCTATCTTTATCCCATCAATCCCGGCTGCCTTACCCCCTTTCATTTTACCTACTGCCTCACGAACTTCCCCCACACTCACAACTGGCTCTTCCTCACTCCTACAAGATGTTCCTCCTTGCCTTATACATGAAATCACAGCTTCCCTATCTTCATCAACATTTAACAATTCCTCAAAATATTCCCTCCATCTTCCCAATACCTCTAACTCTCCATTTAATAACTCTCCTCTCCTATTTTTAATTGACAAATCCATTTGTTCTCTAGGCTTTCTTAACTTGTTAATCTCACTCCAAAACTTTTTCTTATTTTCAACAAAATTTGTTGACAACATATGTATATATATATATATATATATATATATATATATATATATATATATATATATATATATATATATATATATATATAACTCATTCCATTCTTTTGTTGCTGTAAAATAAGTTGTTTAAGGTCTGCATCAACATTGTTTTTACTTTACCTAGTACAATATTTGATTTGATTCCTAACCTTTACAAAAGCAGAAGCAAGATATTCTGGACACTGGTTGCTGGCAGTTTTTATATACGGTTTAGTTCCAGCTATTTTACGATATCTGACACTTAATATTTCCAATTTTTGTAGAGTATTTTTGCCTACATGGAAACATGGCTAGCTTTTGTTCCCACTGTGTAAATATCATATAGAATAGGGTAGCATAACTATAACTAAGTTTTAAAGGGATGGACCGGTAAGCCAGTGGAAGGCTTCTGTCAGATGACCAAAAGCCCCAGTGGCGGGTCATCATATGACTAAATAAGTTTATTTAGGTACAGGACACATAAATACAGTTACACAAACTATCATACATAGTAACATAAGTGTAAATTACCTAGTATAACCCAAAACAGTCAGAGAGACTTATTTCCACTGTGGTCAGGGAACACTTGTCCTGTTTCCTGACGAGTCTTACCTAACCTAATAGGGTAGCAGCACACTATTGATGTATCTAATTTTGATAAAGCAATAGCGACGAACAACATAACCTAGCCTAGTTCAACCCAACCCTAACCTAGCCTAGATTAACCCAACCCTAACCTAGTATAGTTTAACCCAACCCTAACCTAGCCTAGTTTAACTCAAACTTAACCTAGTTTAATGTATCCTAACCTAACGTGTTCACTACAAGTTAAGAATACCTTAATATCTAATATATATAGAATAAAAGTTACTCTCGGCGTATAATATTAAGTAATAGTACCATAAAATAGTACCATGATAGAAACAGTACCATGTCGGTAATGTACCATGATAATAGCAGTACCACGATAGTAAGAGTACCATGTTAATAATAGTACTATGATAGTAACAGTACCATGATAACAGTACCATGATAGTAACAGTACCATGATAGTAGCAATACCATGATAGTAACAATACCATGATAGTAACAATACCGTGATAATAACAGTACCCTGATAGTAACAATACCATGATAGTAACAATACCATGATAATAACAGTACCATGATAGTAACAATACCATGATAACAGTACCATGATAGTAACAATACCATGATAGTAACAATACCATGATAGTAACAATACCATGATAGTAAGAGTATCATGATAGTAACAGTACCATGATAGTAACAGTATCATGATAGTAACAGTACCATGATAGTAACAGTACCATGATAGTAACAGTACCACGATAGTAACAGTACCATGATAGTAACAGTACCATGATAGTAACTGTACCATGATAGTAACAGTACCATGAATGTAACTGTACCATGATAGTAACAGTACAATGATAGTAACTATACCATGATAGTAACAGTACAATGATAGTAACATTACTATGATAATAACTGAAAATTTGTGTGGACTGCCTCCAAGTGAGTCGCCTACCCTGGCAAGCTCTGTTGACACAG
Source organism: Cherax quadricarinatus (assembly GCF_038502225.1). NCBI lineage: Eukaryota > Metazoa > Arthropoda > Malacostraca > Decapoda > Parastacidae > Cherax > Cherax quadricarinatus. The sequence continues at coordinate 8,519,882 of NC_091332.1, read as the reverse complement.
AGGTCTGAGGTCGGTACCTCAGCCTCACAAGTGGCTTATAGGACAGATTTTCATAAATTATTGATGATGCAAGAAATCTCGCCTGCATGCACGTTCAAAGGACTAACTTACTTGGTGTTGCAGCATATATCCTGATCTTCAACCTCCCTAAGCTTAGCCCCTTTGGACTTCCCCTCAGAAACCACGTGCAACCGGGAGCCTTAATTCCTGCAATATTCAATCGTTATTAGTGACCTGCCTGCACCTCAGAAATTCCTATATCCAAGGGGGTGTGTATCCCCTAGTATAACTATGCAGACACGGACACTAGCTTCTAGACTGACAAGAGACGCTGGTACGTACTGGGCATGCACTGCCAGCTGCACAAAGGCCCACAGTTCAACTCACTCACAGCTTTCCCCAGAAACTGGCCAGAATCCTACGAAAGAGTGGAGGTCTTGTCTTATTGTATGGGCCTGATGGAGGAGGTCATCTACGGTACATCGAGGTGCCTCTACCGGATTTCCCCAGGTCTCATATGTGAAGACACGTGGGGGGCACCGTCTGCTGATCACGGCACGTCTTGTCCAGGTGATGTCTGGTCTAAGAAGGACGAGCTGGCGTCTTCCAGACCCGCGTCTCGTGGTGCAAACTAGGGCTGCCAGTTCTCCCTAGCTAACTTAACCTAGTGCTTGCCTACATTATCGGCCTATTACTACCTATGTTAAGGTCTTAGGTCTACATTATTATTATCTACAGTTGCCTCAATAATCCTAATATTAGTGTACTAACAGTAAAACTACCTACTTCTTCCCTGAAGGGTAAATCTATAAATTAAATAGTACCTCCCATCCACCTTGGCCAGTTCGGGAGAGTGTGTTTGTGTTTTGGGTTGGGTGTAAGGGCCACCCAGCTCAGCCGTTCCATAACGGCCATGCTGGGACCCCTTTGTACGCCGGATCTGTCCTGTGGAACTTTAGGGACCAAATAAATTTCCACAATAACTACCATGATAGTAACAGTACCATGATAATAACAGTACCATGATAACAGTACCATGATTGTAACAGTGCCATGGTAATAGTACCATGATAGTAACTACCATGAAAATAACAGTACCATGATAGTAACAGTACCATGATAATAACAGTACCATGATAATAGTACCATGATAATAACAGTACCATGATAGTGTCTTCCTATTCTATTTGATTCGCCGGTAATCCCGGCCCGGGTTTCTTCCATTAGTGTCTTCCTTTGCAGATGACACCCGAATCTGCATGACAGTGTCTTCCATTGCAGACACTGCAAGGCTCCAGGCGGACATCAACCAAATCTTTCAGTGGGCTGCAGAAAACAATATGAAGTTCAACGATGAGAAATTTCAATTACTCAGATATGGTAAACATGAGGAAATTAAATCTTCATCAGAGTACAAAACAAATTCTGGCCACAAAATAGAGCGAAACACCAACGTCAAAGACCTGGGAGTGATCATGTCGGAGGATCTCACCTTCAAGGACCATAACATTGTATCAATCGCATCTGCTAGAAAAATGACAGGATGGATAATGAGAACCTTCAAAACTAGGGAGGCCGAGCCCATGATGACACTCTTCAGGTCACTTGTTCTATCTAGGCTGGAATATTGCTGCACACTAACAGCACCTTTCAAGGCAGGTGAAATTGCCGACCTAGAAAATGTACAGAGAACTTTCACGGCGCGCATAACGGAGATAAAACACCTCAATTACTGGGAGCGCTTGAGGTTCCTAAACCTGTATTCCCTGGAACGCAGGAGGGAGAGATACATGATTATATACACCTGGAAAATCCTAGAGGGACTAGTACCGAACTTGCACACGAAAATCACTCACTACGAAAGCAAAAGACTTGGCAGACGATGCACCATCCCCCCAATGAAAAACAGGGGTGTCACTAGCACGTTAAGAGACCATACAATAAGTGTCAGGGGCCCGAGACTGTTCAACTGCCTCCCAGCACACATAAGGGGGATTACCAACAGACCCCTTGCAGTGTTCAAGCTGGCACTGGACAAGCACCTAAAGTCAGTTCCTGATCATCAGGGCTGTGGCTCGTACGTTGGTTTGCGTGCAGCCAACAGCAACAGCCTGGTTGATCAGGCTCTGATCCACCAGGAGGCCTGGTCACAGACCGGGCCGCGGGGGCGTTGACCCCCGGAACTCTCTCCAGGTAAACTCCAGGTACCATGATAAAAACAGTACCATGATAGCAGTACCATGATAATAACAGTACCATGATAGTAACAGTACCATGATAATAACAGTACCATGATAGTAACAGTACCATGATAATAACAGTACCATGATAGTAAGAGTACCATGATAACAGTACCATGATAGTAACAGTACCATGATAGTAACAGTACCATGATAGTAACTGTGGAAAATTACATTTATCTGAATGTATCATTATATACATAACAGTAAATGAACAAAGATAATTATTATTTATCAGTTAGACAAGTAGGAATTTGGGACACCTAGGTCGCAAAAAATGTCCCCCTTGGATACCTACCACTGTCATATCCACAATTTGCTCTATACCTATTAATTACAAATGAAAAATACATCACCAGGAATGCTGGTAAATATATAAATTTGTGGACTGTATATTAAATTAATAAAGAATTATATATATATATATATATATATATATATATATATATATATATATATATATATATATATATATATATATATAAATTTAGGTAGTAGGTTGGTAGACAGCAACAGCCCAGGGAGGTACTACCGTCCTGCCAAGTGAGTGTAAAACGGAAACCTGTAATTGTTTTACATGATGGTAGGATTGCTGGTGTCCATTTTTCTGTCTCATAAACATGCAAGGTTTCAGGTACGTCTTGCTACTTCTACTTACACTTAGGCCACACTACACATACATGTACAAGCATATATGTATATACACACCCCTCTGGGTTTTCTTCCATTTTTCTTACTAGTTCTTGTTCTTGTTTATTTCCTCTTACCTCCATGGGGAAGTGGAACAGAATTCTTCCTCCGTAAGCCATGCGTGTTGTAGGAGGCGACTGAAATGCCGGAAGCGGGGGGCTAGTAACCTCTTCTCCTGTATATATTACTAAATGTAAAAGGAGAAACTTTCGTTTTTCCTTTTGGGCCACCCTGCCTTGGTGGGATACGGCCGGCGTGTTGAAAGAAAGATATATATATATATATATATATGGGTGGCCCGGTGGCCTGGTGGTTAAAGCTCCCGCTTCACACACGGAGGGCTCGGGTTCGATTCCCGGCGGGTGGAAACATTTCGACACGTTTCCTTACACCTGTTGTCCTGTTCACCTAGCAGCAAATAGGTACCTGGGTGTTAGTCGACTGGTGTGGGTCGCATCCTGGGGGACAAGATTAAGGACCCCAATGGAAATAAGTTAGACAGTCCTCGATGACGCACTGACTTTCTTGGGTTATCCTGGGTGGCTAACCCTCCGGGGTTAAAAATCCGAACGAAATCTCTCTTATATATATATATATATATATATATATATATATATATATATATATATATATATATATATATATGCAATAAGATCACAGTAAACAGGTGATTTCAGAATATGCAAAACAACCACTCTGAAAGAATATAGAAATTCCAAGCGCTTTCGTGACTACTCACATTATCAAGGAACTAGTTCCTTGATAATGTGAGTAGTCACGAAAGCGCTTGGAATTTCTCTATTCTTTCAGAGTGGTTGTTTTGCATATATATATATATATATATATATATATATATATATATATATATATATATATATATATATATATATATATATATATATATATATATATATATATATATATATATATATATATATATATATATATATATACACACTCACATAACAGAAGGAAAATATATCTTAATATCACTCACCAATTTGACTGGAGATTAATGTGTCATGTACAGGACCCCCCCCCTTTTTCCTGCATTTATGAAAAATTTACTGGCCAGAAATTAAACATAATTTAGAAAGCTTATATGAGGCTCCTGGAGTTGTCCTGTCCTGTCGCCTGATTCTCAAATTATGCAGGAATGCACATCCAACAATTTCGCCTCCTATTTGAGAGGTGTCAGCCCAATTTTAACCTCTAGAGCACGAAAAAATTCTTCCCATTATTCACAACGTGTTATTCAATTCAAACAAAATGGCGACTTTCCTGCCCAGACGCTGGCTTCCCGTTTTCTATGACAAATATTATTAAATACAATATGGCCATCTATTTACATATAACTACTGTATTTCTAGAAAATATACAGTATTTTCCACAGTAACAGTACCATGATAATAACAGTACCATGATAGTAACAGTATCTTGATAATAACAGTACCATGATAATAACAGTACCATGATAATAACAGTACCATGATAGTAACAGTACCATGATAAAAACAGTACCATGATAGCAACAGTACTATGATAGTAACAGTACCATGATAGTAACTACCATAATAACAGTACCATGATAGTAACTACCATGATAGTAGCAGTACCATGATAATAACTGTACCATGGTAGTAACAGTACCATGATAATTGTACCATGATAATAACAGTACCATGACAGTAACAGTACCATGATAATAACTGTACCATGATAGTAACAGTACCATGATAATTGTGCCATGATAGTAACAGTACCATGATAGTAACAGTACCATGATAGTAACAGTACCATGATAGTAACAGTACCATGATAGTAACAGTACCATGATAGTAACAGTACCATGATAGTAACAGGGTAATAACAATAACGGACCCAAATGGAAATAAATGACTGTCTGACTTTTGAGGTTATCCTATGTATGATAATACCAACAAGTCTACAGCAAAATGATTTTCACGTATGAATTAATTTTTAGATAAGTGTAATTGCATCTACTGTTTGTATAACAATGCAAATTCTTTATATGTATAACATTTGCATTGATGATTGAAACGTCTACGTAAACTTAAACTCTTATCTAATACATGAATTGCAAGGAATTTTTTCTTGAAAAGTTTATCTGTAAGTATTAAGTATTCGTTTTCTATATCAGACGTTAACTAAAATGTCCATAGAAAAGTACAAGCTTAGACGCAATGATTTTGAGGGTAAACTCTTCCATGGGCGTATTACTCTACGTCTACGGGATTCAATTCAATTCAATTCAATTCAAAGTTTATTCTCTATAAGGATTACAATGCTGAGTTTACAGAATTTGGTTATTGTGTGGTTTACATGTAGTAAAATAATAATTACAGTGTACCACTAGAACACCTAGCATGGCTAGGCATTTCGGGCAGACTTATATTAAATCTTAAGTTTAAAATATTACAAAATTATGAGGTAAGTTGGTATTATGGCTAAGTGACTAAATACTAGTTGTGAGTTTAGCAATGTGAATGCTTTTGTTTTGGCACTATACATAGTTTCAGTATTGGAGTATCACAGGCCAACTTATGACTAGTTAAGATTCATTATTTTGAGATTGAGATTGATATTTCTGTTTATGGTCAAATGGGTGAATGAGTGTAAGTGTGAACCACCAGGTGGTATTCGTATTATTAGTTGACAGGGTGTATCAGGGAGATAAGATGTTTTCTTAGTACTAGGGGGAGAGAGCACAACTTTGTAGTACCCACAGTCAGTGGCCAGGCTTCAAACACCTTTTATTGTACAGCAATAAAGGAATGGAACAGACTGCCCGCACATGTCAAAGCCAGTCATAGCATGAACCAGTTCAAGTAGAGTGCCAAAAGGTGTCTGATGAATGTAGCTACAGAAAGGGAGGGGAATGATTTTCTATTTTTTTAGCTAACATACGTGTAAATTTTACCTTATTCCTAGTAATGACCCTCGTATTGTAGATAGTCTTAATGACCTTGGTGTAGTAGATAGTCTTTTTAGTATGATAATAAGATGTTATCTTCATTGTAGAATAATAAGAAAATATTATAACCTTTATATTATAATAATAACGTAAAAGGACCCCAATGGAAATAAGTCACTCTCTGACTTTTTTGGGTTATCCTAGGTTCTCTACACACATGCTGCTATGTATGATAATTCTATGTAACTGTATTTGTGTATACCTGAATAAACTTACTTACTTACTTACTTACTTACTCTGATGGTAGTTTTGAAGGTGATGAATGTGTCTGCAGTTTTGGAATTTTCAGGTAGGGTGTTCCAGATTTTAGGGCCTTTGACATACATTGAATTTTTGTAAAGGTTTAGTCGGACACGGGGAATGTCATAGAGATGTTTGTGTCTGGTGTTGTGCCTGTGGGTTCTGTCACAACTATCAAGAAAGCGTTTTAGGTCAAGGTTAATATTGGAATTTAAGGTCCTGTAGATGTAGATTGCACAGTAGTAAGTGTGGATGTACTGAACAGGGAGTAAGTTTAGATCTATGAAGAGTGGGGGTGTGTGTTGCCAGGGATGGGGTTTGGTGATTATTCTTACTGCGGCTTTTTGTTGGGTTATTATTGGCTTTAGGTGTGTTGCTGCAGTTGAACCCCAAGCACAGATAGCATAGGTGAGGTATGGATATATAAGTGAGTGGTATAGTGTGAGAACGGCAGTTTGCGGCACGTAGTATCGTATCTTGGAGAGGATCCCAACCGTTTTGGATACTTTTTTGGTTATGTGTTGGATATGGGTGCTGAAGTTCAGGTTGTTGTCGAGGTATAGGCCTAGGAATTTGCCCTCATTATGCCTGGATAAGATTTTCCTGTTGCCCATTCTACATTGAGGTGTGGGAAGCTTGAAGGTCTTGCATCTCGCTGAATCTCTTGAGAAAAGTGTTAGGATTTAAATGAGAAAAAGGCACAATACCGTGACTGGAACAATACACAAATAACCAGCACATAGGAGAGAGAGGAGCTTACAAAGTAAATGGTCCAAGTCGGACTGAAACGTTGTCGTAAGCTCCTCTCTCCTGTCTGCGGGTTATTTGTTTATGGTCAGGATTTACATTCTCCAAATAACGCAGTGTCTTAATCCTGGGCGAGGCCAAACGTATGGAAACAAGTCATTTTACATATTTTACTATGTATGATAACTGTATTTGTGTGGACGTGTACCTAAATATATACTTATACTTGTTACCTTCTGGTAAACGATCTGACCTCACACACTGAGTGTCCGTGGTTTGATCCCCGGCCAGGTGGAACCATTGGGCGTGTTTCCTTACACCTGTTGTTATGACTCACGAAATCGTAATGACACGATTGCAAACATACCACGTTGTTCCCCTTCACCTAGCAAGTAAGTAGGTATTTGAGTGTTAACCGACTGGTGTGGGTCGCATCCTGGGGGACAAGACTGAAGGACCCTAATGGAAATATGACAGACAGTCCTGGGTGGCCAACCCTCCGGGTTAAAAATCCGAACGGAATCCTATGTTATCTTATTTTACCTAAATTTCAATTACTCAGATATGGTAAACACGAGGAAATTAAATCTTCATCAGAGTACAAAACAAATTCTGGCCACAAAATAGAGCGAAACACCAACGTCAAAGACCTGGGAGTGATCATGTCGGAGGATCTCACCTTCAAGGACCATAACATTGTATCAATCGCATCTGCTAGAAAAATGACAGGATGGATAATGAGAACCTTCAAAACGAGGGCTGCCAAGCCCATGATGACACTCTTCAGGTCACTTGTTCTATCTAGGCTGGAATATTGCTGCACACTAACAGCACCTTTCAAGGCAGGTGAAATTGCTGACCTAGAAAATGTACAGAGAACCTTCATGGCGCGCATAACGGAGATAAAACACCTCAATTACTGGGAGCGCTTGAGGTTCCTAAACCTGTATTCCCTGGAACTCAGGCGGGAGAGATACATGATTTTATACACCTGGAAAATCCTAGAGGGACTAGTACCGAACTTGCACACGAAAATCACTCACTACGAAAGCAAAAGACTTGGCAGACGATGCAACATCCCCCCAATGAAAAGCAGGGGTATCACTAGCACGTTAAGAGACCATACAATAAGTGTCAGGGGCCCGAGACTGTTCAACTGCCTCCCAGCATACATAAGGGGGATTACCAACAGACCCCTGGCAGTCTTCAAGCTGGCACTGGACAAGCACCTAAAGTCGGTTCCTGACCAGCCGGGCTGTGGCTCGTACGTTGGTTTGCGTGCAGCCAGCAGCAACAGCCTGGTTGATCAGGCTCTGATCCACCAGGAGGCCTGGTCACAGACCTGGCCGCGGGGGCGTTGACCCCCGGAACTCTCTCCAGAGGTTAATTATCTGTTGTGGATCGCATTCTAGAGGAGACGACCTAAATGACCTCGGTGGAAATAAGCTTGTAAGCATTAGAATTAGTCTGCCTGAAATGCTCATGCATGCAAATGGCTTTATTTTATTACATGTAAACTACATATTGTATACTACACAAAGAAATAAAAAACTTGATTTGGTTTTTTGGTTGTCTTTCGTGTATTATAATGGGATCTTAGGCCTTCGGGGTTAATATTTCGAAGAAATTATTCAGGAGTCCATTCATTCTTTGTCTGGATATTTAGCTGACTTGCTATTCTAATAAAATAATTACTTCTGGCATTAGTTCCTGGCATATTTGCGGTGATATATATAAAACCTTTATGTAAATGTGGTCTTCATGTTTGAAGACGGTCTTCAAGGAAGGGCGTCTAACAGCTCTGAACAACTGGTTGACTTGTACCCTTTTCGGGGTGTTCAAAGGTACTTGTGGTACTCGAAGGTACTCGCGGTATTCAAAGATATTCAAGATATTCAAGTTGTTTGTTCTGGTATTCAATGGTGCTTTTTGTGGTATTCATTGATACTAGTTGTGCTAACCTTTGCACTTTTTCCGACTTCCCGACATGCTTTATCAGATGTGGGCTTCACACTCCAGCTACATACTCCAAATTAAATATAGTATCGTGAATGACTCCTTGTTGAGGCTCCTGGAGCTATCATAAAATTTGCCAGTCTCGCTTTTGCTACGGTTGATTTACGTCTCGGGCGATTTGCTCAGAAATATTCTCAGCAGCCTTTGTCTTTGTCCCCCAAGCTTGTACTCATCTTTGTCTTTTCCCGATTTACAAAACTTTTTCCTGGAGTTAAATTCTAGCAACCACTTGTCAACCATTCCTGCAGCTTCTTCAAAAGCTGCAGGAATGGTTGACAAGTCTTTACTTGGCTGCTCCTCTCTCTCTATTCTTCTCAATAATGTGAAAGACATTTGATATACTGTTAAAGAAATATTTTAATGCATATGCTAATACATTTGATGCTAGCACTATATATAGGTCAAAACTGTTCATCAGCCTTACAACTTCCTTCCTTATATCTACTGTATGTTTGATGTGATCTAAGTGAAAAAAAAGGCTGTTACTGTGTAGCTATGCCTGATAAGGTCTTCCTTACACACACACACACGCTATGACTCAGGGCCAGGAGTTATGAATCGACCCCTGCAACCACAATTAGGTGAGTATACACACAAAGAAATGTATGGGGAAAGGAAAATTAAGTATATTGATCTTCGCATAGTGATGAAGGACTAGATGAAGAAAGTGTTAAAGGATGGCTGGAACAGTAGAGAAAGGCTCTTGCCACTGGGAGATCTAAAGAAGCTGAAGGAACTCGAGGAAATGAAAGGAAGGAGGAATGAGGCAGACACAGAAACAGAGACAGGAGATGGAGAGACAGAAGGAACGGCGGAAGGCGGAGAAAAAAAGACCTCGAAAATGCTCTCCGACAACCGGGAGGAACAGATAAGGGGAGCAGTGAAGGACCTGATAACAACAGACAATGAAATCTGGAGGGAAAGATGGGAGGAGGAGGAGGAGGAGGAGGAGAGAGGGAGGTCGATGATTATTGATGGTCTTCAGGAGGCCGAATGGAGGACTAGTAATGTTGCTATATGCATAAGTGGTGGACAAACGAGAGATTCAAGCAAAGACTGAGCAGACACACTGAAAGGCCAAAGTGCGCTATATGACATTTTTTTTTTAAGAGGATCGAAAAGTACCGAAGGGAAACAATGTTCCCAGTCATACTGACCTTTACAACAGAAATGGCAGGAGAGGGAGAGAGATTAATCAAATTCTCCCTTAGGTTAATCTGAATTCTCCAACTGATGATGTACTCTATAACAAGTCTCTATATCTATACTTCACATTGTGAATTCTCACTATCCCCACAAAAGGTCCTCATCCTCGTTACTCCACATTAATCCCCAATTGAAATAAGTCACTTTGACTTTTTTGGGATTATCCTAGGTAATCTACACATATGCTGCAATGTATGATAATATATGAAGCTGTATTTATGTGTACCTGTACCTGAATAAACTTACCTAACTCTAGTCTAAAACGGTTTACGACCTCCGATATCAAGACAAAACGCAAGGCATTCCTCACACTACTACTACTACTACTGTCATCATGGGCTTGGCCTCCCTAGTTTTGAAGGTTCTCATGACAGGATGGATAATGAGAACCTTCAAAACTAGGGAGGCCAAGCCCATGATGACACTCTTCAGGTCACTTGTTCTATCTAGGCTGGAATATTGCTGCACTCTAACAGCACCTTTCAAGGCAGGTGAAATTGCCGACCTAGAAAATGTACAGAGAACTTTCACGGCGCGCATAACGGAGATAAAACACCTCAATTACTGGGAGCGCTTGAGGTTTCTAAACCTGTATTCCCTGGAACGCAGGAGGGAGAGATACATGATTATATACACCTGGAAAATCCTAGAGGGACTAGTACCAAACTTGCACACGAAAATCACTCACTACGAAAGCAAAAGACTTGGCAGACGATGCACCATCCCCCCAATGAAAAGCAGGGGTGTCACTAGCACGTTAAGAGACCATACAATAAGTGTCAGGGGCCCGAGACTGTTCAACTGCCTCCCAGCACACATAAGGGGGATTACCAACAGACCCCTGGCAGTCTTCAAGCTGGCACTGGACAAGCAACTAAAGTCAGTTCCTGATCAGCCGGGCTGTGGCTCGTACGTTGGTTTGCGTGCAGCCAGCAGCAACAGCCTGGTTGATCAGGCGCTGATCCACCAGGAGGCCTGGTCACAGACCGGGCCGCGGGGGCGTTGACCCCCGAAACTCTCTCCAGGTAAACTCCAGGTAAACTACTACTACTACTACTACTAATAATAATAATAATAATAATAATAATAATAATAATAATAATAATAATAATAATAATAATAATAATAATAATAACAAGCGGTCGATAAGGAAGGCTGGACCTGGTGGGTCACTGGGTAAACAGTCATGCTTCTAACACTGAGAATCAATGCCAAGCCTGCAGTGTGTGGCGTCAAGTTTATCTATACTCCCCGACACTCACTACACCAACCATATCCTGTGATCTACACCACACCAATCACGTCCTTTGATCTACACCACACCAACCACGTCCTTTGATCTACACCACCAACCACGTCCTTTGATCTACACCACACCAACCACGTCCTGCGATCTACACCACACCAACCACGTCCTACGATCTACACCACACTAACCACGTCCTGTGACCTATACCACACCAACGATGTTATGTGATCAATGAGGACAAATTCCAACTACTCCGTTATGGAAAACTGGAGGAAATAATAAGCAGAACTGAGCATACTACAAACTCTAAACTCACAATAGAGAGGAGTGGTAATGTCGGAGGATTTCACCTTCAAGGATCACAACAGTGTCACTAACACATCTGCTAGTTAAATGTTAGGATGGATAATGAGAACCTTCACAACAAGGGATGCCAAGCCAATGGTGATCCTTTTTAAATCACCTGTTAGGAATAGGTTAGGAATATTGCTGTGTCCTAACATCTCCATTCAAGGCAGGTGAAACTGCAGAGAACCTTAACTGTATATATAAGTTCCGTCAAACACCTTAATTACTGGGATCGCTTGGAAGCACCTGACTTTTACTCACTGGAGCGCATGTGAGAGAGATGCATCATAATCTACACCTGGAAAATCCTAGAGGGATTGGTCCCAAATCTGAACACAGAAATTGCTCCCTACGAAAGCAAAAGACTGGGCAATCCGGAGTCCAAGCTATTGAACAATCTCCCACCAAGCATAAGGAGAATTACCAATAGACCCTTGGCTGCTTTCAAGAGGGAGCTGCACAGATACCCAAAGTCAGTACCTGATCAGCTGGGCTGTGGTTCATACGTTGGACTACATGCAGCCAGCAGTAACAGCCTGGTTGATCAGGCCCTGATCCACCGGGAGGCCTGGTTAAGGATTGGGCTGCGGGGGCGTTGACCTCAAGAACATCCACCAGGTAGGTAGGTAGGTAGGTAGATTAACCACATCCTGTGCTGTACACCACACCACCCACATCCTGTGATCTACACCACACCAACCACATCCTGTGATCTACACCACACCAACCACATCCTGTCATTTACACCACACCAACCACGTCCTGTGATGTACACCACACCAACCACGTCCTGTGATGTACACCACACCAACCACGTCATGTGATCTACACCACACCAACCACGTCATGTGATCTACACCACACCAACCACGTCATGTGATCTACACCACACCAACCACATCCTGTGATCTACACCACACCATCCACGTCCTGTCATCTACATCACACCAACCACGTCCTGTCATCTACACAGCAACCTCGTCATGTGATCTACACCACACCACCCACGTCCTGTCATATACACCACACCAACCTCGTCCTGTGATGTACACCACACCAACCACGTCCTGTGATGTACACCACACCAACCACGTCCTGTGATGTACACCACACCAACCACGTCATGTGATCTACACCACACCAACCACGTCCTGTCATATACACCACACCAACCTCGTCCTGTGATGTACACCACACCAACCACGTCCTGTGATGTACACCACACCAACCACGTCCTGTGATGTACACCACACCAACCACGTCATGTGATCTACACCACACCAACCACGTCCTGTCATATACACCACACCAACCTCGTCATGTGATCTACACCACACCAACCACGTCCTGTCATCTACACCACACCAACCTCGCCATGTGATCTACACCACACCAACCACGTCATGTGATCTACACACCAACCACGTCCTGTGACCTACACCACACCAACCACGTCCTGTGATCTGCACCACACCAACCACGTCCTGTGCTCTACGCCACAACACCCACGTCCTGTCATCTGCACCACACCAACCTCGTCATGTGATTAAGCCACACCAACCACGTCCTGTCATCTACACCACACCAACCTCGTCATGTGATCTACACCACACCAACCACGTCCTGTGACCTACACCACACCACCCACGTCCTGTCAACTACACCACACCAACCACGTCCTGTCATCTACACCACACCAACCACGTCATGTGATCTACACCGCACCAACCTCGTCATGTGATCTACACCACACCAACCACGTTCTGTCATCTACACCACACCAACCACGTCATGTGATCTACACCACACCATCTTCGTCATGTGATCTACACCACACCAACCACGTCATGTGATCTACACCACACCAACCACGTCATGTGATCTACGGCCATTTTTCAAACTTTGGAGCCATGGATGCTTGTAGTTAACAAAAATGACTGGAACACACACAAGCTGATTCACTCTTTCATTAGCAAGGAAGCTGTCACTACATATATCGATATAAAACATCTTCCATTACCAACGTTATCATATTTTTATAGAATAGTCATGAATAAGTACAGGTAACATTGAAAATTGGACATTATATGGAGCTTGTAACTGACGCTATGTAACCTAGTCAAAAACCTTAAAAATATTTATTAAATGTTAATAAACATCTTTAAAATGTGTATTAGCACTGTCATGATTTTCGTGAACCAAAAGAACTAAATCTAAATTTACAGGTAACGTAACTTCTTAAACCAGAGAGATTAGCATTTGTTTATATATTTACATGAAACGCTTGTATTGCTGTGTTGAAGCCGGTGACATATATCTTCCTGTGACCTGCCTGAAGCCGGTGACATATATCTTTCTGTGACTGCGTGAAGCAAGTGACATATATCTTCCTGTGACCTGCGTGAAGCCGGCGACATATATCTTCCTGTACCTGCGTGAAGCCGGCGATATATATCTTGTGTGACCTGCGTGAAACCGGTGACATATATCTTCCTGTGACCTGCGTGAAGCCGGCGACATATATCTTCCTGTACCTGCGTGAAGCCGGCGATATATATCTTGTGTGACCTGCGTGAAGCCGGTGACATATATCTTCCTGTGACCTACGTGAAGCCGGCGACATATATTTTCCTGTGACTGCACGAAACCGGTTGCATATATCTTGCTATAACTAAATGTAGGCAACACATGATGTTGCATTATTTGTCTTTAATGGGTAATCTCTTGGATGGATGTGGTAGTGGTATATTGTTATTTCTCTCTGGATAGCTTGGTTTGCCAATACTTCAAGACAAGTCCTCCAGCATCCCTTCCGATCTGGAGCTGCACCTGTGGAAGTCATATCATGGATAAAATGCCTAGGAAAACTCCAGTCCTGCTGGAAGTATTGAAATGTTGAGTAAAAGGTATTGGCATGAGATGCCTCTTTGACCGTGTTACAGGGACGTTGGCCCCTGAAATACCCTCCAGGTAAAAGTATATAATACCATGGATCTCTTTTATCATTACATTCATCAATTTAGGTATCTTACGATAAAGTCCCTGGTGGGCGAAACGTCTATCAACGTAGGTGTTGCACATTTCTTATTCATCAATTATGTTTATATAAAAATAGCCTGAACAGTAATTACCTAACCTGTGAATGTGGTTTTAAGTGTAATTGTGTCACAGGACCCATCGTGTGCCTCTATAATCATTTATCTAACCACAAAATATGGATGGGGGGGGGTTGCTTAGGTAAATTTATACCTGGAGTTTACCTGGAGAGAGTTCCGGGGGTCAACGCCCCCGCGGCCCGGTCTGTGACCAGGCCTCCTGGTGGATCAGAGCCTGATCAACCAGGCTGTTACTGCTGGCTGCACGCAAACCAACGTACGAGCCACAGCCCGGCTGGTCAGGTACCACATTAAAACTGAGCGACAGGGGTGTGGGAGGATTTTTGTGGACATTCTGGACAAAATCCTGCAGGAGTTCTGCCTACCAACCTGGAGGTCGTTCCAGGGGGTCAACGCCCCCGCGGCCCAGTCCTTGACCAGGCCTATAATATTCCTAGTCATGTGATTGTAATAACATTGTACGTAAGGCTTTAAAATACATTGATGATACAAAGATGGTATATACATGAAGTTTGAGGGATATATTTCAAGTACATATCGCTACGTATTTATAAAAAAATACAATATAATTCCCAGCCCCTCTTGCTGGGAATTAATTCAATCACGTGACTTTTAATCACTATAGTTTCCAGAAAGTTTGATAAGTAAGTTTATTCAAGTATACACAAATACAGTTACATAGATTATCATACATAACAGCATATGTGTAGAGAACCTGGGATAACCCAAAAAAAGTCAAAGTGACTCATTTACATTGCGGGATATTTTCCAGAACCTCCGTAAAAATTCTCCCACGCTATCGCTCAATGCATTAATATAGTATATTGTTGTATAAATTTACCCAAGCAAAGTGTTTTTGAAAAAAAAATAGTAGTTTTTGAGTGACTGTGAAGTGGGAAATATTAAGAACATCTTAATTTAATGAGTGATAATGTAGGGTAGAGTTGTGACGTCACAGCCACCTAGCGGCGAGAAAGGCAGTTGTGAGGAGACCATAACACCAACCTACATTGCTGTCTTATCCATAGGAATTTACGCACCTGCAGTACTGATACGTAAGTGATAAGCGCTGTCTCTTATCTTCGAGATTAGTTGAGTAACGCGACGTAGAATTAGACCATTGCGATGCGGCAAGTAATCACCAGAGGAGACCATTTGAATGAGAAAAAATTTCCTGTTTGTCAGCAAGATTATCGAGAACTGCCTTGGCTTCCTTGTCATCGCCTTCACTCTTCTAAGTTTTTTATTTCTCTTGTAAGAGGCGAAACTGCACGAGTGTTAATCTAAGAATGAATGATTCTTATTAAACTGTCCTCTGAGATTCGTTTAAATGTAGATATTAATGTGAGATATAAAAGGAAGGTGGGAGATAACATGCACATTATGAGTCGGTAATTTCACTCACGTTCCTAACTTGTCCAGCAGTCAGAAGTAATATATTTTCTTACAAGTCTCTTTTATTACGAAAATTACTGTATATACAAAACTTATAATCGTCTGAAGGACTATAGGAAGCATTGCATTTCGGGCAAAACTTAATAATAATAAATAATGTTTATTTCCTTGCAAAGCTTACTATGTATGGTGTATATATTATAAAATATTAATAACAAGAAAGGCCTCTAGCATGACTAGGTATTTCGGGCAGACTAATCCTAATTCTTACTCTATATTGACAGGTTAATGGAGCAGTACATTTTAATATATCTTATTGCATACTGGGCAGCTGAAGTAATTAATTAGATTTATAATGAGGCAGTACAAAACATATACCAATATTACAATTAGTAAATTTAGTAATGGGAATGATAAGTTTTGGCATGATACACTATTTCCATTAAAGCTCCTATATTGTGAGAGTTTCTTAGAAGGCAAACGTAGGGCTAACTTAAGTTTTATTAATAATAATAATAATAATAATAATAATAATAATAATAATAATAATAATAATAATAATAATAATAATAATAATAATAATATAATAATATAATAATAATAATATAATAATATAATTATATAATAATAATATAATAATAATTATTATTATTATTATTATTATTATTATATTATTATTATTAATATTATTATTATTATTATTATTATTAATATTATTATTATTATCATTAATATTATTATTATTATTATTATTATTATTATTATTATTATTATTATATTATAATAATGTTATCATAATGATAATAATAATAATATGATAATTAATTAATTATTATTATTATTATTATTATTATTATTATTATTATTATTATTATTATTATTATTATTATTATTATTATTATTATTATTATTATTATTATTATTATTATTATTATTATTATTATTATTATTATTATTATTATTATTATTATTATTATTATTATTATTATTATTATTATTATTATTATTATTTATTATTATTTACTACAAGTACATGTACAAGGTATACAGTCCTAGCTGACAACAATGACATAATACTATATAGAAACTCCCTTGTTATGCTCTGCATTTCGGGCAAATTAGGTCAGTGTCCCGGGATGCGACCCACACCAGTCGACTAACACCCAGGTACCCATTTTACTGATGGGGAACATAGACAACAGGTGGAAAGAAACACGTCCAATGATTCTACTCTGGCTGGGAATCGAACCCAGGCCCTCGCTGTGTGAAGTGAGAGCGTTAGCCACCAGGCCACCAGAGCCACTAGCACTAGCTATATTTGGAATTTTATGTTTACAGTCATTTGGGTGAGTAAGAAAAACTAATGTAGGACGTGTGTACTACATTACAAATGAAAATGAACTAGCAAACTTCCTTCATGATGCAAACATTACAGAGTCTGACTGATATTAGTGACCAAATCCCTACTACGTTAGTGTATGTTATGTCATTATTGAACTAATCCCTGTACTATCAACTCCTAGATAGTATTTACTACCTCGTTATCCCAGGTGTCCCACACAGTTCTTTGTGTGACCCAATTTGTGTTATCTTCCCAGATTCCCAGTTCATAATTTATTTTTTGTTAATAGGATACTTACTCTTTAATAATATCTCTATTACCTTTTTCTTTCCTACTTAAGCACTGTTAAAATTCTCTTATAATCAAACCTAATTTTCCCTTTTCTCCCAAACTACAAATAACAAACTAGTGTATGTTCCTACTACACTACTGTGCAATACCTTGAACCTTCCCTCACTAGCTATTATCAACTACCTCAAATAATATTCCTATAGTGATATTAATTGCTCAAACTTTATGCTATAAGGAAAATCCTACTCTTAGATTATTTTCATATCTTAGTGACTATATTGTGTGTGCAATTAGTGTATATTTCAATTACATTATTGTTCAAGGCCCAAAACTATCTTTTGCTAGCTACTACCAACTTCCTCATATTTTTTTTACTTTTTATAGTACAATAAATTGATCAACTTGTTATATATAACAAATCAGATCTTACTCCCAAATCAATATCATATCATAGTGACTATCTGCCAATTTAACTTTGTTTACCATTATTTAATTTAGTCCCTTATATATTTTCTCCTTTATTTTAGCTTTATTTTAGCTTTACATAACCTTAGTTCATATATTCACAATTGTTAAAATAATGAAGGTGCTATTCTCAGGTGCTAAAGTGTAATAAGTTCACTATTTTACCATTATATTCCCTAGCTCATTTATTTGATTACCACTTTATTTGTTCACCACAAATTCTTTTTAGTCCCTTTTATATTGTCTACTTTATTTTAGCTTTAAAGAACTACCTTCAGGTGCTATTTTATAGCTTTAGAATATTTACTTTGTCTTATGCTTAATTCTAACTATAGATTCACTATAAATCTTATGATAACAAGCATTGATCCTGATACCAACCTCTTATTGAATGACTTAAATGAATCAAACAGTAACCGTAATTACTACTAGCAATAGTGAGGATATATTACCAAAAACAACTGGTGGGAGCTCCATTGTTGGTGCTAGGGAAGATAGGAATAAGACAGGTAAACATGCACCAACAGGGAATACAGTCACAGAAATCCAAGGCAAACGGAAACCAAGCCTGTGCACATACTATGCACTTGGTATCTGCAGACATCTCGAAATCTGGAAAAACAGATGGGACGTGCAACTATGACCACCCTAGAAAATGCCGTGCCCATATGACAACAGGAAAATGCAAACTCCCTTCCTGTAAGCTTTTTTCACCCTGAAATGTGTACCTCTTCAGTACAGGAAAGACTGTGCTATAACTTAAATTGCCAGGCACACCATCTAAAGGGGACAAAAAGATACAAAACATCCAGGCCATGGGAAAACCTGGGTAGCCACAGCCACTCAAGAGGGAGAGGTTTTTTAGTGCCAGGAAGGAAAAAAAACTGGCAGGAAATGGCAGAAATTGTACACCAAATCCAGTCATTCCTGGAGTGGAACCACAGTCGATGGCCTCCACTCCAAACCAACAGATACAGATACTAATGCCGGAAAAAAAATCCCCCCCCCAGTACCAACAATACCACCAGTCCGATAACATTCTTCTTTGCAAATATACAGGGTCTAAAGCCAGCAACAAACAACAAAATACCTTTCATCCGTGGACTGCTTGCAGAGGCAAAGGCAATGTTCGCGGCTTTCACTGAGACCCACATAAAGGATCACTTGGACAACGAAATATGGATCCCAGGTTACAACCTATACAGATGTGACAGAGTGAACAGGCAAAAGGGGGGGGGGGGGTTGGCCTGTACATTGCAGAGTCACTTGTTTGCACAGAACTGCTTAATGCCTCAAATGATGTAGTGGAAGTTTTAGAAGTAAAGGTCGAGAACCAAAACCTAGTCATTGTGGTAGTCTACAAGCCTCCGGATGCAACATCCCAGCAATTCCAGGAACAGCTGTTAAAAATTGACCACTGTCTGGAAAATCTTCCAGCTCCTGCACCCAACATCTTGCTCCTGGGGGATTTCAACTTAAGGCACCTAAAATGGAGGAATATAGCAAATAATATTGTTGCAGTAATAACACCAGGAGGCAGCTCTGATGAAAACTCACACTCGCATGAGCTTTTAAATCTCTGCACAAAATTCAATTTAAACCAGCAAATAATAGAGCCTACTAGAATGGAGAATACACTAGACCTCATATTCACTAACAATGATGATCTGATAAGAAGTGTCACCATATCAAAAACAATATACTCAGATCACAACATAATTGAGGTTCAGACAAGTATGCGCAGAGCCCCAGACCGACAAAATGAGATTAGTCACGAGGGAGCATTCACCAAATTCAACTTCAATAACAAAAACATAAAGTGGGACCAAGTAAACCAAGTCCTAACCGATATAAGCTGGGAAGATATACTAAGCAACACAGACCCCAACTTATGCCTAGAACAGATTAACTTGGTGGCACTCGATGTATGCACAAGACTTACTCCTCTAAGAAAAAGGAGGAGTAGATGTAAAATAGAAAGAGACAGGCGCTCTCTTTACAGGCGACAGAAAAGAATAACAGAGCGGCTAAAAGAGGTCAGTCTATCTGAAATGCGTAGGGAGACACTGGTCAGAGAAATAGCAAACATCGAACTTAAGCTAAAGGAATCTTATAGGAGTCAGGAATCGCGGGAAGAACTAAAAGCCATAAATGAAATCGAAAGAAACCCAAAGTATTTCTTCTCCTATGCCAAATCAAAGTCGAGAACAACGTCCAGTATTGGGCCCTTACTTAAACAAGATGGGTCCTACACAGATGACAGCAAGGAAATGAGTGAGCTACTCAAGTCCCAATATGACTCAGTTTTTAGCAAGCCACTAACCAGACTGAGAGTCGAAGATCAAAATGAATTTTTTATGAGAGCCACAGAATTTGGTTAACACAAGCCTATCTGATGTTATCCTGACAAAATGACTTCGAACAGGCGATAAATGACATGCCCATGCACTCTGCCCCAGGGCCAGACTCGTGGAACTCCGTGTTCATCAAGAACTGCAAGAAGCCCCTATCACGAGCCTTTACCATCCTATGGAGAGGGAGCATGGACACTGGGGTCGTCCCACAGTTACTAAAAACAACAGACATAGCCCCACTCCACAAAGGGGGCAGTAAAGCAACAGCAAAGAACTACAGACCAATAGCACTAACATCCCATATCATAAAAATCTTTGAAAGAGTCCTAAGAAGCAAGATCACCACCCATCTAGAAACCCATCAGTTACACAACCCAGGGCAACATGGGTTTAGAACAGGTCGCTCCTGTCTGTCTCAACTATTGGATCACTACGACAAGGTCCTAGATGCACTAGAAGACAAAAAGAATGCAGATGTAATATATACAGACTTTGCAAAAGCCTTCGACAAGTGTGACCATGGCGTAATAGCGCACAAAATGCTTGCTAAAGAAATAACAGGAAAAGTCGGTTGATGGATCTATAATTTCCTCACTAACAGAACACTGAGAGTAGTAGTCAACAGAGTAAAGTCCGAGGCAGGCACGGTGAAAAGCTCTGTTCCACAAGGCACAGTACTCGCTCCCATCTTGTTCCTCATCCTCATATCTGACATAGACAAGGATGTCAGCCACAGCACCGTGTCTTCCTTTGCAGATGACACCCGAATCTGCATGACAGTGTCTTCCATTGCAGACACTGCAAGGCTCCAGGCGGACATCAAGCAAATCTTTCAGTGGGCTGCAGAAAACAATATGAAGTTCAATGATGAGAAATTTCAATTACTCAGATATGGTAAACACGAGGAAATTAAATCTTCATCAGAGTACAAAACAAATTCTGGCCACAAAATAGAGCGAAACACCAACGTCAAAGATCTGGGAGTGATCATGTCGGAGGACCTCACCTTCAAGGACCATAACATTGTATCGATCGCATCTGCTAGAAGAATGAC
Source organism: Cherax quadricarinatus (assembly GCF_038502225.1). Taxonomy (NCBI): domain Eukaryota; kingdom Metazoa; phylum Arthropoda; class Malacostraca; order Decapoda; family Parastacidae; genus Cherax; species Cherax quadricarinatus. The sequence goes on along the minus strand of NC_091332.1, from coordinate 8,498,134 downwards.
AGGATGGATAATGAGAACCTTCAAAACGAGGGATGCCAAGTCCATGATGACACTCTTCAGGTCACTTGTTCTATCTAGGCTGGAATATTGCTGCACACTAACAGCACCTTTCAAGGCAGGTGAAATTGCTGACCTAGAAAATATACAGAGAACCTTCACGGCGCGCATAACGGAGATAAAACATCTCAATTACTGGGAGCGCTTGAGGTTCCTGAACCTGTATTCCCTGGAACGCAGGCGGGAGAGATACATGATTATATACACCTGGAAAATCCTAGAGGGACTAGTACCGAACTTGCACACGAAAATCACTCGCTATGAAAGCAAAAGACTTCGCAGACGATGCAGCATCCCCCCAATGAAAAGCAGGGGTGTCACTAGCACGTTAAGAGACCATACAATAAGTGTCAGGGGCCCGAGACTGTTCAACTGCCTCCCAGCATACATAAGGGGGATTACCAACAGACCCCTTGCAGTCTTCAAGCTGGCACTGGACAAGCACCTAAAGTCGGTTCCTGATCAGCCGGGCTGTGGCTCGTACGTTGGTTTGCGTGCAGCCAGCAGTAACAGCCTGGTTGATCAGGCTCTGATCCACCAGGAGGCCTGGTCATAGACCGGGCCGCGGGGGCGTTGACCCCCGGAACTCTCTCCAGGTAAACTACACAGCAGAACAATGAAAGGCACTTCTCAGAGCAAACAACAACATAACTGTCTTTAACTACAGTATCAGATCTTTAAGTAAATATTACGATGGCCTCATAGCATTACTAAATTCCCTGCATGCCAGTATATCCATCATTATTCTCACCGAAACCTGGCTAAAGCCTGATACTACAGATGTCTATGCCATTCCTGGTTACACAGCCATACACAACTGTAGGCCAGATCAACAAGGGTGTGGCACAGCTATATACTACTCATACCAACTAGAATGTATCACTAATACTTGCACAAGGGATGAAAATGGGGAATATATAATAGCTAAATTCAAATCCAAATACCTACAAAAAACCTCTCGGTGATAAACATTTACAGAGTACCACAGTCAAACATTAGCCGTTTTAGTGAAAACCTAGGAAGTGTGATAACTGATGCATGCATGAACAAAGATCACTTACTACTCTCAGGTGACTTCAATATAAATCTCCTGCAAGACCAAGACCCACAAGTTACTGAATTCACAAACACTATGAGTAACTGTATGTTGCTACCAACAGTAACAAAACCTACAAGAGTTACAGAGATTGGTGTTTCCCTACTAGACCACATCTGGACCAACACCATATCCCCTTTAAAATCAGGCATAATCACAGATAATACCACAGATCACTACCCTACCTTCCTCATCACAAACCTTGGCAAATTACCCCAAGACACTACTAAAGTCACTTTCAGACTTCACAATGAGACAGCCATTAATAACTTCACAGCAGCAGTGACAAACATTGACTGACACACTGAGCTAGAAATCTATACAGATATTGATGAATGTATTAATAATTTTCTCAAAAAGACCCAATTCCTCTATAATAAGCACTGCCCCCAAAAAACTAAACAGATGACAGCTAAGAGACTGAACAGTCCCAGGCTAACACTCAGCATCTTCAAATCCATAAATACAAAGCACCTGTACGAAAAACAGTACAGAATGGGTCACATAACCAGAGAGCAAACAAAACATTACTCGTCAATCCTAACCAGCCTGATAAGAAGGGCTAAAAAATTGTATTATGAGAACAGATTATCCAACTTACGAGGTGATATAAAAAAGACCTGGAAAACCCTATCAGAAATTCTAGGAACAAAAAAGATATCATGAAATAGCGAAATTGAATTAACAAAACCAGATGAACCTCAACTCCCACCAACTGAAACAGCAAACACTAAATAATTTCTTCTCCACTATAGGAACAAACTTTGCCAATAAAATCCCAAGCTCAGATAACCCACCCAATGACTACTTCACTGGCAACTACCCGAATACACTGTTCCTAGCTCCGACTAACCCTACTGAAGTCTCCCTTATTATCAACACACTAAAAAACAAGACAGAAGATTTAAATACCTTACCACCCTTTATATACAAAAAAGCATCACAAGTGCTATCGCCAATCATTGCAACACTCTTTAACAAATCCATAGAATCCTCTACCTTCCCTACAGTTCTCAAAATAGCAAGGGTCACCTCGATCCATAAAGGAGGAGACCAAACAGACTTGAATAACTATAGGCCAATATCCAACTTTCACCCTCTCTAAAATCTTCGAAAAATTAATTCATAAGCGAATCTATTCTTGCCCTCATCTCCGACAACATACTCAACCCCTGTCAATTTGGGTTCAGGCCTAATAAAAATACTAATGATGCTATTATACACATGCTAGAACACACACTGCAATAGAGAAAAAAGAAGTCCCACTGGGGATCTTCATTGACTTACGTAAGGCTTTTGATACAGTTGACCATGACTTGCTTGCTTCATATAAAATTGTCTCACTGTGGTATAAGAGGGCACTCCCTCAACTACCTAAAGTCTTACCTCAGCAACAGAAGCCAATATGTGTACACAAGCCAATTACAGTTGGAGTCCCACAGGGATGTGTCCTAGGCCCTCTTCTCTTTCTCATATACATAAATGACCTACCAAATGCATCACAACTACTCAAACCCACACTATTTGCAGATGACACTACATACGTCTTCTCTCACCCGAGCCCAGTCATGCTAGCCAATACTGTAAATACCAAATTACAGAAAATATCTACCTGGATGAGTACTAACAAACTTACTATAAACATTGACAAAACCTACTTCATTCAGTTTGGTAACAGAGCTACAGACGTCCCTCTTAACATAATGATAAACGGATCACCTATCACAAAACTCAGAGGGGAAAATTCTTAGGAATCCACCTTGATAATAGACTCAAATTTCAAACACACTTACAACAAATTTCCAAAAAAATTTCCAAGACCATAGGCATACTATCAAAGATATGGTACTATATTCCACAGTCAGCCCTCCTGGCCCTATATCACTCACTTATTTACCCCTATCTCACCTATGGAATTTGTGCATGGGGCTCAACAACAATAAACCATCTCAGACCATTAATTACCCAACAAAAGGCTGCAGTCAGAATGATGATAAATTCCCACTACAGGCAGCACACTCCACCAGTATTCAAAACTCTAAACCTACTCACCATACAAAACATCCATACTTTTTACTGCACCTACTATATACATAGAACACTTAACTCTGATATAAACCCTCCCCTCAAATGTCTCCTTACCAACCTCAACAGAACACAGGACCATAACACAAGGCACAGATCACTCTTTGATGTTCCTCGTGTCCACCTCACGCTATGCAAAAACTCAATGCACATAAAAGGCCCTAAAATCTGGAATTCATTACCAGTGAATATAATAGAAACACTTTATAAATTCAAGTCTCTTCTCAAAAATCACTTACTCGCCCACAACTAAATAAATACTGAATAATTGTATCTCCTAAATTGTATCTCTTAAATGTTTCTCATTATTGTATCTCATAAATGTCTAACTTGTGACCCAATCAAACTGTTATTTTTTAATTACATTACCTAACAGAATACTCCATTCTATTGAATGCACAGCAACACAGTAAATGACCATATGGCCTGTCTTTGTAATACTTATTTGTGCTAAATTGTTATCTGTTTACAATAATGTTTTTACCACTGAATATATCATTGCTTGGTTAATCTTAAGTTAATTTTAAGCCTGCCCATAATGCTCTGCATACAAGGGACTTTGGCATGTTGCACTTTAATAACTGTATTCCTTTGTACTTCTCTGTTTCATGTTCAAATTAATAAATAAATAAACTGTATTGCATCAGTTTGGTTAAACAAGTAGTTGGTGAATGCACCAAATTTAGCTGGTGTCATCTGGGTACCTTCCCACTGACTTTCCCTCTGTACCACTCCCCCTCCATCCCTCCCCGTCCATCCCTCCCCCTCCATCCCTCCCTACCACTGCTTCTCCTTCCTCATTTCATATTTAGGCATGTTTACCTGGAGTTTACCTGGAGAGAGTTCCGGGGGTCAACGCCCCCGCGGCCCGGTCTGTGACCAGGCCTCCTGGTGGATCAGAGCCTGATCAACCAGGCTGTTACTGCTGGCTGTACGCAAACCAACGTACGAGCCACAGCCCGGCTGATCAGGAACCGACTTTAGGTGCTTGTCCAGTGCCAGCTTGAAGACTGCCAGGGGTCTGTTGGTAGTCCCCCTTATGTATGCTGGGAGGCAGTTGAACAGTCTCGGGCCCCTGACACTTATTATATGGTCTCTTAACGTGCTAGTGACACCCCTGCTTTTCATTGGGGGGATGTTGCATCGTCTGCCAAGTCTTTTGCTTTCGTAGTGAGTGATTTTCATGTGCAAGTTCGGTACTAGTCCCTCTAGGATTTTCCAGGTGTATATAATCATGTATCTCTCCCGCCTGCGTTCCAGGGAATACAGGTTCAGGAACCTCAAGTGCTCCCAGTAATTGAGGTGTTTTATCTCCGTTATGCGCGCCGTGAAGGTTCTCTGTACATTTTCTAGGTCAGCAATTTCACCTGCCTTGAAAGGTGCTGTTAGTGTGCAGCAATATTCCAGCCTAGATAGAACAAGTGACCTGAAGAGTGTCATCATGGGCTTGGCAGCCCTCGTTTTGAAGGTTCTCATTATCCATCCTGTCATTTTTCTAGCAGATGCGATTGATACAATGTTATGGTCCTTGAATGTGAGATCCTCCGACATGATCACTCCCAGGTCTTTGACGTTGGTGTTTTGCTCTATTTTGTGGCCAGAATTTGTTTTGTACTCTGATGAAGATTTAATTTCCTCGTGTTTACCATATCTGAGTAATTGAAATTTCTCATCGTTGAACTTCATATTGTTTTCTGCAGCTTACTGAAAGATTTGGTTGATGTCCGCCTGGAGCCTTGCAGTGTCTGCAATGGAAGACACTGTCATGCAGATTCGGGTGTCATCTGCAAAGGAAGACACGGTGCTGTGGCTGACATCCTTGTCTATGTCAGATATGAGGATGAGGAACAAGATGGGAGTGAGTACTGTGCCTTGTGGAACAGCTTTTCTCCGTGCCTTCCTTGGACTTTACTCTGTTGACTACTACTCTGTGTTCTGTTAGTGAGGAAATTATAGACCCATCGACCGACTTTTCCTGTTATTCCTTTAGCACGCATTTTGTGCGCTATTATGCCATGGTCACACTTGTCGAAGGCTTTTGCAAAGTCTGTATATATTACATCTGCATTCTTTTTGTCTTCTAGTGCATCTAGGACCTTGTCGTAGTGATCCAACAGTTGAGACAGACAGGAGCGACCTGTTCTAAACCCATGTTGCCCTGGGTTGTGTAACTGATGGGTTTCTAGATGGGTGGTGATCTTGCTTCTTAGGACTCTTTCAAAGATTTTTATGATATGGGATGTTAGTGCTATTGGTCTGTAGTTCTTTGCTGTTGCTTTACTGCCCCCTTTGTGGAGTGGGGCTATGTCTGTTGTTTTTAGTAACTGTGGGACGACCCCCGTGTCCATGCTCCCTCTCCATAGGATGGTAAAGGCTCGTGATAGGGGCTTCTTGCAGTTCTTGATGAACATGGAGTTCCATGAGTCTGGCCCTGGGGCAGAGTGCATGGGCATGTCATTTATCGCCTGTTCGAAGTCATTTGGCGTCAGGATAACATCAGATAAGCTTGTGTTAACCAAATTCTGTAACTTACAAATATTTTTTATTGTGGTCTTGACGGCACAAGGGTGTTGTGGTCACGTCAAAACATTGGGTAGCTTTAACCCTTTGACTATTTACGTCGTATACATATGTCTTACGCGCCACTGTTTCTGACGTATTAATACGCGTAAATTCTAGCGGCTTCAGATCAAGCGGGAGAAAGCTGGTTGGCCCACATGTGAGAGAATGGGTCTGTGTGCACCACATAAAAAAAATCCTGCAGCACGCAGTGCGTAATGAGAAAAAAAACTGACCATTTTTTTGGATTAAAACGCCGACTTTGAGGTGTGTTTTCGCATAGTATTTATCATTGTGTATTCTCGTTTTCATGGTCTCAGGTGATAAAATGGAAAACATATTACAGAAATAGAGATGATTTTGATTACTTTCACGATGAAAACGACCTTAAAATTGAGCTCAAAGTAGCGGAAATGTTCGATTTTTACCAGTGTTTGGGAGTAAGCAAATTACACGACATGTCCAATACACGTCAGCTGGGGAGTCTAATAGTATTCTTTCACTAGTGCACTGATATTACGTATACAATTTTTACAATAATGCAGTAGTCTGCATACCAGTAAATTTTGTATTTTTTTGTATGAATAAAAAATCAAAATAGAAAGCAATAGTAATATAAGAGGGGCCTAGAGACGTGACTAATGAACAGAGGATATGTTATTTTAGTGCCAAGAATGTCTACATTGTTTATTCTGGACCCTATTTTGAAATTGGCATCTTTTTTAATTTGCGTGAGATTGGCCAAATTGCCAATTTCTGACCACTTTATTGGGTAGTTCAAATCGGTAAATGGGCGGTTTCTTGTATACAACTGATAGATAAAATGGAGTTCTAAAGAAATAACTATGAGTTTGGTCAACTGGAACAATGGAATTGGCTAAAAACGGCTCAAAGTCGGCAAAATTACTGATACAGTGGACCCCCGGTTAACGATTTTAATCCGTGCAAGAGGGCTCATCGTTATGCGAAATAATCGTTATGCGAATTAATTTTCCCCATAAGAAATAATGGAAATAAAATTAATCCGTGCAAGACGCCCAAAAGTATGAAAAAAAATTTTTTTTACCACATGAAATGTTAATTTTAATACACACAAACTGAAAAAGGCATGCACAATTACATGACACTTACTTTTATTGAAGATCTGGTGATGATTGATGGGATGGGAGGAGGGGAGAGCATTATCTTCTTACTGTTTAGAAGGGGAATCCCCTTCCATTAGGACTTGAGGTAGCAAGTCCTTTTCTGGGGTTACTTCCCTTCTTCTTTTAATGCCACTAGGACCAGCTTCAGAGTCACTGGACCTCTGTCGCACAACAAATCTGTCCATAGAGCTCTGTACCTCCCGTTTCTTCAAGACTTTCCTAAAATGGGCCATAACATTGTCATTGAAATAGTCACAAGCACGGCTTGCAACAGCTGTGTCAGGGTGATTTTCATCTATAAAGGTTTGCAGTTCAAACCACTCTGCACACATTTCCTTAATCTTTGAAGTAGGCACAATGGATTCCACAACTGGCATAGGCTTCTCAGGGTTAGCCCCAAACCCTTCAAAATCTTTCTTAATTTCCATACTAATTCTCACCCTTTTTACCACAGGGTTGGCACTAGAAGCTTTCTTGGGGCCCATGGTCACTTATTTTCCAGAAACACCACCGAAAACACTGTAATAATACGAAATATTCCGAGTGTATGCTTGGATGTTACCGCGGAGGCTGGCTGGTAAACAATGGGACGGCCGGCACATGTGAGGGCACATTGGACGCGTCTCGGACGAAAATCGGTATGCGGGTTTTTAATCGGTATGCGGGGCAAAAATTTTGCGATAAAAGTAATCGTTATGCGGAAAAATCGCTATGCGATGCCATCGTTATGCGGGGGTCCACTGTACATATATGTTGCCGAGACCGGTAACTTCGCGGGAGCGTAATTCCGTGAGTTTTCGATCAAATTCCATACTTTTGGTGTCATTACCATCGGGAAAAGATTCTCTATCATTTCATAAGAAAAATAATTTTTTTATTTATTTTTTTTTTTTTTTTTTTTTTTTCAAAAAGTTTATTGACATAGAATGACAGTTTCAGAAAGGGGCCTGCAACAGTCAAAGGGTTAATAGTGTGTAGGATAAAAGATCCCCTAGGACAAAAGAAACCCTAGGACAAAAAAAAACTAGAACAAAATCCGCTAGGACAAAAACCCCTAGGACAAAACTCCCAGAACAATACCCCCCCCCTCTCAAGGACAAATAATATACACTTGCCTTACATCAAAACCTTGGGTAGCTTCAATAGTGTGTAGGACAAAAAAAAACTCTAGGACAAAACCCACCCTCGAGGACAAATAGTACACTACACTTACATTATAAATTTATAACCCACTGTTTTACAGAACAAAATTATTTGCAGTCATAAAAATGAGCATAATAAAAAAGCATCATACCCTAGCTTTGAAAAATAAAGCAAATACAATATTGAAAACCTCAGCACATAATGAGTTTCATTTAAGGTCATTTCACTACCACGTAACCACCTAATGAGCATAGTAAAAACGGAAAAAATATAACTGAGGGGGTTTTGTCTTGGGGGGGGGGAGGGAGATTGTCTGGACCCTAGCTTTAATAATAGGTTGGACAAATGTATGAGTAAGAAAGGTTAGATAGGAGATGGATCTGCTTAGACCAACTGGGCTGTGGTTCATACGTCGGGTTGCATGCTGCTAACAGTAACACCCTGGTTGATCAGGCCCTGATCCACCATGAGGCCTGGTCACAGACCAGGTCGTGGGGACGTTGACCCCCAAAACCCTTCTCAGGTATACTCCAGCATTGGAAGTAAAGTAAGTTAAGTTTATTTAGGTACAGGTACATACAAGTACAGATGCAACTTATGGCCAGTTATATATGGTAAGTTAACCTTAAAAATTATCATTGGTATGGATTTATTTTATTGGAATAACGTACAGTAGGGCCCCACTTATATGGCCCCACTTATACAGCAGGTTAGGTTCCGGGCTACTGCTGGAAAGTAGACATCGCCAGAAAGCAGAATGCCATTTTTTATTTACTTATAAATGCATACAAATGACAGACAACAAGTTTACACTAACATATATTAAGCTAACAGTAGAACTATGCATTAAAAAACAATAAAAAGTCAGATACACACTGTACATTTATTATTTACCTTTACATATTTGTAGTCTAAATGTAGGGCGAGAGGTGAGTAGTACAGTGGACCCCCGGTATTCGATGGCATCGGTATTCGATAAATTCGGTATTCGATGCATTTTAACGCAAAAATTTTGCCTCTGTATCTGATCGAAAACCCGGTATTCGATGTGATTCGTACGAGACGTGTCCACGTGTGGCCTGAACTGCCCTGTGTGTGCCAGTGTTTACAAGCCAGCCAGTGTGCGTGCATCTAAGGATACATTCTGTACTTTCCATATTATCACTGTTTTTGGTGCTTGTTTCTGCAAAATAAGTCACCATGGGCCCCAAGGAAGCTTCTAGTGCCAACCCTGTGGTAAAAAGGGTGAGAATTAGTATGGAAATTAAGAAGGATTTTGAAGGGTTTGGGGCTAACCCTGAGAAGCCTATGCCAGTTGTGGAATCCATTGTGCCTACTTCAAAAATTAAGGAAATGTATGCACAGTGGGTTGAACTGCAAACCTTTATGGATGAAAATCACCCTAACACAGCTATTGCAAGCCGTGTTGGTGACTATTACAATGACAATGTTGTGGCCCATTTTAGACAAATCGTAAAGGAACGGGAGGTACAGAGCTCTATGGACAGATTTGTTGTGCGACAGAGGTCCAGTGACTCAAGCTGGTCCTAGTGGCATTAAAAGAAGAAGGGAAGTAACCCCCGAAAAGGACTTGCTACCTCAAGTCCTAATAGAAGGGGATTCCCCTTCTAAACACTAACACCATCCACACACTCCCCTCCTCCCATCCCATCAATCATCACCAGATCTTCATTAAAGGTAAGTGTCAATTATTCTATTGTTATTATTCTATTGTTATTTTCGTTATTGTAATTATTCTATTGCATTAAACTTAATATTTCATGTGGTAAAATATTTTTTTTCATACTTTTGGGTGTCTTTCACAGATTAATTTGATTTCCATTATTTCTTATGGGGAAAATTGATTCGCTTTTCGATATTTTCGGTATTCGATGAGCTCTCAGGAATGGATTAATATCGAATACCGGGGGTCCACTGTACTTATTTGTAGGAAGTCAGGTGTAGGTAGCCCTGGCTCCCCAATCCAAACTTAATATATGATATTTAAAACAGCCCAGAGAGATAAAATAAACATACAGTACACTCTTTATTTACCTTTAAAATATGTGTAGTCTTAATGTTGGATGAGAGATGAGTACAGTAGTACATATTTATTTGTAGGAAATCAGATGTAGGTAGCCAGTAGATGTAGTCTGCCTGGGCTACATATCTATACCTATATAGTACATAGTTATATGATATTTAATGTGACCCAGAGCCATATAATTGCCATCGACATACCTTGTTCACTGAGTTTAATTGTTTTTAACAACTCCCTTTAGATGCCATCGTAAACGAAGGGAGAAGTAATGAGAATTCATGCCAAGAATTGTAAACGAAGTGGAATGTGTTAAGGGGAGTGATTAGGCCAAATGCACATTCATACACATTTACTCTGGTGCTGGACCAGAGAAAACATAATGTTTTCCCTCCACTCAGCTACCACACCTCATATTTGTGAAATTTATTGTACTGTGGGTGTATGTATCATGTTTATATGTTATATAATGTGTTTCTGGATAAAAAGGCTTCAGGGAAGAATATTTGGATTGGAATATTTTATTACATAATATGGTACAGAAGATTTAAGAGATACAGTGGACCCCCGCATAACGATGGCATCACATAGCGATTAATCCGCGTACCGCTTGCTTTAATCGCAAAAATTTTGCCTCGCATACCGCTTAAAAACCCGCTCACCGATTTTCGTCCGAGACGCGTCCAATGTGCGGCCTGAGCCACGCTCACATGTTCCGCCGGTGGCATTGTTTACCAGCCAGCCTCCGCGGTAACATCCAAGCATACAATCGAAATATTTTGTATTATTACAGTGTTTTCGGTGCTTTTTCTGGAAAATAAGTGACCATGGGCCCCAAGAAAGCTTCTAGTGCCAACCCTACAGCAATAAGGGTGAGAATTACAATAGAGATGAAGAAAAAGATCATTGATAAGTTTGAAAGTGGAGTGCGTGTCTCCGAGCTGGCCAGGTTGTATAATAAACCCCAATCAACCATCGCTACTATTGGTGGTACAGCTGCTGCTGCTGCTGCACTGTCAGCTGCTGCTGCTGCTGTAGCATCGTCTGTTGCTGCTGTAGCGTCGTCTGTTGCTGCTGTACCACCGTCGGCTGCTGCTGCTGCTGTAGCATCGTCTGCTGCTGCTGTAACATCGTCTGTTGCTGCTGTACCACCGTCAGCTGCTGCTGCTGCTGCTGCTGCTGCTGTAGCACCGTTGTTGGTGTGGCTTATTGAGAATACCAAGAAACAATTAACCCCAGAGGATTTGCCACCCAGGATAACCCAAAAAAGTCAGTGTCATCGAAGACTGTCTAACTTATTTCCATTGGGGTCCTTAATCTTGTCTCCCAGGATGCAACCCACACAAGTCGACTAACACCCAGGTGAACAGGGAAAAATGCCTGGAACTAGTGCTCATATTGGTGAATTTAAAGCCAGCAAAGGTTGGTTTGAGAGATTTAAGAATCGTAGTGGCATACACAGTGTGATAAGGCCTGTTCTGGAAGAAAATGCCAAACAGGACCTACAGTACTCAGGAGGAAAAGGCACTCCCAGGACACAGTGTCTCATCAGTCATTGCTGCATCTTCAATAAAGGTAAGTGTCATTTATTCTTCATTTAGTAGAGTAGTACATGCACAATATATACTGTGCATGTACTACTCTACTATTGTGCATGTATCCTTCTCTTTGTGTGTGGGAAAATGTATATTTCATGTGGTAAAATTTTTTTTTTCATACTTTTGGGTGTCTTGCACGGATTAATTTGATTTCCATTATTTCTTATGGGGAAAATTCATTCGCATACCGATTATTTCGCATAACAATTACCCCTCTTGCACGGATTAAAATCGTTATGCGCGGGTCCACTGTACATTGTTGATATAAAGATGGCATATACGGTACATGTTGTTACATGTGTATCACCGATTATAAGGTGAAAATCTCATCCAGCTCCTCAGAGCTGATGGAGTGAATGATGATGAAAGTTTTTATTTTTCGGGCCTCCCTGCCTTGGTGGGAAACGGCCGATGTATTAAAAAAAAAAAAGGTACATATATGTATAATTATCAGAGTACAGTAGGGCCCTGCTTTACGGCACTCCGCTAATACGGCAATTTCAAATTATGACCAAAATTTGCTATACGGCAAGTGGTCTTTCAAATATGGCGCGCCATACCCGGTTTGCTTACATTCTTCGTGAGCACATCTATTATGTCTGGAAACTTTCCAAAATTTCAAGTGTTTTGAAGTTATTGTGTATTTTATATGTACGTACTCTGATAATTATGTTTATGCGTACCTGTATCTAAATATACTTACACACTGTGCTGGCGTGTAGGTACACATTAAAATCACTAAATGTCTCTTCTCATGATGCCATAATAATACTATGTAATAATAATCTCTCTTGGGCACACTAAATGTCTTATTTTATGTTAATAAAGACATTTTCATTAATCCAGCTATGATATTTTCTTCAAAATTGTATAAGAAACACGTTATTTATTTATTTATTTATTTCCAATTTGTGCACACATACAGAGGTACAAAAAAAATACAGATAAGAGCAGTATGCCAAAGCCACTTATACTATGCATAGCATTACGGGCTGGCTTAAAATTAACTTAAGATTAACTAAGCAATGATTATTATTATTATTATAATCAAAAAGAAGCGCTAAGCCACAAGGACTATACAGCGCTGCTACTAAGCAATGATGAAATCAGTGATAAAACATTAATGTAAACAGATAACTATAAAGCACAAGTGAGTATTACAAAGACAGGTCATATGGTTGCATTCAGTTAGGTAGTGATTCTGTTAGGTAGTGTATTTAAAAAATAATAAAGTTAGATTGGGTTTTAGGTTTAACATTTACATAGCATATAAACATTATACATACACCCACAGAATAAAAATTGAAATAAATATGAGATTTGTTTACAAAGCGGCTCTGTAGGAGTGTCGTAAGAATTACGTTTTCTCTAGTCAAACACTGTGGGATATCTGTTGATAAATATTAATTTTGTATGCCTTCACTCTATATATAGCAATTCATGACCCTTGTGGGTTTAGTGCTTTTTTATTATGATTATAATAAGAATAACTTGTAATAATAATATGTAATAATAACTTGTAATAATCATTTGTAATAATAATAATAATATAATATAATAATAATAATTTGTCAGGGCATCATTCCTTCGAAAAATTACATGAGAATGGAAGTGTTGGTCTCTATTTATTCTACTGTACCACTGTGGAGACAAGTTGTACACAATGTAAGGTGTTTGTATGAATGTTTATGAACCATAACCAGATGCATCGTCTTTTTGTTTACATAGTGGGCGGGGTGGCCAGGCTGGCTTCCCTACACTACCCTACCTACCGCACCACTTTCTACAAATACATAATTTTAACCTTTCACCCTACATTAAGACTACAGATATTTTAAGGTAAGTAATGAGTGTATTGTATATGCATTTTTTAACTCTAAGCATTGTCGTGTATTATGTGTGGGTGGCCAAGAGGGCTACCACACCTAACTTCTTATAGTAAATGCTACTCGCCTTTTGCCCTACATTAAGACTAGGAATATTTTGAGGTAAATAATGAGTGTACTGTGTGTGTATTTTACTTTTTATTGTTTTTTAATGCCTAAGTTCTATTGCTAACTTAATGTATGTTAGTGTAAACTTGTTATCTGGCATTAATATGCATTTATAAGTGGAAAAAATGGTGTTCTGCTTTCCAGCAGTAGCCTGGAACCTAACCTGCCGTATAAGTGGGGCCCTACTGTACATATAAAATATGCAATAACTTTAAAACACTTGAAATTTTGGAAATTTTCCAGATATAATAGAGAGAGGTGCTCATGGAGAATGTAAACAAACCGGGTGGGGTGCACCGTAGTAGAAAGACGGGAGCCGTATAGAGAGTTTTGGTCATAATTTGAAATGTCCATATTAGTGGAATGGCGCAAGGTGAAATGCTGTAAAGTGGGACCCTATGGTACATCTCATAAAGACTTTGTGAAATTTTTATATCCAATATGTTTTTATGCCATACCAGATTAAGAATACATAATACAGAATGTATTTGTATAATTTTGGGCCATAAAATTAGTCTTTTGTATTGCTGTCATATTATTAAGATTTTATCTGACTTTTAAGACTAGCAACCAGTTTTATTGTAAAATTTCTCATGCTATATCCAGCTGTCCACCATCAGCTTTCTATCAAGAGCCTGCAGTTATCTGCAACACTTGTTGCTGGACACTACCCTACCTACTGTGGAATGATGATTTTGTTTTGAATGTAATTTCACTGCCTTATGCCACAAACTCCCAAGATTCTTAGGTATGGGAATAATGTATCATTTCCAATTAAAGTGCTTAGACATGTAATACACATTATTTGTTACAATTAACTTAACAGGTTCAAGTTACTGTGACATAAGCCTTCCATCTGGTGTTACTTGTGGAATGGAGTGGACTAGACACCAGTTGGCACAAATGTCAGAAAAATATTCGAGAAAGTTCCAGTGAGTTTACTCGTATTTGACAACACATTTAACACTATAGCAGTTATAACTGTAAGCACCAGGTTTGGTAATGAGCACTGTGTGGTTCATATTGTCAGAAGTGCATGGTTTTATGTTTGTAGATAATAAGTGCATCTCCTATCTGATCCAAATATAGCTTGCAAGATACAGTGGACTCTTGACCCACGATATTAATCTGTCCCAGAGAGCTCTTCATTAGTCAAATTTATCGTTAGTCAAATTAATTTTCCCCATAAGAAATACGTAATGGAAATCCAATTAATCCGTTCCAGACACCCAAAAGTATGAAATTTGTTTTTTCACATGAAATATACATTTTCCTACACAGAAAAAGGATAAATGCACAATAAATACTGTACTGTACTTAAGGAAGAATAAATGACACTTACCTTGATTGAAGATGGAGTGATGAGATGGGAGGAGGGGAGATGGAGGTGTATTAATTTGGGAACAACTTGAGTCACTGGACCTCTCACACCAAAAATCTGTCCATTGAGCTCTTCCAGAACAGGCCTGTTTTGTCACAATTGAACACTTGTTGGGGCTGGAATTTTTCAGCTTTGCCATGCCTTATCACACTGTACGGCACTACAATTCTTAAGTCTCTCAAACCAACCTTTGCTGACCTTAAATTCACCAATATGAGCACTAGTTCCAGGCATTTTTTCATGTTCACCTGGGTGTTAGTCGACTGGTGTGGGTCACATCCTGGGGGACAAGATTAAGGACCCCAATGGAAATAAGTTAGACAGTCCTCGATGACACGCTGACTTTCCTGGGTGGCTAACCTTCTGGGGTTAATTGTTTCTCGGTAATTGTTTCTCGTTAAGCACACCAATAACACACACTCCACATCTTCGAGTAGTACAACTGACAGTGGTGCAGCAACAGCTGACCGTGGTACAACAGCAGCAGCAGCAGCTGACCATGGTGCAGCAGCAAGTGACCATGGTACGATAGTATTTCGATAGTACAGTGGAACCTCAAATTTCGAACGTATCGCTTATCGAACTCTTTGAAAATTGACTGCTTTTTTCGAACCAACTTTGTCCTTATTATTGAACTTGCCTCTATTTTCGAACCGCCGGGTACTGGACATGTCCCCCAGCCCACTCTGTCCGCGTCCCTGCGCAGGCGCCGTGAGCCAGTCTGGCTTTGTTGATGTTTGAATGAACATTAACCTGCAGTCTCATTGAAACATTTTACAATTAATTCACTGTGTTTAGTGCTTGTGGGACTGTGAAATAAGCTACCATGGGTCCAAAGAAACTTGCTACTGGTACCCCTGTGGTTAAGAAAGTGAGATTCACCATAGATGTGAAGAAGCAAATAATGCAGAAGTGGAATGATGTCCAAATGTTTGTGGAGAAGTACCACCCTGAGCAAGCTGAAACAAACCATCTTTGCAACAAGTTCAGTGAGAGAACCATGTCCCATTTTAAGGAAATCTTAGAGATGCCAGAAACAGAGGACTGTGGACAGTTATTTTGTGAGACAGGGGTCCAGTGACTCTCAAGCTGGTTCTAGTGGCATTAAAAGACAGAGAAGGGAAGTAACCCCAGAGAGGGCTTTGATACCTAAAGTTCTTATGGAGGGGGATTCAGCTTCCAAACACTAACTCCAACTCCCTCTCTCCACCTCCCTATCTTCCAGATGCCATCACCAATAAAGGTAAGCAAAAATGTTATTTTATATGTTTATTTAAATTTATTAATAATTGTATTTCCATTATTTCTTATGGGAAATATTGCTTCGCCTTTCAAACTTATCGAATTTAGAACTAGCTCCTGGAATGGATTAACCCTTTCAGGGTTGGTGCCGTACTAGTGCGGCTTGCACGCCAGGGTTGGTGCCGTTCTAGTATGCATAAATTCTAGCGCCTTCAGATCTAGCGAGAGAAAGCTGGTAGGCCTACATATGAAAGAATGTGTCTATTAGGTCAGTGTGTGCAGTATAAAAAAAATCCTGCAACACAGTGCATAATGAGAAAAAAAAAACTCCAACCATGTTTTTGGCTTAAAACGGCAACTTTGCAGTGTATTTTCGTATGCTATTTATGGTTGTATTCTAGTTTTCTTGGTCTCATTTTATAGAATGGAAGACATATTATGGAAATCAAGATGATTTTGATTGGTTTCACAATGAAAAGTACAGGTCTCCCTCAACATTCACGAGGGTTAGGGGATCAAGAGCCTCGCGAATGTTGAAAAACCGTGAATGTTTGGTGCCCCAATATATTGTAGGGAAATATAATATAATACTGCTTCCTTAACTTGTTGAACCATGAACAATCATAAAATACATGAAAACGTCATAAATTGTACTAAATATATACATGTTATGCTTTAATAACGTGTGTTATTAAATACCACAGACTCCACCAATGCCTCCACCACTTCCCCAACCACTGCAAGTCCCTACTACCCTCCCTCTGACCCCCGTAACTGGCAGCCAGCCCTCCCACCACTCAGTGTGGTGAGTGTTTTGTTTGTTCATTATTTGCTATTAAACTACAGTATAAATAATGTAAACCCATTCATGACTGCATATTGGAATGGCTATTCGGACAGGTATTGGATGGTGACATCATGTGTTTAGTCTTGAACACAGCAAAGAATCAAACATTTCTGCTACTGCTAATAATAACAATAATAATAATAATAATAATAATAATAATAATATAATAATACGATATAATTGAAGAAGGAAATTGTACAAAAATACGAGGGAGTGGTTGACACATCGTCAGTGTGGCTTTGTTTATGCTGGAGTGAGCATTAGTCTCCCTGCTCTTCCAAACATTTCACAATAATTCACCGGTTGAGGCAGTGGTATTTAATAACATATATGTTATAAATAATAATAGTACATATTAATAACATGTATTATTATTATTAACAACATGTATGTTATTAAATACCACTGCCTCAATCGCTTCCTCACCAGCTGCCTCACCCACTGCCTCAGTCGCTGCTTCAACAGTTGCCTCAATCGCTGCCTCAACAGCTGCCTCAATTGCTGCCTCAACAGCTGCCTCAATCGCTGCCTCAATCGCTGCCTCAACAGCTGCCTCAATCGCTGCCTCAACAGCTGCCTCAATCGCTGCCTCAACAGCTGCCTCAACAGCTGCCTCATGCACTGCCTCAACAGCTGCCTCATGCACTGCCTCAACAGCTGCCTCATGCACTGCCTCAACAGCTGCCTCATGCACTGCCTCAACAGCTGCCTCATGCACTGCCTCAACAGCTGCCTCATGCACTGCCTCAACAGCTGCCTCATGCACTGCCTCAACAGCTGCCTCATGCACTGCCTCAACAGCTGCCTCATGCACTGCCTCAACAGCTGCCTCATGCACTGCCTCAACAGCTGCCTCATGCACTGCCTCAACAGCTGCCTCACCCACTGCCTCAATCGCTGCCTCAACAGCTGCCTCACCCACTGCCTCAATAGCTGCCTCAACCACTGCCTCAATAGCTGCCTCAACCACTGCCTCAATAGCTGCCTCAACCACTGCCTCAATCGCTGCCTCAACAGCTGCCTCACCCACTGCCTCAATCGCTGCCTCACCCACTGCCTCAATCGCTGCCTCACCCACTGCCACAATCGCTGCCTCAACAGCTGCCTCAATCGCTGCCTCAACAGCTGCCTCAACAGCTGCCTCAACAGCTGCCTCAACCACTGCCTCTACCACTCCAGTCGCACTCAATCTACAAGTACCAAACACAATGAATTATTGTGAAGTGTTTGGAAGAGCAGGGAGACTAATGCTCACTCCAGCATAAACAAAGCCACACTGACGATGTGTCAACCACTCCCTCGTATTTTTGTACAACTTCCTTCTTCATTTATATTGTATTTATTATTATTATTATTATTACTATTGTTATTATTAGCAGTAGCACAAATGTTTGATTCTTTGCTGTGTTCGAGAGTAAACACGTCACCGTCTAATACCTGTCCGAATAACCATTCCAATATGCAGTCATGAATGGGTTTACATTATTTATACTGCAGTTTAATAGCAAATAATGAACAAACAAAACACTCACCACACTGAGTGGTGGGAGGGCTGGCTGCCAGTTGCGGGGGTAGGAGGGAGGGTAGTAGGGACTCGCAGGTGGCGGGAAACTTGAATATGATTTGGCGGCTGGGAATTTGGCGGTTGGGAATTTGGCGGTTGGGAATTCGCGAATGTGTGAAGCCCGCGAAAGCTGAAAACGTGAATGTTGAGGGAGACTTGTACTACCTTGAAATTGAGCTAAAAGTAGCAGAAGTGTTCGATTTTTGCCGAAGTTCAAAGATAAGCAAGTTATGTCACATGTCCAATACACGACAACTGGTGAGTCTAATATTCTTTCACAAGTGCACTGATATTATTTATACCATTTCTACACGAATGCAGTAGTCTGCATAACATAAATCTTCTATTCTTTGTGAGAATAAAAATTTAAAGTGGAAAGCAAAAGAAATGTAGCAGGGGCCTGGGGACGTGAGTAATCAACAGAGGAAATGATATTTTAGTGCCAGGAATGTCTGTCTTGTTTATTCTGGACCCTGTTTGGAAATTGGCATCTTTTGAAATTTGTGTGAAATTGGCAAAATTGCCAATTTCTGACCACGTTATTGGTTAGTTGAAATCGGTAAGTGGGTGGTTTCTTGTACTCATTTGATAGACAAAATGGAGTTCTAGCGAAATAGGTATGATTTTTGTCGACTGGTACATTGGAATTGACCGATAATAGGGCTCAAAGTGAGCGAAATTGGCGACGAGTAAACATCGTCGAGACCGCTAACTTCACAAGAGCATAATTCTGCAAGTTTTCCATCAAATGTCATACTTTTGGTGTCATTATGATCGGGAAAAGATTCTCTATCATTTCATAAGAAAAAATAATTTTTTTTTTTCGAAAAATTTCCGACCCTGAGAAGTTTAGGAGAGGGCCTGCCAACCCTGAAAGGGTTAAGTTCGAAATTTGAGGTTCCACTGTATTTCTCACCCTTTTTACCACAGGGTTGGCACTAGAAGCTTTCTTTGGGCCCAAGGTGGCTTATTTAGCAGTTACAAGCACTAAAATCAGTGGAATAATTAAAATGTATCAAATGTATGCATGGAACCGCCTGCCCTGGCTTATAAACAATGGCACACTAGCTGACGGCAGGGCAGCTAAGGTGCTTAGGCTGGACGGACAGGTTCAGGACGAATCATGTTGGTCGAGTTTTTCATCGTTGGTCGGGCAAAATTTTTTACGCTCAAATGCTTCGTTAGTCGAATTTATCGTTAGACAGTGCTTTCTTTGGTTGGGGGTCCACTGTACTATTAAAAAAATTACGCTGAAGATAAAAGGGGTAATAATTTTCAATGGGCAGTTTCCATATACACAATGGAACCTCGGGTTATGAACGCCCCACCATGCGAATTTTTCAGGATACTAACTGTCGTTAGGTCGATTTTTTTGCTTCAGGATACGAAAGAAATTTCAGGATGTGAACTTTCCCTTCAAGAGAGGTTCCTTAATGCCTTGACTGTCACAACCCCAAATCCTGAGGTGTCTCCTGGTGGTGCAAAATTTCTGAAAAATTTTTTTCTTATGAAATGATAGAATCTTTTCCTGATTGTAACGACACCAAAAGAACGAAATTTGATGGAAAACTGACGGAATTACGCTCTCGCGAAGTTAGCGACCTCGGCGATATTTACGAATCTGCGATTTCGCCCATTTTGAGCCCTATTTTCGGCTAATTCCATTATTCCAATTGACCAAACTCATAGCTATTTATTTAGAACTCCATTTTTTCTATCGATTGAGTACAAGAAGCTGCTCATTTACTGATTTCAACTACCCAATAACGTGGTCAGAAATTTACAATTTGGCCAATTTCATGAAAATTAAAAAATATGAAAATTTCAAAATAGGGTCCAGAATGAACAATGCAGACATTCCTGGCTCTAAAATAACATTTTCTTTGTTCATCAGTCACGTCTCCAGGCTCCTCTGATATTACTCTTGCTTTCTATTTTGAATTTTTATTCAAGCAAAAAACAGAAGATTTACTGTTATGCAGACTACTGCAATATTGTAATAATTGTATAAATAATGTCAACCCATTCATGACTGCATATTAGAATGGCTACTTGGACATATATTGGAAAATGACGTCATTTGTTTACTTTTGAACGTCGGCAAAAATCAAACATTTCCCCTACTTTGAGCTCCATTTCCAGGTTCTATGTCTATAACATGTTTTCCATTCTATCAAATGAGACCAAGAAAACGAGAATACAACCATAAATACTATATGAAAATAGACCACAAAGTTGGCATTTTAATTAAAAAAAAAATGGTTGGATTTTTTTTCTCATTATACACTGTGCTGCAGGATTTTTTTTGTGGTGCACACTGACCACACAGACCCATTCTCTCACATGTGGGCCTACCAGCTTTCACCTGCTTGATTTGAAGCCGCTAGAATTTGAGTATATATATGTCAAACACGGTGGTTCATTTATTATATATTTTTTTATTAACACACTCGCCAATTCCCACCAAGGCAGGGTGGCCCGAAAAAGAAAAACTTTCACCATCATTCACTCCATCACTGTCTTGCCAGAAGGGTGCTTTACACTACAGTTTTTAAACTGCAACATTAACACCCCTCCTTCAGAGTGCAGGCACTGTACTTCCCATCTCCAGGACTCAAGTCCGGCCTGCCGGTTTCCCTGAATCCCTTCATAAATGTTACTTTGCTCACACTCCAACAGCACGTCAAGTATTAAAAACCATTTGTCTCCATTCACTCCTATCAAACACGCTCACGCATGCCTGCTGGAAGTCCAAGCCCCTCGCACACAAAACCTCCTTTACCCCTCCCTCCAATCTTTCCTAGGCCGACCCCTACCCCGCCTTCCTTCCACTATAGACTGATACACTCTGGAAGTCATTCTGTTTCGCTCCATTCTCTCTACATGTCCGAACCACCTCAACAACCCTTCCTCAGCCCTTTGGACAACAGTTTTGGTAATCCTGCACCTCCTCCTAACTTCCAAACTACGAATTCTCTGCATTATATTCACACCACACATTGCCCTCAGACATGACATTTCCACTGCCTCCAGCCTTCTCCTCGCTGCAACATTCATCACCCATGCTTCACACCCATATAAGAGCGTTGGTAAAACTATACTCTCTTACATTCCCCTCTTTGCCTCCAAGGACAAAGTTCTTTGTCTCCACAGACTCCTAAGTGCACCGCTCACCCTTTTCCCCTCATCAGTTTTATGATTCGCCTCATCTTTCATTGACCCATCCGCTGACACGTCCACTCCCAAATATCTGAATACATTCACCTCCTCCATACTCTCTCCCTCCAATCTGATATCCAATCTTTCATCACCTAATTTTTTTGTTATCCTCATAACCTTACTCTTTCCTGTATTCACTTTTAATTTTCTTCTTTTGCATACCCTACCAAATTCATCCACCAACCTCTGCAACTTCTCTTCAGAATCTCCCAAGAGCACAGTGTCATCAGCAAAGAGCAACTGTGACAACTCCCACTTTTTGTGTGATTCTTTATCTTTTAACTCCACACCTCTTACCAAGACCCTCGCATTTACTTCTCTTACAACCCCATCTATAAATATATTAAACAACCACGGTGACATCACACATCCTTGTCTAAGGCCTACTTTTACTGGGAAATAATCTCCCTCTTTCCTACATACTCTAACTTGAACCTCACTATCCTCGTAAAAACTCTTCACTGCTTTCAGTAACCTACCTCCTACACCATACACCTGCAACATCTGCCACATTGCCCCCCTATCCACCCTGTCATACGCCTTTTCCAAATCCATAAATGCCACAAAAACCTCTTTAGCCTTATCTAAATACTGTTCACTTATATGTTTCACTGTAAACACCTGGTCCACACACCCCCTACCTTTCCTAAAGCCTCCTTGTTCATCTGCTATCCTATTCTCCGTCTTACTCTTAATTCTTTCAATAATAACTCTACCATACACCAGGTATACTCAACAGACTTATCCCCCTATAATTTTTGCGCTCCCTTTTGTCCCCTTTGCCTTTATACAAAGGAACTATACATGCTTTCTGCCAATCCCTAGGTACCTTACCCTCTTCTATACATTTATTAAATAATTGCACCAACCACTCCAAAACTATATCCCCACCAGCTTTTAACATTCATAAGACATATATATACGACTGAAACAGTCGAAGGGTTAAATAAATAAAATATATACTTCTTTACAAAGGTTACAATGTGTGTTTACATATCATATGACTGGAGCAAAGAAAGCCACTATCATGCCGAGGCATTTCGGGCAGAAATGCCTACTTAAGACTACATATTTAAGTCTAGACAGGTGCAAAGTGTACTAGTAGTAGTTACCAATGTTTTGCTGATGGTGGCACCAACTACTGGCAGCCTTCTGAAGTTTCTCCTTACTGTTATTATTATTACTATTATATTGTATTTTTATTGTTATAATAATTATTATTAGTAGTAGTAATAGTAGTAGTAGGACGTATGTACATGTATGTGGTGAGGGGCTCTTGATCTAGGGAATTTGATTTGTAGTCCAGGTCCCTAAATTAATAATAATAATTATTATTATTATAATAATACTGATAATAATGATAATACATAATAATTATGTTTAACACAATAATAGTATATAATAAAATAATATAATACATACAATAATAATTATATTAATACACCTACCATCCGACTTATGACCTGCTCGACTTACGACCACTCTACTTACAACCGTGTTTTTTATGCCAAATTTCTGGGAAATCAACAACTATTTGTGTTGTACACAGTGTTTATCCTAAACCTTACAGTATAAAATACAGTACTAACAGCATAAAAAGTAAAGTAAAACATGAAATACCAAAATAAAACAATAAAATAGTCATTACAAATATGTTTTGTTGATATTCAGTAGTAAAGTTCGACTTACGACCGGTTTCTCGGAACCGAACTCAGTCCTGAGTCGGATGGTAGGTGTAATAGTACAAGTATGTACATACTGCGTATAATTTAGTTTGACACCACCACCACCACCACCACCACCAGACAGCAGTGTCAATCAAAACAATGGTCACCAGTGCACATGTGCTTACGGAGTTACTCTCGCGGTGCAAGGAATTCTTGTGATTTCCTTACGCTTTGTGCAGTTAATTCGCCAGATTTCTTTCTTCTGACCATGGGTCTCAAGAAAGCAAGTGCAATGGACAGTGCTGAGAAGAAAAAGAGGATGATTTGCACAGAATTAAAGCAAGAAATGATTAATAAGCACAGACTAGGTACGAGGGTTGAGGACTTAGCAAGTTGAGTACAAGTGTAGCCCCCTCTACTGTATGTACAATACTAAAGAAGGGGTCTATAAAGGCTGTAGTGCCAGCAAAGGGCATTACAGTAATTTCTAAGCAGTGGACCTCTGTCAATGAAAAGATGGAAAAGCTGCTGTTGACATTGTTGATGGAGAAACAACTCACAGGAGATACATAGTGTAGTGAGATAAACATAAAAATTGTACATAACAGTTCTTAAGATTATTATTATTATTATTATTATTATTATTATTATAACGGGGGAAGTGCTAAACCCGTAGGATTATACAGCGCCTAGGGGGGGAAGGTATTCTGGCTTAATATGGGGAACTGGAGCACAGATCTAATTCCCTAAATCAAGAGCCCCTCACCATCATCAAGGAGCCTTCCTTGAGGGGCAGTTCTTAAAAAAAGTGTGAACTCCTAACAGGATATGTCGCTCTGCCTTTCTTCTTCAAGGTATGTAAATGCCGTATGTACACCAGATCTAATTCAGTTAGCCTCACAAACTCCGTTTTCTCTTATAACACCTCTGACGTTTTCATAGCGAGAATGCGTGACCACTCCCCACCACAATCCTCCTCCCTCTGCCATCCATGTAATGACATATTTTATTCATTCTAGAGTGTATATCAGGTTTCTTTGTTATTTATATTGTTTATTATGTCATACTAGATGAATTGACAGATAAACAAGCCATAGAGTTGATATTAAGGTTATTTTGTCATGCCTCCCGAGAGCAGGAATTCAGCTGGAACGAATTAATTGCATTTCAGTTAATTTAAATGTGGAAAATTGACCCAGCATACGAACAAGTCCACGGAATGGATTAAATTCGTAACCCGAGGTTCCACTGTACTCATTAACAGAAGACAAAATTTTTGTCGTCTACCTAGTGCAGGTAAAGTTCATTGTATAAAATGCTTGGGCTGAATAGTACTAGTTGCTCTTGTTTTGGATTCAGTCAACATTTGCTGGCCCCCAACTTAGTGAAGGGTCTGGTATATGTTGACTTTTTAGAATATTCTTGGGGGTGCCATATGAAATCTGATTTTTTCTTTTTTTCACTTGGGAAAACAATAAGATGGTGTGAAAATTTATCAGCTCAGTTAGGATCAAAGTTGTGGGATAATCTTGAAGTCCTCAGATGGCAGTGAGTCAGGAAAGTTGAATGTTGGCTTGTTATTAAGACAGAATACTAGTTCATTAATTGCAGTGTTGAATGTGCCTGGGTTTGCTGCATTGGTGAGATGCGCATACATCATGCAATACAACACCTTAGAGGGAGCAGTGTCAGGGAGTGCAGAGAGGGAGTTGCTGGATAGAGATGACTGCTGTATGGCTTGGAGAATTCTGGTGGTGTCCGACTGGAGTTTTGAAATGGCAGCATGTGTCGGCGATTTGGGGCTGTTTTTCTTGGTTTCTTCTTTAATTTTCTTTGACAGTACTTCTTTTCGTAGTGGGCATTTGGCTGCAAGGGTATAATGAGTACCCTTAAGAACATAAGAAAGAAGGAACACCGTAACAGGCCCACTGGCCCATGCGAGGCAGGTCCAATTCTCCCACCGGCTTAAGCTCACTGACCTAGTGACCGTACGCTCACTGACTGTCTGACCCCACTGACCTAGTGAAGTGAGACACGTCACTTAAGGGAGGAGGACAGCATGCGACCTAGTAGCACAAGCCAGCCAGGTCCAACTCTCACCCACTCATGTATTTAATCAACCTATTTTTAAAACTACACGTCTTAGCTTCTATGATGGTACTCGGGAGTTTGTTCCACTCATCCACAACTCTTACCAAACCAGTGCTTTCCTATATCCTTCCTGAATCTGAATTTTTCCAATTTTAAACCATTGCTGCAAGTCCTGTCAGATATTTTTAGCATGCTATTTGTCCAATAAATGTCCAACTAGCCATTCTAATATGCAGTCATGAATGGGTTGACATTATTTATACAAGTATTACAATATTGCAGTAGTCTGCATAACAGTAAATCTTCTCTTTTTTGTTTGAATAAAAATTCAAAATGCAAACCAAGAGTAATATCAGAGGGGCCTGGAGATGTGACTGATGAACAAAGAAAATGTTATTTTAGAGCCAGAAATATCTGCATTGTTCATTCTGGACCCTATTTTGAAATTTTCATATTTTTTAATTTGCATGAAATTGGCCAAATTGCCAATTTCTGACCACTTTATTGGGTAGTTGAAATCGGTAAATGGGCAGTTTCTTGTACTCATTTGATAGAACAAATGGAGTTCTGAAGAAATAGTTAAGAGTTTGGTCGACTGGAATAATGGAATTAGCTGAAAATAGGGCTCAAAGTGGGCGAAATTGCCGATTCATAAATATCGGCCAGGTCGCTAACTTCGCGAGAGCGTAATTCCATAAGTTTTCAATCAAATTTAGTACTTTTGGTGTCGTTACCATTGGGAAAAGATTCTTTTTCATTTCATGAGAATTTTTTATTTTATTCTTTTTTTCCAATATTTTGCGACACCAGGAGACCTCAGGATTTGGGGTTGTGACAGTCAAAGGGTTAATGTAATTAGGCACTTCCAATAATGAGTCTTTAACTGCTGTTTAGATACATAAATACATTTTGGGTCCTATAGCCCCATTACACCCATGTCCTGTAACTTGAGTGCTAGTGTACTCAGCTCATACACATCGACTCCTGTGGTTCAGTCCCGATGGGTGGAAACAGGACGTGTTTCCTTAAGACACCTGCTGTCCCTGTTCACCTGTCAGTAAAATAGGTACCTGGGTGTTAGTTGAGTAGTGTGAGTTGCATCCTGGGGACAAAATTGACCTAATTTGCAAGAGATATTCTACATAAGGGGTTTTCTATATAGTAATACTATGTCATTGATGTCAGCTAGGCTTGTATACATTGCATATGTACTTGTAGAAGATATTACTATTTATATTATTACCCAAAGTGCTTTGCATAACTAAGGGGCTTTCCATGTGAGAGATGTAATATGTAGTCTTATGCAAATGATGTATAATGTGGAAATATATACATGTAGATTGACTCATTGGCGGCCTGCATATCCATTAGTTTGGTTGATCTGGAGCTTGGCAGAGGTAGTGAATGAAGACTACACTTATTCTGGCAGTATTTCTTGTATCAGCTGGTAGTAGATTGAATAGATAAGATTCATGGTACCCCTGCTTTTCACTGGGGTAATTTTACCCTTTTTTTATGTACTGTACTGTTCCTGTATGCTATGGTAGTGTGTAGGTTTGTGATTAGGCCCATTAGTATTTGCTCTGGAGAGAATATATTTGGCACTGCAGTACTCAACTTGGTTGTTGAATAATAAGTAAACCATAAAAGAAATGCAGGAGCATTCTGATTCACATCCAACAAGAAAAATTGTATATGATGAAGTGCTAAACCCTCTAGTGGTATTAGTGGGAAGAGTGATGGAAGCTTGATCCTCTGTCCACTAATTGTTACCTGGCCTCTAATCAGCCAGGCTGTTTATTTGTGATTGTCCAGTATATAGTGTTAAAAGACCCTGTGTGTCTGTTTTCATGTCATATGCCATGTACTGTATATATTTATAAATTTTTCAGAATGTCTGCCCCATATCCAGTAGACCCAAATAAAGCCAATGCTGCTAATGCTGGGTGGGCCTTACCAACAGCACCGCCTCCAAATTCAAGTTACCCCGTCCAGCCAGGCTATGGTATGCCCCCAGGTTATCCTCCTCAGCCTGCTGCAGCATTCCCCTCTCATCCACCACCGCCTTACACTGCCCAGCCAGGGTTTGGTGGGCAACCAGGGTTTGGTGGACAACCAGGGTTTGGTGGACAACCAGGGTTTGGTGGACAACCAGGGTTTGGTGGACAACCAGGCCCATATGTAAGTACTTCAGTGACAGATCCTTAAAGATACACAATTTTATTTTCGTGCCATGATTTCTCATAATATTAGTGCAGTAATACATAAGAAACTGCTGGTACTGCATGTTAGTCCTTCCTAATGCCCAAGAGGAATTTCAAGAGAGACAGCATTTTGTTTCTTTTTCTTTATTAGGTTAAAGCAGTACGAAAATCATGGGGAGGGGGAAGAACAGCATATGTAGAATGTTAGATGGGATTTTTTGGATTTAGTGTATGAAGAACCATTAACATATAGTATGCTTTGAGTTTTTAGAATGTATATTTTCAGTGTAACGGATAAATTTGAGAGGTGAAAGATTATGCTTATGTAAACATGTCCTAAGTTAAATTGGCAACTCTACACTCTTAAAACTAATATTTTCTTGTAGGGTGTGGCAAGTTTTGAGTATTGAAAAATAATTTCTTAAGGAGAAAAATATTTTCATCAATAATATCTATTTGACAGGCTCAACCAGTTTACAATGCCAGTGGTGGTGGATTTCCTATTCAGGATGGTGGTCGAGGGGATGAAGTACCAAAGGAAGAGGTGTTGCCAGATCAGTTTGGTGGTTCCTTCTCTGACAAGGCCATTAGACATGCTTTTATTAGGAAGGTTTATCTCATCTTGATGGTTCAACTGTTGGCAACACTGTGCATTGTGTCCCTGTTTACATTTCAGTAAGTTGAGATTGTACAGTATATTTACCCATTTGTACATACAAGAGTAAAACAAGTGCTCATGGTATCACAGTAAATCTGGAAATTCTAAGGAATTTTTATAAAATAGTTTCATTGTTATTTGTGTTTCTATTTGGAATGTGTTAGGTTATTGTTCCATGAAAATATTTTTTGTTGGTTAAATTTACTTATTTTGCCCATTAATATTTCTCACTAATTTTGTTGTGTGATCAACAGCTCAGGAGTAAAATACTTTGTGCAGAGAAACATATGGGTGTACTTCCTCTCCTATGCTGTTTTTTTGGTGACCTACCTGTCATTGGTTTGCTGCTCGGGGGTTCGTCGTCGTTGGCCAGGCAACTTCATCATGCTAGGAATTTTCACTTTGGCCCTAAGTTATATGGCTGGTACCATTGCTTCAACCTATGAGACAAACATTGTCATCATGACTGTTGGTATAACTTGTGCCATCTGCTTCCTCATCACTCTCTTTGCTACTCAGACTAAGGTAAGTTCAACAGAATTGCCAAGATAAAGTAAATTTCTTGTTCCATTTATTAAAAATGCCAAATTTTACCTGCATAGTATTAAATGTGTGTTAGACTTTTTCTTAAATGGAAGAATATGAAACCTGTCAGTATTTACCCCATCATATTCAGTGTCTACAATACAAAATATGGAACCTATCCATATTTAGCGGATCATAATCTGTCTAAAACTTAGAATACTTCTCACATTAACTTATAACTGTATACATTACTAAAGTTGAAAAGAGCAACTTTTGTTTTTTTCTTTGGGCAACCCTGCTTTGGTGGGATATGGCCGGTTTGTTGAAGGAAAGAAGAAATCAAAATTTTAACCAAAAACCTGCTCTTGGGGGATGGACCTCGTGACAACATTTCAGCTCATCTTGGGCCATTGTCAAGTCACAATTAGGGTGAGGGAAGTAGAGAAGACCTCAAGACAATACAGTTGGGGTGGGTCAAAAGGTGGTAGTTGTTGTAGTGGTGGTGGTGGATAAAAAAAAATTAGCAGTAGTAGTAGGTTTATGGTGGATTGTTCCAGTATTGACATTTTATTCAGATTATTTTTCTAATAAAGCCTTGGTATTCATAACATATAATCTGTTTCCATGCACAGTATTCACAGTTTGGCAGGCAGCTCCTTTCACAAACAAGACAGCTTGTGCACACAAGTTGAAACACCAATTGCATAGAAAGTTTAATTTTATGTAATGTACATTTTTATTTTTGTGTTTTACTTTTATGAAATATGAATAGTTGAGTGCAAACCAGGCACATAGGTGTTCTGCTTTTTATTGAGGGGTATGGTGAAAGACATAATACTGATAGTGATGTTGGCAGTGAGGTAGATAGTGATAGCAGTTAAGTATGGTGGTGGTAGAGGTGAAGCTGGCATTGCTGTGAAATCAAGAACCAGGCAATTTTTGTGTGTGCTTTGAGGTAGGATTTGTGGCCTTCTCACTAATAGCTACTAAACTTTGAGGATTTCAATAAAATTTGTACCCTCCAATTATCAAAAAAAAAAAAAATACCTTCAGGACTGTTCTGTGTTGATTGGCTGGATGTCTGAGCTGAAAGGAAATGGTAGAAATGGTTTTTGCATTGTTGTGAGATGTGGATGAAAAACTGCATGTTATCTTGTTTTCAGTCTCCTCATACCCCTGTAGATGGTCACACAATGGATCTTTGTCAGACCCCACTGAGCATTGTTACATCACTAGAAAAGAATGTCAGCTATTTCGCATTTTACAATTACTTCAAGAAAGTCTCAGATGACTGATTTCTTATTAGCTCTAAAAAAAAAAAAAAATTGGTCATGTGGGTCCAGTCTTGTAATTAATTAACTTTTATATTGAATATTAACTTCTCGTGGAACTTGATATGTTGCATCTTGGCTTGGGTCCAACCATGGACTGGCATCATGGCTTGGGCCCAGCCTCTTGGTTTTTTTCCCAGAGTGACATTATGGCTTGCTTGTGGTTCCCCCCCTCCCTCTCCCCCTTTCCCCAAGAATGACATTGTAACTTGGGCCCCCAGAATGGGTTTCATGATGCTGCTGTACCCCAAGTCTTTTTCACCTCTGGTTCTGTCAGTTTAAGAACGGAGGAGAATTAACCTTCATGCCTCAGCAAATAATACTTAGCTGACCACAAAATTACATGATTATACAGTGGTCCCTTGTTTTTCGTAATTAATCAGTTCCTGGAAGTGTGACTATTATCGAATTTGACGATTTTCAAATCCATTTTCCCCATAAGAAATAATGTAAATCCAATTAATTGGTTCCAGACACCCAGAAGTATCAAAAAAAATTTTTTTTTTTACCTTAAAGATAGATTTATATGCATAAAAGAATGAACATTCAACATGACAGTTACCTTTATTGAAGGCTGTTGTTGATGAATGGAAGACAGGGAGGAGGTGAGAGGGAAGAGAGGTTATTGTTTGGAAGGGGAATCCCCCTCTATAAGGACTCTAGGTCACTTCAGGGGTCACTTCCCTAGCTTAAATATAGATTTACATGCAGAAAAGAATGCCAAATAAATGTAAAGCACTAATAAAATGTATAAATGAACATTTAATATCACACTTACCTTTTATTGAAGACTTTTGTTGGTGTATGGCAGAGGGAGGGGAGGCGAGTTTATTGTTTAAGAATATGACACTAATGTCAACTCTACGGCTTATTTATCTATCACAATTCAACTAATATGACATAATAAACAATATTAATAACTTAGAAACATGGAATATACTCTAAAATGAATAAAATAGTCATTATGTATGTCACAAGAGGTGTTGTGTTGTTGTTGGGTGTATAAGGGCCACTTTAGAGTAAGCCGTCCATAATGGTGGTGACGCAGCAGCTGAGGCAGCGGTGTTTTCTGTAGCCCTATATAACTCCAACAACATTGGAGGAGTTGGTAGAATCACTGAAGAAGGCACCCTCTACCACCATCACAATCACTACCACCACCTACCACCATCACTACCACCGTCTACCACTATCAACTGCTAGCACCGTCTACCACTATCAACTGCTAGCACCCTCTACCACCATCACTACCACCCTCTAGCACCTTCACTACCACCGTCTACCACTATCAACTGCTAGCACCGTCTACCACTATCAACTACTAGCACCCTCTACCACCATCACTACCACCCTCTACCACTATCACAACTGCTTGCACTCTACCACCACCACCTTCGTATTTTTCTACAAACTTTTTCTTAAATTATGTGTGTTTCTCACATTCTTTACCAAAGGGCTGCCACTAGAAGCTTTCTTAGGAGCCATGGTGACTTATTTAGCAGTTGCAAGCACTAAAACGAATGGAATATTATGAAATGTATAGTATGAACTCGTGGGATCATCCTCACTCACTGATAAACAATGGCACACTGGCTGGGAATGGAGTGTGAGGCAGCTCGGGGCTGTGTGTTCACGTCCCAGATGAACGACTATTTGCGAGCCAATGTTTTGACGAAAATAACATTACGATTTTCTAAAATAAATAACCAAAAGGCACAATACCGTGACTGGAACGATACACAAATAACCCGCACATAAGAGAGAAGCTTACGACGACGTTTCGGTCCGACTTGGACCATTGACAAAGTCACACTGATTTTCTAAAATTATGACTATCAAGTCTTACGATTATCGAGGGACCACTGTATTTTGTAAATAGAACAGCATTAAAATACAGTAGAACCTCGACTTACGAGTGTCCCAACATTCAAATTTTTCGAGATACGAGCCATCGTTCAGTCGATTTTTTGCTCTGAGTTGTGAGCGAGCTTCCCCTGCCTCCCCCTCAACCCACAACCCGCACACCTCGCTTGTTTATCTATGATTTCATGCTTTAATTCCATGGAAATCATCTTTTTTCTCTTCTCAGCACTGTCCTTTGCACTTACTTTCTTAGGACCCATGGTTAGAAAAAAGAAATTTGGCCAAATAACTGTAAAAATGCAAGCAGAGCACAACAAAAATGCTTCCACAGCGAGGTAAACAATGCACTGCGCCAACTAGTGGCAGCTTTCTGAAGTTCATCCATTTATTATTATTATTATTATTATTATTATTATTATTAATTTAGGGAACTGGAGCACAGATCCAATTCCCTAGATCAAGAGACCTTCACCAGCATCAAGGTTCCTTGATGTTGGTGAGGGGCTCTTGATCTAGGGAATTGTATTTGTGCTCCAGTTCCAAAAATTAATAATAATAAAGAGTGATCTTCAGTTTCCTAAATTAATAATAATAATTCTAGGTAGTAGGTTGTTAGACAACAGCCGCCCAGGGAGGTACTACCGTCCTTCCAAGTGAGTGTAAAACGAAAGCCT
Source organism: Cherax quadricarinatus (assembly GCF_038502225.1). Taxonomy (NCBI): domain Eukaryota; kingdom Metazoa; phylum Arthropoda; class Malacostraca; order Decapoda; family Parastacidae; genus Cherax; species Cherax quadricarinatus. The sequence goes on along the minus strand of NC_091332.1, from coordinate 8,465,153 downwards.
GTAATTGTTTTACATGATGGTAGGATTGCTGGTGTCCTTGTTTCTGTCTCTTAAACATACAAGATTTCAGGTACGTCTTGCTATTTCTACTTACACTTAGGTCACACTACACATACATGTACATGCATATATATGTATACATACACACCCCTCTGGGTTTTCTTCTATTTTCTTTCTAGTTCTTGTTTTTGTTTATTTCCTCTTATCTCCATGGGGATGTGGAACAGAATTCTTCCTCCGTAAGCCATGCATGTCTTAAGAGGCGACTAAAATGCCGGGAGCAAGGGGCTAGTAACCCCTTCTCCTGTATATATTATTAAATTTAAAAGGAGAAACTTTCGTTTTACCTTTAGGGCCACCCCTCCTCAGTGGGATACGGCTGGTACGTAGAAGAGAGGGAGACTACTTCCCAGTAAAAGTGTAATGTGTAATGTCACCATGGTTGGTTAATATATTTATAGATGGGGTTGTAAAAGAAGTACAGTGGACCCCCGCATACCGTCGCCATCACATAACGTACAATCCGCATACCGCTCGCTTTTATCGCAAAAATTTTGCCTCGCATACCGCTCAAAAACCCGCTCACCACTCTTCGTCCGAGATGCGTCCAATGTGTGCCCTTAGCCAGCCTCACATGTGCCGCCGGTGGCATTGTTTACCAGCCAGCCTCTGCGGTAACATCCAAGCATACAATCGGAACATTTCGTATTATTAGTGTTTTTGGTGATTTTATCTGCAAAATAAGTGACCATGGGCCCCAAGAAAGCTTCTAGTGCCAACCCTACAGCAATAAGGGTGAGAATTACTATAGAGATGAAGAAAAAGATCATTGATAAGTATGAAAGTGGAGTGCGTGTCTCCGAGCTGGCCAGGTTGTATAATAAACCCCAATCAACCATCGCTACTATTGGTGGTACAGCTGCTGCTGCTGCTGTACCACCATCAGCTGCTGCTGCTGCTGCTGCTGTAGTACCGTCTGCTGCTGCTTGAGCATCGTCTGCTGCTGCTGTAGCACTGTCAGCTGCTGCTGCTGTTGTACCACCGTCAGCTGCTGCTGCTGCTGTTGTACCACCGTCAGCTGCTGCTGCTGCTGTTGTAGTACCGTCTGCTGCTGCTGTAGTACCGTCTGCTGCTGCTGTAGCATCGTCTGCTGCTGCTGTAGCATCATCTGCTGCTGCTGTAGCACTGTCAGCTGCTGCTGCTGTAGCACCGTTGTTGGTGTGGCTTATTGAGAATACCAAGAAACAATTAACCCCAGAGGATTTGCCACCCAGGATAACCCAAAAAAGTCAGTGTCATCGAAGACTGTCTAACTTATTTCCATTGGGGTCCTTAATCTTGTCTCCCAGGATGCAACTCACACCAGTCGACTAACACCCAGGTGAACAGGGAAAAATGCCTGGAACTAGTGCTCATATTGGTGAATTTAAAGCCAGCAAAGGTTGGTTTGAGAGATTTAAGAATCGTAGTGGCATACACAGTGTGATAAGGCCTGTTCTGGAAGAAAATGCCAAACAGGACCTACAGTACTCAGGAGGAAAAGGCACTCCCAGGACAGTGTCTCATCAGTCATTGCTGCATCTTCAGTAAAGGTAAGTGTCATTTATTCTTCATTTAGTAGAGTAGTACATGCACAATATATATTGTGCATGTACTACTCTACTATTGTGCATGTACTACTCTACTATTGTGCATGTATCCTTCTCTCTGTGTGTAGGAAAATGTATATTTCATGTGTTAAAATTTTTTTTTTCATACTTTTGGGTGTCTTGCACGGATTAATTTGATTTTCATTATTTCTTGTGGGGAAAATTCATTCGCATACCGATCATTTCGCATAACAATGAGCCCTCTTGCACGGATTAAAGTCGCTATGCGGGGGTCCACTGTAAATGCTAGGGTGTTCGGGAGAGGGGTGGGATTAAATTATGGGGAATCAAATACAAAATGGGAATTGACAGTTACTTTTTGCTGATGATACTGTGCTTATGGGTGATTCTAAAGAAAAATTGGAAAGGTTAGTGGATGAGTTTGGGAGTGTGTGTAAAGGTAGAAAGTTGAAAGTGAACATAGAAAAGAGTAAGGTGATGAGGGTATCAAATGATTTAGATAAAGAAAAATTGGATATCAAATTGGGAAGGAGGAGTATGGAAGAAGTGAATGTTTTCAGATACTTGGGAGTTGACGTGTCGGCAGATGGATTTATGAAGGATGAGGTTAATAATAGAATTGACGAGGGAAAAAAGGTGAGTGGTGCGTTGAGGTATATGTGGAGTCAAAAAACGTTATCTATGGAGGCAAAGAAGGGAATGTATGAAGTATAGTAGTACCATCACTCTTATATGGATGTGAAGCTTGGGTTGTGAATGCAGCATCGAGGAGATGGTTGGAGGCAGTGGAGATGTCCTGTCTAAGGGCAATGTGTCGTGTAAATATTATGCAGAAAATTCGGAGTTTGGAAATTAGGAGAAGGTGTGGAGTTAATAAAAGTATTAGTGAGAGGGCAGAAGAGGGGTTGTTGAGGTGGTTTGGTCATTTAGAGAGAATGGATCAAAGTAGAATGACATGGAAAGCATGTAAATCTATAGGGGAAGGAAGGCGGGGTAGGGGTCGTCCTCGAAAGGGTTGGAGAGAGAGGGTAAAGGAGGTTTTGTGGGTGAGGGGCTTGGACTTCCAGCAAGCGTGTGTGAGCGTGTTAGATAGGAGTGATTGGAGCCGAATGGTACTTGGGACCTGATGATCTGTTGGAGTGTGAGCAGGGTAATATTTAGTGAAGGGATTCAGGGAAACCGGTTATTTTCATATAGTCGGACTTGAGTCCTGGAAATAGGAAGTACAATGCCTGCACTTTAAAGGAGGGGTTTGGGATATTGGCAGTTTGGAGGGATATGTTGTGTATCTTTATACGTATATGCTTCTAAACTGTTGTATTCTGAGCACCTCTGCAAAAACAGTGATAATGTGTGAGTGTGGTGAAAGTGTTGAATGATGATGAAAGTATTTTCTTTTTGGGGATTTTTTCTTTTTTGGGTCACCCTGCCTTGGTGGGAGACGGCTGACTTGTTGAAAAAAAAAAAGTATTAATAATAATAATAATAATAATAGTAATAGGTGTTCTTTAGCTTAATCACTAGCGCACTCAGCTCACACACTGAGGTCCGGGGTTTGAATCTCCTCTGGTATGGCTGGAAAACATTAGGGAAGTGTTTCCATAAGACACCTGCTGACCCTGTCCCTGTTCACCCATCTGTTTAAAATGGGTACCTGGGTGTTAGTTGACTGGTGTGGGTCGCATCCTGGGACAAAACTGACCTAATTTGCCCGAAATGCTCAGCATAACAAGGGGCTTTCTATATACAGTGGACCCCCGCATACCGTTGGCATCACATAACGTTAAATCCGCATACCGATACATTTTATCGCTAAGATTTTGCTTCGCATACCGCTAAAAAACCCGCTCAACACTATTCATCCGAGACGCGTCTAATGTGCGGCCTGAGCCAGCCTCACATGTTCCGCCGGTGGCATTGTTTACAAGCCAGCCTCCCCGGTAACATCCAAGCATACAATCGGAACATTTCGTATTAGTACAGCGTTTTTGGTGATTTTATCTGCAAAATAAGGGACCATGGGCCCCAAGAAAGCTTCTAGTGCCAACCCTGTGGTAAAAAGGGTGAGAAATATTATCGAAATACTGTGGTACCATGGTCAACTGCTGCTGCTGCTGCTGCTGCTGTAGCACCATCAGCTGCTGCTGCTGCTGTAGTACCATCTGCTGCTGCTGCTGCTGTAGTACCATCTGCTGCTGCTGTAGCACCGTCTGCTGCTGCTATAGCACCGTCTGCTGCTGCTGTACCACTGTCAGCTGCTGCTGTAGCACCATCAGCTGCTGCTGCTGTAGCACTGTCAGCTGCTGCTGTAGCACTGTCAGCTGCTGCTGCTGTAGTACCGTCTGCTGCTGCTGTAGCACTGTCTGCTGCTGCTGCTGCACTGTCAGCTGCTGCTGCTGTAGCACCGTCAGCTGCTGCTGTAGCACCGTCAGCTGCTGCTGTAGCACCGTCAGCTGCTGCTGTAGCACCGTCAGCTGCTGCTGTAGCACCGTCAGCTGCTGCTGTAGCACCGTCAGCTGCTGCTGTAGCACCGTCAGCTGCTGCTGTACCACCGTCAGCTGCTGCTGTAGCATTGTCAGCTGCTGCTGCTGTAGCACTTTCAGCTGCTGCTGCTGCTGCTGTAGCACCGTTGTTGGTGTGGCTTATTGAGAATACCAAGAAACAATTAACCCCCAGAGGGTTAGCCACCCAGGATAACCCAAAAAAGTCAGTGTCATTGAAGACTGTCTAACTTATTTCCATTGGGGTCCTTAATCTTGTCTCCCAGGATGCAACCCACACCAGTCGACTAACAACCAGGTGAACAGGGAAAAACGCCTGGAACTAGTGCTCATATTGGTGAATTTAAAGCCAGCAAAGGTTGGTTTGAGAGATTTAAGAATCGTAGTGGCATACACAGTGTGATAAGGCCTTTTCTGGAAGAAAATGCCAAACAGGACCTACAGTACTCAGGAGGAAAAGGCACTCCCAGGACACAGTGTCTCTTCAGTCATTGCTGCATCTTCAATAAAGGTAAGTGTCATTTATTCTTCATTTAGTAGAGTAGTACATGCACAGTATATATTGTGCATGTACTACTCTACTATTGTGCATGTATCTTTCTCTTTGTGTGTAGGAAAATATACATTTCATGTGGTAAAAATTTTTTTTTCATACTTTTGGGTGTCTTGCTCGGATTAATTTGATTTCCGTTATTTCTTATGGGGAAAATTCATTCGCATAATGATAATTTCGCATAACAATGAGCTCTCAGGAACGGATTAATATCATTTTGCGGGGGTCCACTGTAGTAGTATGTCATTGATGTCAGCTAGACCTGTATACCATGTACATGTACTTGTAATAAATAAAGATATTTTTTTTTTTTTTTAACTTCTTATAATAATAATAATAATAATAATAATAATAATACAATATAATAGTAATAATACATAATAGGAGGAACTTCAGAAAGCTGCTACTAGTTGGCGCTGAGCACTGTTTACCTCGCTGTGGAAGCATTTTTGTCATGCTCTGCTTGCATTTTTACGGTAATTTGGCCAAATTTCTTTTTTCTAACCATGGGTCCTAAGAAAGTAAGTGCAAAGGACAGTGCTGAGAAGAAAAAGAGGATGATTTTCATGGAATTAAAGCATGAAATTATAGATAAACAAGCGAGGTGGAGGTGTGTTGATTGTGGGTTTGAGGGACATCGCTCTTCCTATCTTCCACCCTCCATCTCTTCTCCCAAGTAAATATGTATGTACACTTTATAAAACCATTTTATTTCTTTACATTCTCTATTATGTTTTTATACAATATTACTTATTTATAAATATGTACATTGTGTGTTCCTTACGAAACTAGTGATCTAGTGCACTTAGGCGCACAAACACTCCGATTTCTCTTATAAGAGAATGGGAAGATATGGTCAGTGTGACATTGGCAATGGCTGCCACTACCACTCATCACATAATGGCATATTTTATTCATTCTAGAGTACAGTGGACCCCCGGATTACGATGTCATCGGATTACGGAAAATTCTGATTAAGTAAAGTTTTTGCATCAAAATATTGGCTCAGTTAATGACAAAGAACACGGTTAGTCATTCGTCCCGAACATGTCCGCACAGCCTGAGTGGCTTGGCCACTCCATGTACAGCCAGTGTGCCAGTGTTTACAAGCCAGTGAGGACTGTTCCACGTGTACAAGCGATACATTTTGTATTATTCCATTTTTTTAGTGCTGGTAACTGCTAAATAAGCTACCAAGGGCCCAAAGAAAGCTTCTAGTGCCAGCCCTGTGGTAAAGAGGGTGAGAAATACTCTTGAATTCAAGAAAGAGATTGCAAAATGTGAAAGTGGAGTGCATGTCACTGAGCTGGCCAGGTTGTATAACAAACCCCATATAACCATCGCTACTATCTTGGCCAAGAATAAGGCAATCAAAGAAGCTGTTGTTGCGAAAGGTGCAGATATGTTTACAAAACAGAGATGGCAAATACTTGAAGTTGTGGAGAGATTGTTGTTGGTGTGGATCAATGAGAAACAATTATCAGGAGATAATGTTTCACAGTCGATTACACCTACCATCCGACTTATGACCTGCTCGACATATGACCATTCGACTTATGGCCGTGTTTTGTATGCCAAATTTCTGGGAAATAAACAACTGTTTGTGTTGTATACAGTGTTTATCCTAAACCTTACAGTATAAAATGCAGTACTAACAGCATAAAAAGTAAAGTAAAAAATGAAATACCAAAATAAAACAATAAAATAGTCATTACAAAAATGTGATGTTGATATTCAGTAGTAGGGTTCCACTTAGGTCCATTTCGACTTACGACCAGTTGGTCGGAACTGAACTCGGTCGAAAGTCGGATGGTACCTGTATATGTGAAAAGGCAAGGCAGTTTCATAATCTCATAAAGAAAATGCCTGAAACTAGTGCTGATATTGATGAATTTAAGGCTAGCAAAGGCTGGTTTGAGAGATTTAAGAATTGTTGTGGCACAGTGTGATGAGGCATGATAAGGCTGCCAGCTCTGACAAAAAAAGCGGCTGAAAAATATGTGCAAGAATTTAAGGGGTACATAGAGGCTAAACAATTAAAACCCCAACAAGTGTTCACTTGTGACAAAACAGGTCTGTTTTGGAAGAAAATGCCAAACAGGACCTACATTACTCAGGAGGAAAAGGCACTCCCAGGACACAAGCCTATGAAGACAGGCTAACTCTTGTTTTGTAGTAATGCTAGTGGGGATTGCAAAGTTAAGTCTTTACTCGTGTATCACACTGAAACTCCCAGCGTGTTCAAAAAGAAAAGTGTCGTCAAGACTAAATTGTGTGATGTGGAGAGCAAACGGTAAGGCTTGGGTCACAAGGGGCATATTCTATGATTGGTTCCATGATGTGTTTGGCCCCATTGTGAAAAATACCTCCTGGAATTAGACAATGCTCCTGCTCATCTTCCAGACTCGAAAGAGTGAATGGTGCTGGAGTTCAATTTCATCAAAGTGAAGTTTTTTGCCTCCTAACACCACTCCTCTCCTCCAGCCCATGGACTAGCAAGAGAGTTCTGGAAAGATAACTTCAGTATCTTCAGTTTCATAATCCTTATAGGTAAGGCTTGGGGGGGAGTGACTTGCAGGACTTCGAACTCTGCTTGCAGAAAATTGTGGCCAGAATGTGTACAAGAGGGTTTGGGGTTGACCCTGAGGAGCCTGTGCCAGTTGTGGAATCTATTGTGGCATTGGGGAAGTCCTTGAGGTTGAAGGTTAGTGGCGAGGGTGTGGAAGAGGTAGTGGAGGGCGACGATGAAGAGTAACCACTACAGAGCTGCAAGAGCTTGAGGTGTAATGCCAACAGACCACAGCTCAGGAGGAGGAGGAGATGGAGATGGAGATGGAGATGGAGATGGAGATGATGGAGATGGAGATGATGGAGATGGAGATGATGGAGATGGAGATGATGGAGATGGAGATGATGGAGATGGAGATGATGGAGATGGAGATGATGGAGATGGAGATGATGGAGATGGAGATGATGGAGATGGAGATGATGGAGATGGAGATGATGGAGATGGAGATGATGGAGATGGAGATGATGGAGATGGAGATGATGGAGATGGAGATGATGGAGATGGAGATGATGGAGATGGAGATGGAGATGGAGATGGAGATGGAGATGATGGAGATGATGATGGAGATGATGATGGAGATGATGATGGAGATGATGATGGAGATGATGATGGAGATGATGGAGATGGAGATGATGATGGAGATGGAGATGGAGATGATGGAGATGGAGATGATGATGGAGATGATGGAGATGGAGATGATGGAAATGGAGATGATGATGGAGATGGAGATGATGATGGAGATGGAGATGATGGAGATGGAGATGGAGATGATGGAGATGGAGGAGGAGATAGCATTTTCTCTGTTCATTAGTCACATCTCAGGCCCCTCTTATGTTTCTTTCTATTTTGAATTTTTATTCTCACAAAAATATAAGATTTGCTGTTACACAGACTGCTGCATTATTATAATTGTATAAATAATGTCAACCCATTCATGACTGCGTATTAGACTGGCCGGTTGGACACATTGGACAGTGACGTCATTTGTTTACTATTGAACATCGGCAAAAATCAAACATTTCTGCTACTTTGAGGTCAATTTCAAGGTACTTTTCATTGTGAAACCAATCAAAATCATCTCCATTTCTGTAATACGTCTTCCATTCTATCACACGAGACCAAGAAAACCATAAATACCATATGAAAATACTCCACAAAGTTGGAGTTTTTTTTTCTCCATGCACTGTGTGGTGCAGGATTTTTTTTTATACTGCACACACAGACTGAGCCGTGGGGGCATTGACCCCCGAAACCCTCTCCAGGTAAACACTGACCACGCAGACCCATTCTCTCACATGTAGGCCTATCAGCTTTCTTCCACCAGATTTGAAGGAGCTACAATTTTGACATTTTGACAGGAATGACCTTACAAGGGTTAAAATTTGGGTCAAATGAAGTGATATGATTAGTTAGAGCAAGAAAGGAAGTTGGGTAGTTCTTGTGCATTTACATACATGCAGTAGTCTTGTGATTTAGTAAAATTCTTGGCTATCCATATAATGGAAAATAAAGGCCATGCCAAAGTGCTGTCTTATGCTTTCCTGAATGATTTCGAGGAGTGGTATTTATAGAGTTTTATCTTAAATTCAGATTTATTTTGCTCTGTTTAGGATTAAGGAAAGGTTATTTTTTACATTCCAGAATAATTTCACTGGATATTGTATCACCAAAAAGTATTGTCTTCTACTTTTCAGCTTAATTAAAAGTGGGCATGGGATCTACATAGCATTATCTTTTACTTTCAGTATGACTTCACTGGGTGTGGGATCTATCTGTTTGTAGCAGCCATGGTTATGTTTCTGTTTGGGATTATTGCTATCTTCACTTACAGCAAAATTCTGTACACTGTCTACTCTGCTGGAATTGCCCTGCTCTTCTCAATGGTGAGTTACTTAGATTATATTTTAAAGGTTGATTTTCTAAAACTCTTCAAAGATCACTTCCTCTACATTAAAACAAAATGTTTAGTAATTTTTTTTTTTAATAAGATAGCCTCTCATTAAGAATGAGGGTTTCATACTGTAGCATGCATAACATCATTATTTTCCTACAGCCTGTAATTTTATCTTTTAAATGGTTCACCCTGTTCATAGCTTGCAAATTTGTTTTTTTTTTTGTTTGTTTTTTAATACCACTTGCCAGTACTTTTGTTGCACTTAGCAACCATACAAGGGTGCTGCATAAAACTATATTATACACATGTGTTAGTTCTGAGTATGGTGAAATGCTTTCTATTTTGGCTACTTATTAAAGTCAAGAAAGTAGTATACACTGCCTAATAATTGTAGCTCATCTTTAAAGAACAGATAGAGCTTTTTTAGTTTTGTTCTGGTTTTGTTTGTTGTACTCAACGTGATGAAGCTTTTGCCTAATTCGTGGGGGACTATTTAATAAACTTTTAATTTTTTTTTATGTTCTTGTTAATCTGATCTACACTGTTAATATGGGAATGGAGATCATTTGGTATTTTAATAGAAAGTTAAATTTTTAGGCAGGATTGCTATTAATGGTGAAAATATTGGATTACGATTTATTCAAGTTGTATTAATTCACTGGTGATTTATGGTATGTTATTTTATTCCTGTATTTTTTTAAATCTCAGATGAAATTTGTATTAATTGAAAGCTGTATTGTGCAATGATGTAAAATGTAATTGTTCTGAATACTTGATACTGTACACTACACTCTGTGATATCAGTTGTTATAAGATTGCATAATGGCAAGTCACTCTTGTCATGCCCTACCTGGGCATCCATGCCCAGGTAACGCATACCAAGATTGGTGGCTGCAGTGAGATGGACTAACTCTTGGAAGAGTTCTCCCAGAATGACGGAAAGTAATAGTCGCTTCTAGTTCTGTCATTTATTGTTGGAATGTGTGGATACATCAAGAGATCAGTGATGTGTCCACACTGTAAGACTGCAGTATTTGAACCATGATAATCTGGGTTGTACCCTTGAGCGCTGATACCCAGCAGTTATGAATCGGTTGAATCATACTCAAAAATTTCTTACTCGGATACAACTGCAACAGCAAGCCAACATAAGGGTGCCCAGGGTGCCCATACTATTCCACTGTACCACATCACTGATACATTACTAACAAAAGTGCTGAAAGATTTTTATTTATGTAATGAGACCAACATGCCTCCAGCAACAGCCTGGTTGACCAGGCAAGCACCAGACAAGCCTGGCTAATTGCCGGGCTGCGAGAGTAGTGAGACTTGAAACTCATCAAAGGTAACAAAAGAAGTTTCTCATCAGCACTTCGAGATGTGAAGGTGGGAAGTTGAAGGTCATTAACCCTTTGACTGTCGCAACCCCAAATCCTGAAGTGTCTCCTGGTGTCAAAAAATTTTTGGGAAAAAAAAATTATTTTTTCTTATGACATGATAAGAGAATCTCTTACCAATGGTAATGACACCGAAAGTACGAAATTTGATCAAAAACTTATGGAATTACACTCCTGCGAAGTTAGCGCTATTTGAGCCCTATTTTCGGCCAATTCCATTGTTTCAGTCGAAGAAACTCGAAGCTATTTCTTTAGAACTCCATTTTTTCTATCAACTGAGTACAAGACACTGCCCATTTACTGATTTTAACTACCCAATGAAGTGGTCAGAAATTGTCATTTTGGCCAATTTCATGCAAATTAAAAAAATGCCAATTTCAAAATAGGGTGCAGAATAAACAATGCAGACATTCTTGGCACTAAAATAACGTATCCT
>NC_091332.1:8376693-8449193 GCF_038502225.1 Cherax quadricarinatus | reverse complement strand
GTTGCAGCCAGGTTGAAATTTTCAGAAAATTTAAGGATATCCATAATCCTGTGGTATATGTGGATACAAGCCTGGAGCTACAGGAGGAAGGTTCAGAAGTCCTACCTCAGGGACTCCTGTCCAAAGATCAAGACTGCCCTCTTGGGCTGTGTTGTAAAGTTGCAGCTAAGATAATCCATCACAGTGAAGCACTTCATGAGCTCCTCAAATCATTAGATAACCTACAAGCTATTGTAGAAGGCCAGTGCAAGCCTGCATCAAGTGACGTAAGCTGCTCAGCTGATGGTGACACTATTGACAAAGACTGGAAGTCCCACACTGAGCTTAACTCAGGGGTAAAGAACTGGTGGAATTCTGTCATCGCTAAGGTCCCACAGACTGACAGAGTTCAAAACACTACCTTTGGGAATCCTAACACAATTCCTCTGACCACCACAGAGGGAACAAATCCTCTTCCCAGCAACGAGGGAAGCCTTGGATCTGTTAATTCTCCTACACCTGACATCTCTGCTTCAGCCACTGCCAGTCTACTTGACAGCGCACATACCATCTCTGATCCTACACCTGTCAGCACACCTGCCGATACTATTCTAGAATCTGGTAGCAGTGCTTCGTCAGCAAGTTCTGAGCCAGGAGTTTCTCCACCAGAGAACGGTGCAGTTAATGATCAGGGAACTATCACTGCACCTGATCACCTACTGCGCCGAAGTACGAACAGCAGGGACACATCTGTCAGAACCGGTAGAGGACTGGGCAGAGGACGTGGAGGAGGAAGACATCTACAGCCATCTCACCCTCCACTAACACAGTTCCAGCGGCAGAATCTGAGGACAAATCTGCAAAACTCAGGAGGTGCAACAAATCCTAGTCCACCCTCCCAGGCACCTAGGCTGTGCTCTCGCTGTCACCGGAAGGGGCACACTGCCAACAACTGCCTGCGAGATACCAGGTGTAATTACTGCTACAAGAAAGGACATAAGGAGGACCAGTGTCGGAAGAAAAAGGAACTTGACAGACAGGGCCACCTGTTTAGAGACCTGTTCTCAGAACAAACCAGCAGGATCTCTGAATTGGTGAACACTCTCACACGTCACCCACTTAGCTACTCCTATTCCAGCCCAGCAGGTGGGATTGCGCCTTATACAAGACCTACATCCCTGCAGCTGCCTCAGTACCCTACCTCTCTCAAGGGCAGGCACCTTACATTCCCTACACACCCACCACCTCAAGCTGACCACTTCATCATGAGGAGCCAGTCTATCAGCATCCTGTCGGCCAACATTAGAGGTTTCATTACTAATGTTGGAGAGCTCACACATAGTTTTGTGAACACTCGACGTCCCGACATGATAGCTGTTGTTGAAACATTTTTGGATGATAGGACTCCAGAAAATTTTGCAAGAATTGCTGGCTACACCTCATGGATGAGAAGAGACAGGCAAGGGCAAGGAGGAGGTGTTGCTGTGTGCTTCTCTAAAAGTGTTCATGCCCAGCACATTGATGTTGCCACCCCTACACATCTTGAAATGATGTTCTTCAAGCTCTGTATAAACACTAGTACCTCTGTACTAGCATGTGCAATGTACAGACCTCAGTGGCAACATGCAGACCCTATCAACTTCCTAATGGAAAATATTGACTCCCTTCTGCTACAACACAACTGTCAACATATTATAATTGTTGGTGACCTCAACCAGCACCTTATACCGAGGGACTTTGATGACCTTCTTGCAGTGTTTGACATGAGAAACTTTGTTGATTTCCCTACTCATATCTCTGGCTCCTCCCTTGACCCAGTAGTGAGTGATCTGGCAGAAGGCATAGTCACTTGTCAACCCCTCGGCTATGTTGGATCGTCTGACCACAAGGCTGTTTTTACGACACTTAAGATCCCAACAGAACGAGGTGAGGAGTCCACACGCACAACCTGGCTATGGGAAAGAGGTAATTGGCCAGCCCTTTGCTCTGAGCTCGCCACCACCGACTGGAATGCTCTTCTCCAACGGGATGTTGACAACCAAGTGAAAGCCTTCACTGGACACATCCTTAATCTACAACAAGAACACATTCCTCACCGGCAATATGTGATGAAGCCTACAGATCAGCCTTGGTTTGGCTTTCGTTGTAGAGAGGCTGCTACTGCTAAGTACAAAGCATGGCGAAGGTATAAGAGACATCCTACCACCTATAACAGGAACTTGCACATGCAAGCCTGTAGGCATATGGGTGATGTTCAAAAGTGGGCCATTGCTAAATGGGAGGTGGACACTAAAAGAAAGTTAGCATCAGGTAGGGTAGGCTCCAAAACCTGGTGGTCCCTGGTCAAGGACAGACAAGGTTATCTGCCTGATGAACTTATTCCACCTCTAAATCGGCAGGATGGGACCACCTCTACTAGTAGTCAAGAGAAGGCGGACCTCTTTGCTGAACACTTTGCTACCAAAATGCAAGTTCCTGATCCAGCAAGGGACCCTCCTTGGCTAGCTGCAAGAACTGTGTCAAAACTGTCAGTGGTGACAATAAGGCAGGAAGAGGTGCATATCCTTCTTAAATTGCTTGACCAAGAAAAGGCTGTGGGCCCAGACAAGTTGAGCCCAAGATTGTTGAGAAGATGTGCAGACCAGCTAGCAGCACCTCTAACTCGCATCTTTCAGCACTGCCTAGTGCAGTGTAAATGGCCCTCTCTATGGAAAGAGGCAAATGTAGTCCCTGTTCACAAAAAGAAGAGCAGAGCAGAAATCAGCAACTACAGACCAGTGTCACTCATGTCAATCACTGGTAAGATCCTTGAGACAATAATCTCAAGACAAATGACAGTTTTTTTTGACTACCACTCACTACTTTGTGATCGTCAATATGGCTTCAGGAAAGGTTACTCTGCTGCTGATCTGTTGTTAAACCTCTCCACTAAGTGGCACCAGTCACTGGATGAATCCAAAGTCAGCTGTGTGGTAGCACTGGACATTGCTGGTGCTTTCGACTGGGTGTGGCACCAGGGCCTCTTAGCAAAACTTCAAGCACTGGGAATTGCAGGCTCTACGCTATGTCTCCTCAGTGATTACCTTCATGGTAGATCTCTAAGTGTAGTCCTCAATGGAATGGAATCAGCAAGGCATCCTATTGGGGCAAGTGTTCCACAAAGAAGCGTGCTGGGTCCATTGTTATGGAATGTCTACTTCAACGACCTTCTTCATCTCATCCCAGAATCACATGCATATGCAGACGACTGTACACTGACATTCACTTATCCAAGAGAAGAAATGCCAGCTGCTCTAAGCTACATCAATCACCAGCTGAGAGCTATATCAGCTTGGGGAAATAGATGGCAAGTAACATTTGCACCTGAGAAAACGCAAATGATGATAGTCTCTAGGCACCATGATGGTAATGCTGGTGCAGTAGTAAGGATGAATGGGAGGATGTTGGCACCTGGAGAAGAAGTTAATATCCTTGGGGTGAAATTTGACTCCAAACTAACCATGAAGAACCATGTTGTAAATCTTGCAAACAAGGCAGCCAGGAAGCTTACAGCACTTAGCCGTATCTCGCATCTGCTTGACAGTAGGGGTTGCAAGATCCTGTACGAGGCACAAGTACGCTCACACCTTGAGTATGCTCCACTTTCTTGGTTTGCCTGCCCCCCCCCCCTCTCATCTGCGACTGCTTGACAGAGTAGAGAACAGAGCAAGATGTCTCATCTCTCGCCTGGACCCATCCTGGATAGATCTGTCATTTCAGCAGAGCCTTCAACATACGAGGGATGTGGGTGGCCTTACTGTTATGTACAAGGCCAATATTGTCAAAATACCACACTTGGAGCCACTTCGAGGACAGCGTGAAACAAGCTTTTATGCCACAAGACGGGCAGAAAGCAGCAACTTCACTCTGGCTGTACCCTTCTCCAGAACATCACTACATCTGAGATCATACATACCCAGGATGACTCGAGTATGGAACACATTTGTACAGCATAATGATGTCAATGAGATAGTCAGTTGATCAAATGAAAATGCTGGCCCACAGATGGCTCCAACTTCATCCTGTTCCCTACTTGTATGTCTCGTAACAATAAAAATGCTTTCAAATGAGCTGATGTAGGTAACAGCTCTTAGCTTGCCAATAAAGTTAGGACTCCTTAACCTGTAAATAGCTGTCAATAAAGCTAGGGATCCTTAACCTTGTCAAACTCTGTGTATAAAAAAAAAATGAGAATGAGAGAGAGAGAGAATGAGAATGAGAGAGAGAATGAGAATGAGAGAGAGAATGAGAATGAGAGAGAGAATGAGAATGAGAGAGAGAATGAGAATGAGAGAGAGAATGAGAATGAGAGAGAGAATGAGAATGAGAGAGAGAATGAGAATGAGAGAGAATGAGAATGAGAGAGAATGAGAATGAGAGAGAATGAGAATGAGAGAGAATGAGAATGAGAGAATGAGAATGAGAGAGAATGAGAATGAGAGAGAATGAGAATGAGAGAGAATGAGAATGAGAGAATGAGAATGAGAGAATGAGAATGAGAGAATGAGAATGAGAGAATGAGAATGAGAGAATGAGAATGAGAGAATGAGAATGAGAGAATGAGAATGAGAGAATGAGAATGAGAGAATGAGAGAATGAGAATGAGAGAATGAGAATGAGAGAATGAGAATGAGAGAATGAGAATGAGAGAATGAGAATGAGAGAATGAGAATGAGAGAATGAGAATGAGAGAATGAGAATGAGAGAATGAGAATGAGAGAATGAGAATGAGAGAATGAGAATGAGAGAATGAGAATGATAGAATGAGAATGAGAGAATGAGAGAATGAGAATGAGAGAATGAGAATGAGAGAATGAGAATGAGAGAAAGAGAGAGAGAGTGAGAGAGAGAGTGAGAGAGTGAGAGAGTGAGAGAGAGTGAGAGAGTGAGAGAGAGAATGAGAATGAGAGAGAGAATGAGAATGAGAGAGAGAATGAGAATGAGAGAATGAGAATGAGAGAGAGAATGAGAATGAGAGAGAGAATGAGAATGAGAGAGAGAATGAGAATGAGAGAGAATGAGAGAGAGAGAATGAGAAAGAGAGAATGAGAAAGAGAGAATGAGAAAGAGAGAATGAGAAAGAGAGAATGAGAAAGAAAGAGAGAATGAGAAAGAAAGAGAGAATGAGAAAGAGAGAATGAGAAAGAGAGAATGAGAAAGAGAATGAGAAAGAGAGAATGAGAGAGAGAATGAGAATGAGAGAATGAGAATGAGAGAGAGAATGAGAATGAGAATGTTAGGAGTGAGTGGAGGTAAATGGTTTTTATGACTTGATATGCTGTTGGAGTGTGTTCTAAGTAGCATTTGTGAAAGGATTCAGGGAAACTGGTTAGCTAGACTTGAGTCCTAGAGGTGGGAAGTACAGACTCTGAAGGAAGGGTGGAGATGTGTTGCAGTTTTTGAACTATAGTGTAGGCATGCCTCTGGTAAAACTGTGATGGAATGAGTGATGAAAGTTTCTTCTTTTTTGGGTTACCTTTCCTTGCTGGGAAATGACAGATATGATAATAATAATAATAAAAAAAAAACTAGTCACCATGATTGTTTTAACATGTTTATAGATAGGGTTGTAAAAGTAGTTGATGTTAGGGTGTTGGGAAGAGTATGGGATTAAAAGAAAATGAATTAGATGCAAAATGAGAGTTATTACTGTTGCTTTCTGCATCTGATGCTGTTTGGGAGATTCTGAAGAGAAATTGCGAAGGTTGATGGAAGAATTTTGGAGAGTTTGTAAAAGAAGGTAATAAAAGTGAACACAGGAAAGACAAAAATGTTGAGAATAACAGAAAAAATCTAGGTAATGAAAAATTAAATATTGTATTGAAAGGAAGGAGTATAGAGGAACTAAATGTGTACGATAGGTGGGAGTGGATTTGTCAGCATAGAATAGAAGAGAACGAAAAAAGGTGATTAGTGCATCTATGGAGACAACCTTATCATTGGAGGCAAAAGGGAGAATGTACCAGATTATAGTGGTACCAACAGTGTGGAGAAATTACCTCTTTAACAGGGATAAGCAAGGGGGTCATGAGTCTTTGTTTTGAATAGAGATATTCTGAATTAGATTAACTTGAGTGGTTCATGTGTGATGGAGATGGCCTGAGCTCATGGTCTCTATGATGCATCAATTTGTTCAATTAAAAGGAAGGAGAGCATAAAAGTTTGTGCAATGAGTAAGCCAGGTTAACTACATCAAATGTTCATAACAATAACAATTTTATTTTGGCATGATAAATGTTTGTACAAAGGAGTGTAACAATTTGGTGAATATGCCAAAAGCCCCTTTATGTGCAGAGCATTTTGGGCAAACTTAAGATTAATAAGGCAATAACGGTGCTGTAATTGTACATATGATCATTAGGCGAGTTACAATGAATACAAGAAAATTGAATATTCAACTAGTTCACGATATATGGCTTTAATAAGTTTGGTAGAGAAAAATTACAGTTTTGATGTATATAAAAAATACAGTATTATAATTTAGCAGAATTTACAACAATGAAGTTGAAACAATTTTAAGTTTGGAGTAATGATTAATGATTCATGGAATAAAGTGCCCCGTTTAACATTAACCCTTTCACTGTCCAGACCCTTGATCTGAAACTTGTCCATGTTGTCCAAGAATTTAAAAAAAAAAAAATCTAGAGGTAATAAAGCAAAAAGTATGAAATTTGATGGAAAAACTGACAAAATTACATTTTCGCGAATTTTACTGTCAGTGATATTTATGCATCTGCGATTTTTGCCCACTGTGAGTTCTGTTTTAGGCTAATTACGTTGTTCCCATCAACCAAATTCTTAGCTATTTCCATTTTATCGATTGAGCACAAGAAATCGCCCAGTGAACTACAGCCTCTCCTCACTTACTGACGTACTTGTTTACCATTGACTCGGACTTATGACAGGCTCTCTGACCAATATGCATACCTAAATAATGTATATTAGAGCTGATTTCTTCTATTCTCTTTATTACAATATACAGTACACTACTGTATAAACATTTAAAAATATGCCAGAAATGCTATAAATAGTACAAAGGTGACATTTATCCTTTCACTGTTGAGACCCCTGCTCACTTACTTGCTCTCATTGTTGAAGAATTTAAAAAAGTTATTTTTTCTCATGAAATGATAAGGTATCTTTTTCCGATGGTAATGTCACCAAAAGTACGAAATTTGATGGAAAACTCACGGAATTACGCTCTCGCGAAGTTAGCGATCTTGGCGATATATATATGCATTGGCAATTTCTCCCACTTTGAGCCCTATTTTCGGCCAATTCCATTGTTCCAGTCGACCAAACTCGGCTATTTCACTAGAACTCCATTTGTTCTGTCGACTGAGTGCAAGAAACTGCCCATTTACCACTTTCAACTACCCAATAAGGTGGTCAGAAATTGGCAATTTGGCCAATTTCACACAAATTTCAAAAGATGCCAATTTAAAGGGTTCAGAATAAACAATGCAGACATTCTTGGCACTAAAATAACATTTTCTCTGTTCGTTAGTCATGTCTCCAGGCCCTTCTTATGTTACTCTTGCTTTCCATTTTGAATTTTTATTCACACAAAAAATAGAAGATTTACTGTTATGCAGACTACTGCAATATTGTAATAATTGTATGAATAATGTTAACCCATTTGTGACTGCGTATTACACTGGCCAGTTGGACATTTATTGGGCAGTGACGTCATTTGTTTACTCTTGAATATTGGCAAAAATCAAACATTTCCCCTATTTTGAGGTCAATTTCAAGGTACTTTTCATCATGAAACCAATCAAAATCATCTTTATTTCTGTAATATATCTTCCATTCTATCAAATGAGACCAAGAAAACGAGAATACAACCATAAATACCATACGAAAATACACCTCAAAGTCAGCGTTGTAAACCCAAAACTTTTTTTTTTTCTCATGCACTCCGTGCAGGATTTTTTTTTATACTGCACACGCTGACCACGCAGACCCATTCTCTCATGTGTAGGTTGACCAGCTTTCTCCTGCTAGATTTGAAGTAGCTAGAATTTTGGCGTATTAATACGGCACCAACACTGGCTTGTAAGCCATACTAATACGACACTGACAGTGAAAGGGATAAAACAGTATCAGAGATGGTTGACTCACACCCACTACTATTACAGTATACCCCTCACTTAGCGACTAATTCATTTACTGATGTGGTCTTGGGAA
Organism: Cherax quadricarinatus; assembly: GCF_038502225.1. Lineage (NCBI taxonomy): Eukaryota > Metazoa > Arthropoda > Malacostraca > Decapoda > Parastacidae > Cherax > Cherax quadricarinatus. Next base: position 8,440,985 of record NC_091332.1, on the reverse strand, counting down.
CAGAACTCTGTCGTTTAAGTGAGGAGAGGCTGTATTTCAGCTACTCAATAAAGTGATCAGAAATTGGTAATTTGGCCAATTTCACACATCACAAAATATTCCAATTTCAACATAGGGTCCAGATTAAACAATGCAGGCATTCCTGACACTAAAGTAACATTTCCTCTGTTTTATTAGTTATGTTCCTAGGCTTTACACATGAATTCCATTTTGATTTTTTATTCACAAAGAATTTTTACTTGTACAAAAAATAGAAGATTTACTGTTATGCAATATTGTGATAATTGTTTAATAATAATATCAGCACTTTCTTGAATGCATATTAGACCTGCCAGTTGGACGTTTATTGGACGAGTGATACGATTTGTTTACTCTTGATTATTGGCAAAAAATCAAACATTTCTGCTACTTTGAGCTCAGTTTCAAGCTATTTTCGTTTCTGAGACCAATCAAAATCATCTCTCTTTCTGTAACATATCTTCCATTCTGTCAATTGAGACGAAGAAACTGAGAATACAACCATAAAAGCCATATGAAAATACACTGCAAAGTCGCTGTTTTAAGCCAGAAACGTAATTGCAGTGGGTTTTTTCTCATTGTTCTGCATGCTGCAGGATTTTTTATGTCTCAGAGACTAGATAAACTCTCAAAACTCTTCGAAGGTATATCAAAGGTATATGATGCACACTTAGTGCATAGATCCATTCTCGTGGCCTTTGGGTGGCCCGGTGGCCTGGTGGCTAAAAGCTCCCGCTTCACACACGGAGGGCCCGGGTTCGATTCCCGGTGGGTGGAAACAGTTCGACATGTTTCCTTACACCTGTTGTCCTGTTCACCTAGCAGCAAATAGGTACCTGGGTGTTAGTCGACTGGTGTGGGTCGCATCCTGGGGGACAAGATTAAGGACCCCAATGGAAATAAGTTAGACAGTCCTCGATGACGCACTGACTTTCTTGGGTTATCCTGGGTGGCTAACCCTCCAGGGTTAAAAATCCGAACGAAATATTATCTTATCTTATCTCATATCTAGGCCTAGATTTACTGCTCACGGGTTATCTGAGCAAGCTGAACTGATGCTCTAGTACTATGGTGCAGACAGTGACCTCAAAGATGTAGTACTATGGCACAGCCAGTGAAGTGGTTAATTACAGGCTGGGGGAAATTATGGCCTAGAGTGGTGAATAATATCACAGGTTTTCAATCATTGGAAAGCCAGATGTTGGAAATTGTTCAACTAGCAAGGAGATTGCCTAGTGAAGGCTTTTAAGATATGCAGGAAGATATGAATTGGCTCTTAGATGATGAGGAAGAAAGAAATCCAGAGATGTTTGCAGAACTCAGTGACCAGATACAAAGGAAGCAGATAGCAGATATAGATGAGGAAGAAGAACCTGAAGAAAACCCATTTATGGGACAATAGTAACATGAGTAATTCCATATTATTAGTAAAGTTGCAGACTTTTCCAATGTAGAGGACCCTGTCAAAAGTGGAAGCACTTCTCTGAAACAGGGTGTGAAGCAGTTGGTGATACTGTAATTAATGCCAGCTGTATAAAGTACTGCAGGGTAAACCAGACCAAAGACACATTACAGACTTCCCAGTACTTCAGTACAACATTGACATTGATGCACAAACCTCAGGCTTCCACCTCGATAAATGCTCCACAATCTTCCGCTTCACTGAACACTCCACAGCCTTCCACCTCAGCCCAGTAGGGCCACACCATATCTCTCGACTCTTTTCAAAATCATCGGCACTCCAGTAACCAGAATTTAAAGTGAAAAATAGTTGAACCTTTGTAGCCATGGGTTCTGTATTAAACATAACATGTCACACAACTACTGTTACTTTTTTTTTTTTTTTTTTTTTTTTTTTACAATTTTAAGACCTAAAAAAAAAAAAAATACTAAATTGTCACTTTTAGGGTCAGACACGTAGCCTAATTTTTCCCTTACGTTCTTCCATTCATTTAGACTATTTTCTTGATTTAGATACTGTTTTCAAGAACATATCAACAGTTCTGTAGGGAGGGATGTGTGAAAGTAGAATATGCAAAGGTTAAGAGTGAGCAAGATGTAGGGTTGTGTCTAGTTAGGGGTTAGTGCAAGTAAAATTGAAATTAATGTACATGTACATAATATGTTAGCTTTGATTAAAAAGTAAAAAAAGAAAAGTCTTTTGTTAAAGATGGTACTTTCAGCAAGAGGTCAGTAAGAGTGAGTGTGTTGGGGCAGTTCAGACATCAGAAGTAGCACTAGATATAGAGCTGCTGTATTTTTCATAAGGTGGCAGTTTTCAGGCATACAGCTCTGCATTATGAGAGGTTTTACTGTATTGTGGTTTAAACTGAGGCTGGAGATGAAATAGCACCCCCGATCTCTCCAGTGTGATTTAACAGTACAGTATTTATAACTGTATTTACTTTATTAACCCTTTCAGGGTCCGTCCCGTAGATCTACGGCTTTACGTTCAGGGTCCAAACTGTAGATCTACGCCATGAGCTCAGCTCACTCTGATAAACTGTGAGTGGTACATTTGGGCCTAGATATGAGAGAATACATCTATGTGGTATGTGTGCACCACATAAAACAGATCCTGCAGCACACTGTGTATAATGAGAGAAAAAAAATGAAATCATGATTTTTCGATTAAAACAGCAACTTTGCAGTGTTTTTGCGTATGTTTTTTATAGTTGTATTTGCGATTTCTTGGTCTCATTTGATAGAATGGAAGACATATTACAGAAATAGAGATGATTTTGATTGGTTTTAGCACTGGAAATGGCTTGAAACTGAGCTCAAAGTAGCAGAAATGTTAAATTTTTGCCGATATTCAAGAGTAAACAAACGACCTCACACATCTAATACACGTCAGCTGGTGGGTCTAATATACATTCACAAATATGGTGATGATATTTATACAATTATTACAATATTGCATAACAGTAAATCTTCTATTTTTTGGTGTGAATAAAAATTCATTATGTGAATAAAAAATCAAAATGTAATTTATTTGTAAAGCCTCAAAACATAACTAATGAACAGAGGAAATGTTAGTTTAGTGCCAGGAATGCCTACATTGTTCATTCTGGACCCTCTTTTGAAATTGGAATATTTTGAACTTTGTGTTAAATTGGCCAAATTAACAATTTCCGATCACTTTATTTTGTAGTTGAAACAGTTGACTTGGCGATTTCTTGTGCTCAATCGATAGAATAGAAGTAATACTAGTGAAATAGCTAAGAATTTGGTTGATTGGAATAATGTAGTTGGCCTAAAATGGGAGTCAAAGTCGGCAAAATTGCCGATTCGTAAATATCGCTGAGACATCAAAATTCGCGAGAGCATAATTTCGTCAATTTTCCACCAAATTTCGTACTTTTTGTTTTATTACCTTCACAAAAAGATTCTCTACGATTTCATAAGAAAAAATAACAAATTTTTTTTTTGAAAATTCTTGGACACTGGTGCGTGACTCCAGATTTGGGCCTTGGACCCTGAAAGGGTTAAAAGTTCTATCCCGAAGTTGTATGTGATTATGATGGTTGTAGTTTACAGAAAAAGTGCAGCAATTTTTTTTCCTTTTCTGTAAGAAAGAATAGGAATTAAAGATTGCTTCATATAGAAAATGGGGTGCACACTGCTCCATTATGTCTAAAATTTAAATGTATATTTTAATTCACACATACAAGCACAGGAAAACAATCCATAACCAAGGTTTAACTATATATAATTATATATAATTATATAATTACATATAATTAGATGTAGTAGGTTGGTAGACAGCAACCACCCAGGGAGGTATTACCGTCCTGCCAAGTGAGTGTAAAATGAAAGCCTGTGATTTACATGATGGTAGGATTGCTGGTGTCTTTTGTTTGTCTCATAAATATACAGTGGACCCCCGGTTAACGATATTTTTTCACTCCGTAAGTATGTTCAGGTGCCAGTACTGACCGAATTTATTCCCATAAGGAATATTGTGAAGTAGATTAGTCCATTTCAGACCCCCAAACATACACGTACAAATGCACTTACATAAATACACTTACATAATTGGTCGCATTCGGAGGTAATCGTTATGCGGGGGTCCACTGTACAAGATTACAGGTACGTCTTGCTACTTCTACTTACACTTAGGTCACACTACACATACAGTGGACCCCCGGTTAACGATTTTAATCCGTGCAAGAGGGGTAATCGTTATGCGAAATAATCGTTATGTGAATGAATTTTCCCCATAAGAAATAATGGAAATAAAATTAATCCGTGCAAGACACCCAAAAGTATGAAAAAAAAATTTTTTTACCACATGAAATGTTAATTTTAATACACACAAACTGAAAAAGGCATGCACACTTACATGACACTTACTTTTATTGAAGATCTGGTGATGATTGATGGGATGGGAGGAGGGGAGAGCATTATCTTCTTACTGTTTAGAAGGGGAATCCCCTTCCATTAGGACTTGAGGTAGCAAGTCCTTTTCCGGGGTTACTTCCCTTCTTCTTTTAATGCCACTAGGACCAGCTTGAGAGTCACTGGACCTCTGTCGCACAACAAATCTGTCCATAGAGCTCTGTACCTCCCGTTCCTTTACGATTTGTCTAAAATGGGCCACAACATTGTCATTGAAATAGTCACCAGCACGGCTTGCAACAGCTGTGTCAGGGTGATTTTCATCCATAAAGGTTTGCAGTTCAACCCACTGTGCACACATTTCCTTAATTTTTGAAGTAGGCACAATGGATTCCACAACTGGCATAGGCTTCTCAGGGTTAGCCCCAAACCCTTCAAAATCTTTCTTAATTTCCATACTAATTCTCACCCTTTTTACCACAGGGTTGGCACTAGAAGCTTTCTTGGGGCCCATGGTCACTTATTTTCCAGAAACAGCACCGAAAACACTGTAATACGAAATATTCCGATTGTATGCTTGGATGTTATTGCGGAGGCTGGCTGGTAAACAATGCCACCGGCGGAACATGTGAGCGTGGCTCAGGCCGCACATTGGAAGCGTCTCGGACGAAAATCGGTAAGCGGGTTTTTAAGCGGTATGCGAGGCAAAATTTTTGCAATTAAAGTAAGCGGTATGCGAAATAATCGCTATGTGATGCCATCGTTATGCGGGGGTCCACTGTACATGTACATGTTTATTTATACACACTTATCTGAGTTTTCTTTGATTTTATCTTAATAGTTCTTGTTCTTATTACTTGTCCTTTGATATCCATGGGGAAGTGGAATAAGAATCTTTCCTCCGTAAGCCATGCGTGTTGTAAAAGTCAACTAATATGCCGGGAACAATGCGTGAGTAACTCCTTTTCCTGTAATAATTACTAAAAAGAATAAGAATAAGAAAATTGTCAATGTAGGATGTCTGAATGTGCGTGGCTGTTGTGCGAATGATAAGAAAGAGATGATTGTGGATGTTATGAATGAGAAGAAGCTGGATGTCCTGGCTTTAAGTGAAACAAGGCTGAAGGGGGTGGGAGAGTTTCATTGGAGAAAAATAAATGGGATTAGGTCAGGGGTTTCAAATAGAGTTAGAGCTAAAGGAGTAGCAATAATGTTGAAGGATAAGCTATGGCAGGAAAAGAGGGAGTATAAATGTATTAATTCAAGGATTATGTGGAGTAAAATAAAGGTTGGATGTGAAAAGTGGGTTATAGTAAGTGTATATGCACCTGGAGAAGAGAGAAGTGTAGAGGAGAGAGAGAGAAATTTTGGGAAATGTTGAGTGATTGCATGGGGAGTTTTGAACCAAGTGTGAGAGTACTTGTGGTTGGGGATTTTAATGCTAAAGTGGGTAAAAATGTTGTGGAGGGAGTAGTAGGTAAATTTGGGGTGCCAGGGGTAAATGAAAATGGGGAGCCTTTAATTGAGCTATGTGTAGAAAGAGGTTTGGTAATAAGTAATACATATTTTATGAAAAAGAGGATAAATAAATATACAAGGTATGATATAGCACATAATGAAAGTAGTTTGTTAATTATGTATTGGTGGATAAAAGGTTGATGGGTAGGCTCTATGATGTACACGTTTATAGAGGTACAACTGATATATCTTCACCCCCCCCCCCCCACTTGGGAAGTGGCATGGAGTTAAAAGATAAAGAATCACACATAAAGTGGGAGTTGTCACAGTTGCTCTTTGCTGATGACTGTGCTCTTGGGAGATTCTGAAGAGAAGCTGCAGAGGTTGGTGGATGAATTTGGTAGGGTGTGCAAAAGAAGAAAATTAAAAGTGAAGACAAGAAAGAGTAAGGTAATGAGGATAACAAAAAGATTAGGTGATGAAAGATTGGATATCAGATTGGAGGGAGAGAGTATGGAGGAGGTGAATGTATTCAGATATTTGGGAGTGGATGTGTCAGCGGATGGGTCTATGAAAGATGAGGTGAATCATAGAATTGATGAGGGGAAAAGGGTGAGTGGTGCACTTAGGAGTCTGTGGAGACAAAGAACTTTGTCCTTGGAGGCAAAGAGGGGAATGTATGAGAGTATAGTTTTACCAATGCTCTTATATGGGTGTGAAGCATGGGTGATGAATGTTGCAGCGAGGAGAAGGCTGGAGGCAGTGGAGATGTCATGTCTGAGGGCAATGTGTGGTGTGAATATAATGCAGAGAATTCGTAGTTTGGAAGTTAGGAGGTGCGGGATTACCAAAACTGTTGTCCAGAGGGCTGAGGAAGGGTTGTTGAGGTGGTTCGGACATGTAGAGAGAATGGAGTGAAACAGAGTGACTTCAAGAGTGTATCAGTCTATAGTGGAAGGAAGGCGGGGTAGGGGTCGGCCTAGGAAAGGTTGGAGGGAGGGGGTAAAGGAGGTTTTGTGTGCGAGGGGCTTGGACTTCCAGCAGGCATGCGCGAGCGTGTTTGATAGGAGTGAATGGAGACAAATGGTTTTTAATACTTGACGTGCTGTTGGAGTGTGAGCAAAGTAACATTTATGAAGGGGTTCAGGGAAACCGGCAGGCCGGACTTGAGTCCTGGAGATGGGAAGTACAGTGCCTGCACTCTGAAGAAGGGGTGTTAATGTTGCAGTTTAAAAACTGTAGTGTAAAGCACCCTTCTGGCAAGACAGTGATGGAGTGAATGGTGGTGAAAGTTTTTCTTTTTCGGGCCACCCTGCCTTGGTGGGAATCGGCCAGTGTGATAATAAAAAAAAAAATAACTGATATATCGGATCATTTAGTTGTAGCTACAGTTAGAGTAAGAGGTTGATGGGACAAGAGGAAAATGGCAGCAACAAGTAAGAGGGAGGTGAAAGTGTATAAACTAAGGGAGGAGGAAGTTCGGGTGAGATATAAGCAACTATTGGCAGAAAGGTGGGCTGGTGCAAGTATGAGTAGTGGGGGGGGGGGGGGGTTGAAGAGGGTTGGAATAGTTTTAAAAATGCAGTATTAGAATGTGGGGCAGAAGTTTGTGGTTATAGGAGGATGGGTGCAGGAGGAAAGAGGTGTGATTGGTGGAATGATGAAGTGAAGGGTATGATAAAAGAGAAAAAGGTAGCTTATGAGAGGTTGTTAAAAAGCAGAAGGGTTATAAGAGGAGTAGAGTATATGGAGAGTAAAAGAAAGGTGAAGAGTGGTGAGAGAGTGCAAAAGGAGAGCAGATGATAGAGTGGGAGAGGCACTGTCAAGAAATTTTAATGAAAATAAGAAAAAAATTTGGAGTGAGAATCATGTTAAGAAAGCCTAGAGAACGAATGGATTTGTCAGTTAAAAACAGAGTAGGGAGTTAGTAGATGGGGAGAGGGAGGTATTGGGTAGATGGCGAGAATATTTTTAGGAACTTAAATGTCGACAAAGAAAGGGAGGTGGTAGTTTCATGCACTGGCCAGGGAGATATACCATCTTTTAGGAGTGAAGAAGAGCAGGATGCAAGTGTGGGGGAGGTGCGTGAGGCATTACGTAGAATGAAAGGGGGTAAAGCAGCTGGAACTGACGGGATCATGACAGAAATGTTAAAAGCAGGGGGGTGGGATATAGTGTTGGAGTGGTTGGTATTTTTGTTTAATATTGTATGAAAGAGGGGAAGGTACCTAGGGATTGGCAGAGAGCATGTATAGTCCCTTTATATAAAGGGAAGGGGGACAAAAGAGATTGTAAAAGTTATAGAGGAATAAGTTTACTGAGTATACCAGGAAAAGTGTATGGTAGGGTTATTATTGAAAGAATTAGAGGTAAGACAGAATGTAGGATTGCGGATGAGCAAGGAGGTTTTAGAGTGGGTACGGGATGTGTGGATCAAGTGTTTACATTGAAGCATATATGTGAACAGTATTTAGATAAAGGTAGGGAAGTTTTTATTGCATTTATGGATTTAGAAAATGCATATGATAGTGGATGCGGGAGCAATGTGGCAGATGTTGCAAGTATATGGAATAGGTGGTAAGTTACTAAATGCTGTAAAGAGTTTTTATGAGGTGGTTTGGTCATTTAGAGAGTGGATCAAAGTAGAATGACATGGAGAGCGTATAAATCTGTAGGGGAAGGAAGGCGGGGTAGGGGTCGTCCTCGAAAAGGTTAGAGGGATGGGATAAAGGAGGTTTTGTGGGCGAGGGGTTTGGACGAGCTGTTGGAGTGTGAGCAGAGTAATATTTAGTGAAGGGATTCAGGGAATCCGGTTGTTTTTATATAGCCGGACTTGAGTCCTGGAAATGGGAAGTACAATGCCTGCACACTAAAGGAGGGGTTTGGGATATTGGCAGTTTGGAGGGATATGTTGTGTATCTTTATACGTATATGCTTCTAAACTGTTGTATTCTGAATACCTCTGCAAAAACAGTGATTGTGTGTGAGTGAGGTGAAAGTGTTGAATGATGAAAGTATTTTTTTTGGGGGGGGGGGGATTTTTTCCTTTTTGGGTCACCCTGCCTTGGTGGGAGACAGCCGACTTGTTAAAAAAAAAAAAAAGAAAAAAAAAAAAAAGAAACTGCTGAATGAACTATTTCAACTACTCAGTATAGTGATCAGAAATTGGCAATTTGGCCAATTTCACAAAAATTTCAAAATATGCCAGTTTCAAAACAGGGTTGAGAATAAACAATGCAGGCATTCCTGGCACTAAAATAACATTTCTTCTTTTCATTAGTTACGTTCCCAGGCTTTATACATGAATTCCATTTTGAATTTTTATTTACACACAAAAATAGAAGATTTACTGTTATGCATTATTCTAATAATTGTGTAAATAATGTCAGTGCATTCACGAATGCATATTAGACTGACCAGTTGGACACATATTGGATGAGTAACGTGATTTGTTTACTCTGGAATTTCTGGAAAAATCAAATATTTCCACTACTTTGAGCTCAATTTCAAGCTACTTCCAATCATGAAATCAATCAGAATCTTCTGTATTTCTGTAATATATCTTCCATTCTATGAAGTGATACCAAGAAACTAAAACACAGTTGCAGTTTTTTCCCATTATGCACTGTGTGGGGAAGGATATTTTTTATATGTTGTACACTTAATGCATCGACCCATTCTCTCATATCTAGGCCCAAATTTACCACTCACTGCTTATCTGAGTGAGCTGGACTTGTCATGTACTTCTACAGCACAGACAGAGACTTCAAACCCATAATACTATGGTATGGACACTTAAAGGGCTAACAATGTCCAGTAACAACAGACAGTTGGTAAAATCCAGAATTTTGTTGTTGTTACAGTCCTTTGTGTAAACTGATTTTAGATATAACAAAATATGTTAAATTTGAAATTGTCCAGTGTTACAGTAATGAAAAATACTCACCATTGTATTCATCAGACATTCAGATTTAATGAACATCTTCGTCCCCTATTAGTCCATTAAATTAAAGTTGTATATAGTAATGAACTGTCGTGTACCAAGAAGCTTTATATTTTGTATGCGGTGCTGTTGCACATTGTGGAAAATACTATCTTGTGATCCTGTTTTCCTCTTCTAATCTAGTATGTAAGAAAAGCAAACCTAGAAATGTATGTGGCATCATAATGCTTTTTTAATTTAAGTTTTCATTTGTTAATATAAGAATGTTCTTTTAGCAGAGCATGCTTATTCTGGCTTTGAAATGGTGTGCATTTTAGTTCTTATCTAGTACAGTACTATACAGTACTGTGATGTGTGGACTTGGAGAGTGAAATGGAATGGCCTAAAATTTTGGTAACTCATTGACAGTGGATGCTTCCTTTGCTTTATTTTGAGCTGCAGTTGATATTGGTGTTCTGTGTGTTTCAGTACCTGGTGTTTGACACTCAAATGATCGTTGGTGGGCGAAAGCACGAGATGTCTGCCGAGGAGCACATTTATGGTGCTCTTGTTCTCTACCTTGATGTTGTCAACATTTTCTTAGCTCTACTCTCTCTCTTTGGAGGGAGAGATTGAGGACTAAGACAGAACAAAAGGATTCTGATGAAGTGTTGCAACATGCAGTCTTTTGTTAAAGTAGTTTTAAGATCAGTGAAAGTTATAAATTGATTTAAGGTTGAAATATTTATATACTTACAATGTAGAAAATTTATAGTATACTATATAGAATCCTAAGACTTGTATTAAAGATAATATTATTAATTTTTAGTCTTAAGGCCTTTGAAGATTGATGCTTAGTCCTCATTTACTAATGCTCATTTTTCATAAAGTTTTAAACTGCAGAAGTTTCTTGTTCTGAATGTGATCTGATACTAAAATGAAACTTCCTTCTATTAAAATTTTGAAAAAGACTACACTATAAATACTGAATCTAGAGAGACACATGGGTCAAAAGTAGCTTCATATATATTATACTGTACAAAATATTCACACTTCTGAGTTGGCTAACAATCTGGTATCAGAATTGTTAGCCTGCACTGACACATGATTCATGTCTGTACACACACCTTGTGTGCAGTGTCTTAAGTAACTTGGGCTCCGTAAATACTGTAACTTCAATGAAGTGTTTGAAAATGTAGCTTTTGAATATACTTTATGTATTTCAGAATGCAAACAATTGATAGTTTTTTTTTTTTTTTATCAATTTTTCTACTTTGGGCTTAAAGCATGCCAAACATGGCTTTTTAATTTTTATGTAGCTAGTCATAATGTTATTGATCCAAGCACTTAAAATTCATGAGACCATTTGTAAAATAGGTTTCTGCCTATTTTATATTAGCTCGATGCTTGTTTTAATTTGCAGTGCATTACAGTGCTTCAGTAGAACAAGAAGACACTCTTTTGTACCTATAGACAATTCAGAGAATGAAATATTCACGTGGAGAGATTGTCCTAGCTCCTGTTTTTGGGAAAAAGTATATGATTTGGATGTTGGTGTACTAGCAGGTTACAATTTAAGTGATACATGTGTAGTTAATAGGCACTAAATCTAACAACAATTTGGTTAACATAAGTTTTTTGAAAGATAAATGATGAACAAATAGCCAGCAGCTTGGGAAGCATGTGTTTGCTTATACTTTTTATATGCTGTACTTAATTTAGGCTTGAGAAGATTGCATGGTGTATTTTTATTCCCTCCTTTAAAGCTGTTACTGTTTAACTACAAATCAACACAAGTTCTAAAAATGCATCAAGTTAGGATTGCGGTGGTAGGTGGCCCTTAGAAGGAGATGATTAGTTTCAACAACACTGACAACTTGATGCTTGTGAGAAAACCAAGTGACAAAGGTTTCAGTGTGTGAATCCTGTCACTGCTGTTAGAGTGCATGGGGCCTTAGTTTCCTAACCTTTAAACCTTAAGCTGGGCAGAAATTTTATAAACAATTTACATTCTGCTGTACCAATTTAAGCAAGATGTAGTGTATTGTAATTTATATAGGGCAAACATGTAAAGCCAGGTGGTGCAATAAGCATATGCAGTTCAAAGAAACAAAATGTTCTCTGCAGGCCAAGAAAGAGTTTCCTTATTAACAGTATGAACATCATGGCAGGAGTAGTATCCATTATGGGAAGATAACACTGGTATTGTCAACTTATCACTAGTTAGAGAAGGTGGGAGAGGAAGAGTGTCTGGAATATATGTACTTTTTTTTTCTTTTACCATGGCTGGTCACCCTACATTGGTGGGAACCTGCCAATGTGGTAAGATAAAAACAGAAGCTTTCCAGACACATTTTCATACAGTAACATCTATTATCATTATTCATGCAGTATCTAACATGGTTATCTTAGGGAGGGGCACTACACCAGTCTAATAGCTGATAGATCATGGTGACAATCCAACACCTCTTAATAAGTTTTCATATTTATCTAAGAGTGTATAGTCATTATTTTAACCACTTCAGCACCCTGCTAAATTTACTCTCTCTCTCTGCACGCCCCCAAAAAGTCCATCCTTTAACCCTTAAACTGTCCAAACGTAGATCTACGTTCACGTGTGTAGCGCTCCGACCTTTATTTTCTCCAATTGAAAGCATGTAAAATTGGATGTAGATCTACGTTCGGAGCACTACGCATGTCAATGTAGATCTACGTTTGGACAGCTTAAGGGTTACTGCATATTTATTTGACCTTCTGAACATGACTTCTGGCCCACATTGATTTTGAATTCCTTGTTGGGTTTTCGTACTCTCACTTGGTACTTTTCATAATGTTAACTGCCCTTTTAGCATGTAGTATTTCTCATTAATTTATTAATTCTTCTTCTCCTTGAGCTGAAGAAATGTTAGTACAATGGTTTAGGATAGATGTAGTAGTACTACTAGCAGTAATAATATTGTAGTATACAACAGTACAGTGGAACCTCTGGTCACAAACACTTCTGAACATGAACAAATTGGTTCATGACCAAAAAAAATTCGCCCATTTTTTGCATCTGGTCGCGAACACATAATCGGGTGCTGAATGAGCACAGCTGCGCCAATTTTCACATTCCGTGCCAATTTTCACATTCCGCGCCATTTTTTTCATGCGCGCCAATTTTCTCCACTTCCTGTTATTTGTGTACACCTAACAAAGACCCTCACCTTGTAGTAGATCTCGGTCAGATGTGCTAGAGGATAAGGGATAAAGTACCATCCTCTTATCCCCTCCTGGGTACTTATCTTAGAGAAAATGTAGTGTAGTACAGTGCTAACTGTGATATGCACTCATAATGCACCATAAGACTAAGTAAGTTTATTCAGGTATACACACATACAGTTAAATAGATTATCATGCATAGCAGCAGATGTATAGAGAACCAAGGATAACTCAAAAAAGTCAGACAGAGTGACTCATTTTCTCTTTTTTTTTTTTTTTTTTTTTTTTTTTTTGTGTGTGTGTGTGTGTGTGTGTGTGTGTGTGTGTGTGTGCTCGTTTTCGTTGATTATCTCGGAATTAAGTTATTCATAAATTACAGTACAGCCTCTCCTCACTTAACGACAGAGTTCCATTCCTAAGACCTCATCGGTAAACAAATTCATCGCTAAGTAAGGAGCACACTATAATGGTAGTGGGTTTGTGTCAACCATCTTTGATATTGTTTTAATGTCACCTTTGCACCATCTATAACATTTCTGTTGTATTTTTAAATGTTTATACAGTAGTGTACTGTATATTGTAATACAGAATAGAGAAAATCAGCTCTAATATACATTATTTAGGTATGCATGCTGGTCAGAGAGCCCATCGTAAGTCTGAGTCGTCGGTAAACGAGTATGTCGTTAAGTGAGGAGAGGCTGTAATTACGACAGTGATAAATTCGACTTAGCAATGTTTTATCAGCAGGTAGTGCACAAACAGCTTCTCGAAGTGCCAGTACCCAGCTAGGGCTTGCCATATATGATTTTTGGTAAATATTTTTTTTCTCAGTTGTTTGTTGGGCTATCTTTTGATGGAAAGATGCTTCTTAACGTGTACCGAAAATGAAAGAAATCAGGTGAGAAATAACGGAGTTCACTTCTCAGCCCTACGAACTGTAGGGCTGAGTTCACTTCTCGCCCCTATAAACTGTTCACTGTTTACAGCGAATGGTTTGTAGGGGTCTAAAAGGGACTTGCAATGTTAGATTTCTCTGTTGTTCAAGGTTTTCATTTAGTTTACTATTACACTGTACATTCTATGTATAATTAACTATTTTTCTGCTTAAAAATCTCAAGATAAACAATATTTACATACAGTTCATAGGGGTCTGGAATGGATTAATCGTATTTACGTACAATCCACTGGGGAAATTAGGTTTGGGTCACAACCAAATTGGGTCGTGACCAGAGCTTTGGAACGAATTATGGTCGTGACCAGAGGTTCCACTGTATATTGATGTAGGAGCTTTTTATATATAGGGGATGTCATTTGCTAGTTGCATATTCAGCTATATCTTGCTCAGGGGACAGGTGTTAGTTGCAAAACCAGGTACTGTACATCTGGCACATGGAGATTGTTCAAGTGATGCTTGTGGATCATGGTCAGTATAGTACAAAAATATTGCAGATTTTTAGAATTCACACAAATTGCATGGATGTTGAAGGAGTACAGTACAGTTTCCAATACACAATAAACTATAATTACCATATATAAAAACATGAGCTGATTTAGCAGAACATGTTAACTTGTATACTGATAATTTTTTTTTTAAAATACATGATGAAAATAAGTTTAGAGTAAATTGTTTAGTATTATAGAAAACCTGTCCCACGATTATAATACAAAAGCTCTTCACATGTTGGGCAATTACATAATGACCTACTTGATCCATGTGTCATTTTCTCTAATATAGTGTTTTCATCTACTGGTATTCAGAAATTACATTTAAGCTTTATTTTTATATATTTCTAAGGAATGTCATTAATTTCTACAGCTTAAGTTTGGTGAAGATATTATGGAAGCTGTATGAGATTGCAGCGACATCAAATTTCTAATAATTTTATTTAATATGTCAGTTGGCATAGTATCTATCGGTTGACATATTCCTCTATTACTTCCAGGCTTTTGCAAAGCATCTATATATAAAGATCCTGGCACATTTTTGGAGATTCCCTCATTGAGACAGCTTGAATATATGGTTCATATTCCCTGATCATTACTTTACAAATTTTTTGATATGTACCTTCAATCTGGGCACATATGGCTCATTCTGTTCTTTAATCTTTCAAATCGCCATTGGTAATGCCATGTCCCCTAAGGATCTCTGTGTAATCAGAGCTACAAGCATCCTGAATGCTTTCTTTGTACACAATCTGCATTGATATTGAAAGTCAGAAAGTTGCATGAGGAATTTCACTAGGGTAATGTTGAAATCATTGAGTAAAATGTTTTTGGTGTTGCAGTACATAGCATTTATTTCTTTAAGCACATATTGTCGTGAGTACAGTTATTCAGCATTTGAATCAACTGTAATATTGAATTCACCTTGCAAAATAGGACAATTTTAATTTATCTTAATAGGTTTTAATGGAAGGATCTTTGCAGAGCTGTTATATTGTGAAAGGATTTCTATAATGTTTGTGTTCTTTGATCTTGATAAATTTTAGAAGTTATTTTCACTAATTTGGTATTTCATTATTTTATAAATTGTGTAACACCATTTACAACTTTTATTAAAGTATGATTGTATTTTAATTAAACTACAGTGCAGTGGTACATTTATTCAGCATTTTCCTGGCATCATGTTTGCATTTAAAAATAATCATACTTTTTTTTATTTGTATATTGTATGCAGTGTATAAATAATTTTTTTGTACTATAATTGTACTTAGTTTTATGCAGGACCTGATGTGCATGGTATTTTTATCTTTGAAGAACATGTGTGATAAAGGATTTGGAGGTGGATGAATGACCAGACGGTGAAGTATGAGGAGTAGTGTTTCCCTTCTGAATTTTTTGTTTTGTTTTATTTTGGCTTTATGCATTTTGGCTTGTGTAAAATCTCTTGCCAGCACACTTCATTTATACAGGCATCCCTCGCTTTGTGCAACAGATGCTGTCCAGGCCCATGGTGCATATATGAACAATTGTAGCAGTCTCAAAGTGCACAGCATCCACCCCCCTCACTTATTTATATTTATATTGCACATAGGGAATATCTGGCAGCAATGGAGTAGTCACTTAAAAGCAAATTTGCACGTAAGGAACCTGTATAAAGCGAAGGATTATTATGGTATATACAGTACTTGTGCTCTAAAATTTATGTAGTTTATGTAAATATTAAGCTAAGGTACAGTAAATGTGAAAAATTCACAGAAAAAATTCTTTTAATTCATTTGCATGAGATACTTATCCTCACTAAATTAGAATTTGAAAACAGTCATTACATGTACATTATATGATTTAATCAGTATAATAGTAAAAAGCTTATTTCTTGGTTAGAGGAATCTCATTTGCTTGTTCTCCCCAGTATCTTGTGTACGATACGCAGATGGTCGTTGGTGGACGCAAGCACCAGATATCTTCTGAGGAGCACATCTATGGTGTGCTGACGCTCTACTTGGACATAGTTTACATCTTCATCAATCTTCTTTCTCTTTTTGGTACCAAGAATTAAACCTTTTTTACTTAATTTTTTTCCTGTTTCAACTTGTATTAGTGGAAAGTTGGACGAACAATTCTGATTATATAACGCATAATTTTAGTAGTTGTTTATCCATTTGATATAAACTACTTAAATATTATGTATTCAGAATTCCAGAATTATCTAGTTTGCTAGCAGAATGTATTATTGGTTTATTAATTGTTATTGCATATTTTATGTCAAGGCATATGACAGCAAAATTGTGGTTTTCAAATTGAGGACATTTAATTGTCCTGTTTTATTAAGCTAAATTCTCCAAAGCTCAGCGGTTTGTTTTTTTTTTTTTTTTTTACGTTTTGAATATATTTTCCAAGTCAACATGATTGGTAGGTTATTTAACAAATTCTACTTTTGAAATAATTCTGAAACCACTTACCAAAGTACAGAGCTGATAAAGCTATTTACTTGTGTGCCTCTTAACTGCAATATGTTCTTCCAGAAGAGGATCAAGTGCCATAGTATGGGTAGTCATTTAAATGTGTAGTCATCTATTATCTTTGTTTTTATTGACCTAATTATTAATTTAAGATTCTTTAATGGTTGTAAAAAATAATTTGGAAGTTTCCGTATTTGGCATTTAGTTTTGACATTTTCATTTTTAATGGAAAGCTTGGATTTTTAACTTAATTCTTCTATCTATCATCTATTAGGGTAAATGGCTGGATTATTTTTTTCTCTGGTTTCCAAATAAATCAATTGGCATAGGGATAAAATAATTGTAAATTTCTTGAACACTGCATCATGAAAATGCCCTTATTTGAATGTTGAGAACTGTCATTCAGATCTTCATTAACCCTTAAACTGTGGCAGCTGGGAGAAGAGGATGGGAAGTGCTGGTGATGTGACAGAATTTTGTAAAATAGGATTTGTTTATTTAATTTTTAGGATCATTGTCATTCTCATTGGTTCTAAGTACCCTAATGGGGTTGGGTTATGCAGCAGTTTTTCCTGATAACATCATCCAAGGTCATTTACTACATTCTTCCAGTATTTTGAAAACCAAGTTGTATGCATTTTCATGACCATTTTACACATTGGATCATTGACTGCCTTATCATTCATAGTAGTTTCAGACTCCAACTCTGTTTTACAGGCTGTCCAGAAATTTGATTTCCCTCATCCTGTCATCCTTTATTTGTAACTTTGGTTATGCTGCATTTCTAGTAAATACTGGCATCACATTTTGCTGTGTCCCTGGACTTATCATTGTTTGAGGTAACTCAGCTGCTCTGTCAGCTGTCAAATTTCACACAGGGGCATTTCTTTCTTAGACTATTTTCCAGTGATCTCTTGACAACTTTGCATCCGCTGGCATCAACAGTGGTTCAAGGTAGTTCATAATAAATTTTCTGTCAAACATGATGGGTTTCTGGCCCTCTTCCCATCACTGTTGGGCATGGGAGATTGCATTCTCCTGCCTACATAATCGACACCTCGTGGAAAAACTCCTGGTACCGCTCTGTGATGACTGTCAGGTTGCAATGTCAGAATTCACTTCTGATGTCTCCACCCCAACACACTTTAATTGACCTCCTTGCTTCAGATCCCACCTTCGATGCAGATTTTTACTTTTTAACAGAAACTAACTTGTTGCATCAACTTTAATTTTGTTTACATCTTGCACTCTTCTAATAATAGTTTATTTTTTTTTTTACTCTCCAAGATAACTGCATATTTTTTCAAACTTTTTTTTTTTCGGTATCTAAGCAACATCTTATAATAGTAATGGATGTTTTTCAAGTTGTTTCAGTACTAGAAAAAGGCAGAAAAGTACATCACACTATACATGTATTTACAATTTCAGTATTCACTATAAAGCTCCTCCAGTAAATGTTTTGTCTTATTTCTTATGATTGTTTTTATCTTTCAACACATTGTATAGGGAACTACTATGATACTACAGTTGTTTCAGGATGTGATATTCTTTGAAACAGTGGTATATCACAAACCTTACAGTAATAGTGTCTGTTGGTAGTGTATCTGGTGGTATCAGGTTTGCTGATGTGAACACATGTAGTGATGATAGCTGGTGGTGACACATGTGGTCTTAGGAGTATTGGTGGGGTTCTCCATGTTATGTGGCAGGGAAGCTGGTGGTGTCACATGTAGTGTTGTTAGCAGAGGAACTGATGATGTTAGGGGTGCTGGTGGCACCACATGTTGGCAGAGCCATGTGTTGGTAAGGCAGTGGATGGTTTTCAGAAGTGCTGGTAGTACCACATGTGATGTTGGCATGGTAGCTGGAGGTATTGCATATGGTGCTGGCAGGGTAGTTGGAAATGTCACTTGTTGGCAGGGTGGTGTCAGGGCTTTTTGGGGTGTAAGTGTTCTATATTTGTTTTATTAAAATTATGCTTATCACTCAAATCAACACTTTCTAGACAGCTACTGTGAAAACAGCTTACTGGGGTGATTTTACTCTTTTTCCTTGTGCTGATCCAGCAGCTAACAATATTTTTCTCTGCCCTGAGAAGGTGCCTGATAACCCATACATGACCCAAGACCTAAAATTGGCAAATTTGAAAGCAGGAAGAATCAGGCATATGGTAAAAGTTTAAGGGTTAATTTGTAAGGTCTTTTCAAATTTATTCCCCTTTTGGGTTTAATTCTTAAACTGATTATAATAATAATTCTCAAATCCATAATATATCAACAGAGACCCAGTGTAATTAAATCTTCAGTCATACAGTGGAACCTCAGTGTTTGAATGTACTGGACCTCGAACAAATTGGAATCTGAACAATTATGTTCAGAAAAAATTGACCCAGTCTTCGAACGTTTTTCTCGAGTCCAAATGTGCTCTGTTTAAAATTTAGTTGTGAAAAGCTTTATATGAAAGCCCTGTTTCAAGAGAGCTTTGAAGTGACCTCTGACACTGACCTAACTCTCAAGAGACTTTTGGAATAGTCAGTTTAACATCCTCCGGTGTATGAGGCTGATAATTAAAGCCTGGGAAAGTTTTACGAACATTGAAATTTTCGCAGTTCGAACACCACTTAGGAACCGTTTGAGTTCAGACACTGAGGTTCCACTATATAAAAAAATTATAGAATAATATTTTTAATATTATCCAGTAGCAGGCAGGTAGTTCATTTGCATTATCTTTATCTGTTTAGATATACAGCTGAAAAAATTGGTGTAGAATTTTCTGTTGGTCACTGGTACATGATGTGATTTTGAAAAATAAAAATTAAATCATTCACATTGCTAATATTAAAATTTCACTTCATTGAGCTGTTTGCTTAGGAAGGTAAAGTACAGAGTGAAAGTTATGCATATTAGTATTAATATAAAGATGAACATCAAAATGGTATACAATACCGACAGGTTGTTAGGTGAGACACATATGCAACAGTTAGACAACTTTATTCCGAAACGTTTCACCTACACAGTAGGCTTCTTCAGTCGAATACAGAAAATAGGCAGGAACAGTAGAGATGTGAAGACGATGTAATCAGTCCATCACCCTTGTAGTCGTAGAATTTGAGGTTGTCAGTCCCTCGGCCTGGAGAAGTTCAGTTCCATAGTCAGGATAGTTCCTGACTATGGAACTGAACTTCTCCAGGCCGAGGGACTGACAACCTCAAATTCTACGACTACAAGGGTGATGGACTGATTACATCGTCTTCACATCTCTACTGTTCCTGCCTATTTTCTGTATTCGACTGAAGAAGCCTACTGTGTAGGCGAAACGTTTCGGAATAAAGTTGTCTAACTGTTGCATATGTGTCTTACCTAACAATATAAAGATGGCTCTTCTATTATATATTCTTTTTAGTTACATGTACAGTGTTACATTTAAATAGATTATAGATTGTGTTATTACATGGCCATAATGACTATCCTGTATTTATTAACCCCATTTTTTTGATGCAGATAAAAACTGCTTTAATTATCCTGGCCACAGGCTGGGCTGTGAGGGGTAAAAGAACCCTTGAAACCAGTCACAGGTATGATTATAAGTATCATAAATTATGACAACATCCAGTTTGCACACAATATTGCCTGCAGTCTTCATGTTACTGGAAAACAAAGTAATCTCATTCAAAGTGGCTTGTGTAATTTTGATATGCTAATTACTTAGCTCATAAAGGGAAGTAATTGTGTTCTAGTCTTTTCTTTAAAATGAATGAA
This sequence comes from Cherax quadricarinatus, assembly GCF_038502225.1. NCBI lineage: Eukaryota > Metazoa > Arthropoda > Malacostraca > Decapoda > Parastacidae > Cherax > Cherax quadricarinatus. The sequence goes on along the minus strand of NC_091332.1, from coordinate 8,420,385 downwards.
CTTGCAGTTTGAATGTTTGATACGTGGATTGTCCTCATCTGAAATTTTTACTGTTTTCATCTATATTATGTATGGCTAATGTGCTGAACCATTTTTACTTAAGTAATGAATGACCTTTGGTGATAAAATGGATATTGGTAAGTTTTTTTTTTTGGTTTATATTATACAAACCATATATGAGATACCACTGTACGAAAAAACCATTATATTGTTATTATTTATTTTTATGCACGTTGCCTTTTGAAGTACAATATATTTGAATCAGCCTTAGTATTATTTGTATAAAGTAGGGCAATTTTTCGTTTACTGTTGTAGGTTTCAAACTACTGTAGTAACCTTTATAGAATGGATATCTGAATGAATATTGTTTCCATCTTTGTGTAATTAATGTGTTAATGCTACTTATCAAGAATTGGTTGTATTAATTTACAGTATACAGTATAGTTGGTAACTATACGTATATTAATAACTGCTACTTATCTGTTTGGAAAATCTTTGTTGACTACATGTTAGATGTACAGTGGACCCCCGGTTTACGATCAGCTCCCAATGCAACCAATTATGTAAGTGCATTTGTATGTGTATGTTTGGGGGTCTGAAATGGACTAATCTATTTCACAATATTCCTTGTGGGAACAAATTCGGTCAGTACTGGCACCTGAACATACTTCTGGAATGAAATAATATCGTAAACCGGGGGTCCACTGTATTTTGAGCAAGTACCAGAGGAACATGCTCCAGAAGTAACAAATGGGAGGAGGAAGTTTTTGCTGTAGTATTGCAACTCCAGTTGGTAATTCATATTTTCACCAAAATACTCTTGGATAGATTAAAGGAAGTTAACATTGCTGCTTACATACTCAATAATGAGGTTATAGTAAATTGCCTAATAATTACAACCTTGTATTTAAATAGCTCAAAATAAGTACAGTATATCATGTAATGATATAATCATTGAAACATTGCATGACATGTATAATATATAATGATAAAGCATATTTGTATACGATAGCATGAATTTTACTTGATCCAACACTTATTCTTATGAACCCACCTTCAGAAAACTTGAGCAGGGAGATTTAGAAAATATTCAGTTTGGTAAATGGCTGGAATGATGTGAGAGGTATTATTATAACTACTGCAAATTAAACATTTATACAAGAGATTAAACACTCAGACTGAATACCGTAATACACAGTTTATTTGTTGTAACTGTAAATAGTATATAATCACTATATAGGACTCTCCAAAATAAATATAGCTTGGCTCCTCTAACTACAAATAGGTAATCACTAGACAGAAACTACTATAATACATTTCAAATCCCATACAGTATTTGAATATTGGTGCAGGTAAACTTGCAACTATAATAATCAAACATCTGGCATCACTAGAACAGTTTCACAAAATATCTGCTTCCATTTTCCAGATATCAAGGGATGAGAAATGCATGCTCACAGAGCACACATTAGCTCAGATATTGGATGAAAGATATCCAAAGGCTGTGGCTATAACATGGACTTAATTAGAAGCAAGTAGGAATGATACAAACAAGTTCTGTACCATAATTCAAAATATGCATATACACATTTGTGTAGTTGCTGTCTTTTAGAACTGAGATAAAGAAATTTGCCTTTTATTAATTGTGCTAATCATTCAGGTTATTTAAATACAGTGACTGCCTACTTTGTCCAGATTTTTGTAGATATATATGATATGTATATTCAGTACAAATCATGAAATTTTATATGCTTTTTCTGAATCCATAAATTGCAATGAAAAGTTCCTTACCTTTAGCTAAGTATTGTTTATTTATAGGCTTAGTGTTTACACTGAAGCAAGTAAGGGAATAATGCTATACTTAGATAAAGGTAAGGAATCTTTCATTGCATTTATGGATTTAGAAGAGGCATATGACAGGGTGAATAGGGCAGCAGTGTGGCAGATGTTACAAATGTATGAAATAGGTGGTAGGTTACTGACAGCAGTAAGTTTTTTTTATATGGATAGCGAGTTTCAGGTTAGAGCATCTAGGAGAGGGAGAATATTCTCCAGTAAAAGTAAATCTTAGATGTGTGATGTCACCATTGTTGAATATATACATGTATTTATATATGAGGTTCTAAGAGTGAATGCTAGGGTGTTAGGAAGAGGTGTGGAATTAAGATAATGAATCTTAATACAAAGTGAGTCTTCACAGTTGCTTATTGCTGATGACATGGTTCTTTGGGTTATTCTGAAGAGAAATTGTGTACATTGGTAGAGAGATTTAGAAAGGGTATGTAAAAGGAGGAAATTAAAAATGAACATAGGAAAGAGCAAGATGATGAGAGTATCAGAAAATCTAGGCATTGAAAGATAGTTGGGGGGAGGCTGTTTGAGATTTTGGTCAATTTTAGTAAAAATGGATATAACAAATTATTGTATTGTTTGTAACAGATTCAGATAGCAGTTTTAAATTTTTTTTAAAAATCTTGCTTAAACAGAAAGGGTTCCTTTCCAATTAATCTAGATAGGCAGGTGCTCACTGCAATGGTTCATTATTATTATTATCTTGGGGTGCACTGAACTCGTGGGGATTATACAATGCTTCGGAGGGAGGAAAGGCATTCAGGTTTAATTCAGGGAACTGAAGCACAGATCCAAATGCAATGTTCATGTAAACAACAGTAGTGACTTGACTTTTCTGGTGCAGCATATAAAAACACTGTTAATAGCAATAAAGAAAATATTGCAAGATCAAATACTAAAAAAAATTCACTTAACCAAACTTGCAGTTAAGGGTGCTAGTGATGTTAATACAGTACATAGAGGGGGGGGGAGAACCAACATTTATAATGCGCATCATCTCTGGGTATTGTACGTTCAGGCTGCATCATGTCACCAATGTGGAAAAATGTCTGCCATTTCCTAATTGGTGACCAGTGACAGTGTTATACAGGATTATCAGTCTCCCTCATTTATGCACACTATCTCAGAAGTAGGATTTTCATGTTTGACGGCATTGACTAATGATGTCAAGAAAGTTATGTATGGAGATGGTAAGTACAGTGTCTGCACTTTGAAGGAGGGGTGTTAATGTTGCAGTTTTATAAATGTAGTGTAAGTGCACCTCTGGCAAGACTGATGGAGTGAATAATGATGAAAGCTTTTCTTTTATGGGCCACCCTGCCTTGGTGGGAGATGGAGAAAGTGTTAATAAAAAAATTGCTTAATCTGTTAAATGCAGAAGTAGCTTTTCAAATTTTAACTTTTTATTTTTTGTCTTGTTCAGCTATTATTATTATAATCATAACTAAGTGCTAAATCCACATTATTTTTATATTAATAGATGGAGGAAAAATTGAAAAGTTTAGTTGTTTGTTTCACTGGGAGTTCTGGAACCCTAGGGATCGTAGAGCACCTTGTGGAATGGGAGGCAATCAGATTTGATCCAAGAAAAGGGAGGGCGGCTCCAATTCTTTGGGTAAGAATCCTTCACTGGTCGGGGCACCTCCCTTGAAGGGAATTAAACCAGCTTGAAAGCAGTGAGTTGACCCATGCTTTGCTGAAACTAAAAAAAATATTCTACATTAACTGGTGTGCTATGCTATTCCTTATTGGAATGTAATACAAACTTCCACAGCCTGACTGGGCCATCATCCAAGAGTTCTGGTCTGAGCCTGGGCTGTGGAGGTGGTGCTTGTTGGTTTAGTGCTTTCTTTGATGATAATGCAGAGGTGGTGATCCTCGGAACAATTAACAAGTAGGCAGGACCCCTCCTAGTTTCACCGGAGAATATGGCACTAATGGGGATTTTTTTTTTTGGCAATTAATAAATTGTCAACTTATAAAGCACTGAATGGATAGAGAATATGTTGCCAGTGGTATGTGATGTATTTGCATATCCTATTATGTAGTAGTGGCTGTTATTAAATTCCAAGATTAAAGATATTTTTAAGAGTGTTACCTCGGTATTTTCTTCTTGTGGCTATTTTTTTTTATATACAAAAAATAGGTAGCACTAAAGAAAAGTTATCTACTTGTGTTTCCTGATGTAGTTGATCTTATGAGGTAACTTCTCCATAATTGACAGCTTTATTGCATAGCTGTAATGAGCTTTTTTATGTATATTTGAGACTATTCCATGTACTGTACCTGTTAATTTTAATACAAAATTCTTGAGGTGGTGAATCAGTATTTACAGAATGTCTAAATGAGGATTAATCATATTTCTACTGATAGAATATAAAACTAGTTTTGTATATGTATTATGAAAATATATAGGCAAGTATGTGTGTGACTATATTAAAGGAATTTGTAAATGTACCTTATTCTCATTTTGGTGTTCAATTTACAACTTTGTCCTGCTCATGTTATTTACTAGTACAGTAAACATTATATAACGGACTAATTGGGGGAAGTGGGTGGTCAGTAATGGCAATTGTGGTGGATAGAAAAAAAATTTTTGCTGTTATTTTAACAAACAATTCTACAAAAAAAAAAAAATCCATTGACCCAGCGGATGTTCTGCATTTCCAAAGTCCGTTAAATGGAAGGTTTACTGTATAATTATAGATTATTTGTTATATTATTTTAAAATTTTATTGCTGCTGGAATCACAGACATTTGTTCTTTGTGGAATGTTTTACATCTACCAATTAATATTTTTATTTTATAAAAAGAATTCAGTATTTATTTTTTTTGCCTAATGTACATTTTGCAGCAATGCTTGAACTTTTGAGTATTAAGAAGGCATTTGCAGTGTGCAATTACATGTCAGAATTTAATAAGAGACATTCAAGAAGTGGTAAATATACATTTGGTATTTTTCCTTTAGAATACATCTCTTAAAATAGCTGTATACTAAGAAAGTGAAAGACTGCTCTGGAGGTTTCTTTGAAAAGTTACTTATATAAACCTATAATTGATGTTTTATTATATTGTGCATATAATTTGTCACTCATATGTTGTACTGTATGAAAAAAAAAGCTGGATCTGGCATAGCAACTCTTCTGTAAATGTTTGTGATAATCCATAATAAAGATTTTTATTCAGACTGAGGAGAGTTCATATTCTTGCTATGATTAACATAACTAAACTCATGGGCAATTCAGCACTCCATGACAGAAAACACAACAGAGCAACATGTATAGGAAATGCATGGCAGTTGTAATAGAAGTGTGTTTAACAGTAGCAGTTGAAGATGCAATAATAAAATGAAGCAGGCTGAACAAGGCCCATTTACGAAAAGGTGCTAAAGTGCATAGAGACAATACGGCACTTAAGTGTTTGATCCTATGAAGGAGTGTGCCTCTAATGCCTTGCATAAGTTCCTTTTGTAGTCAGGATTATAAATCCTGGTACTCAATTCTTTTAGATGCTTGATGTGTCTGTTAAGGCTAGTTCCTTAAGGCAAAGGGACTTTTGGTCTGAGGAACTGGACCTTTTGTTGCCTTGGACCAAATCTTAAATATCCCCTAAACCTTCCCGCCCTCTGTTTGGCCTTATTAGTGGGAAAATTGTTTTATTTAGTCCAGAGCCTGTACAGAAGAAACAGGGACCACTATCATTCCTTTTATAGCTTATAACTTCCCTTATTTATTTTTAAGCAGAATTATTATTATAATCAACAAGAAGCGCTAAGCCACAAGGACTATACAGCGCTGCAGGGCAGGAAGGAAGTGAGGGCATCAGGCGGCAAAAGGGAGATGGATGAGTAATAGGTTACGGATAACAGCGGGGTAGTGGATGGTGAAAGGGTAAAGGGCAGCAAGAGACTGAACTAGAAAGGGCTGAGGGGAGTGCGAAAAGTATCATCAGAGTTTGTGGAGTAAATCAGTCGTCAAGAAGTCAATGAGAGAGAGTCAATCAGCAAGAAGGGAAGGTAAAGAGAGAGTAGTAGAACGAAGACGACGTTGGAGGTAAATTCTGCGTGCTCGTTGATAGAGAGGGCAGTCTAACAGAATGTGGCTAATCGATACTGGAACTTGACACTGCTCACAGAGAGGAACAGGGTGCCTCTCCATGAGATACCCATGAGTAAGACGAGTGTGGCCAATGCGAAGGCGGGAGAGAGTGGTCTCCCAACCTCGGCACTGATGACAAGAAGACGGCCAGTAACCTATGCTCGGTTTAATAGAATGAAGTTTGTTACCGAGCAGAGTTGACCAGCGTTGTTGCCAACGGGTGCGAAGGTGGGTAGCTATTGCAGCAAAATAGTCCAGAAATGGAACACCTCGATAGGAAATTGGTAGGTCATGTACTGCTGACCGCGCAGCAGTGTCTGCCTGTTCATTGCCCTGTACGTCGACATGACCAGGGACCCAACAAAAAACTATCTTTGTTTGGTAGAGATACGGCGTAGCCAAAGTTGGATACGGAGAACTAGGGGATGAGATGTATCAAATTTTCGTATAGCCTGTAGAGCACTAAGGGAGTCTGAGACTACTACAAATGATGACACAGGCATAGATGCGATACGAATAAGTGCTGCAAGAATGGCATACAGTTCAGCAGTAAAAATGCTAGCTGAAGATAGTAAATGCCCCCGCACGACGCTGTCCGGAAACACTGCTGCGAATCCGACGCCGTCTGAAGACTTAGAGCCATCTGTGTACACAGCGGTGGCATGAGAATGGGAGTGGAAGTGATCAAGAAAAAGAGAGCGGGAAGCCACCGTAGGCAGTTGAGCTTTCGAGCAAGGGAGTGAGAAAGAACAGACCCGAACAGCTGGAACTTCCCAGGGGGGTAGGGAAAAGTGAGATGCTACATGAACATATAAAGGTGGTAACTGAAGGGAAGACGAGTGAATGTAGGCGAAGAGAAAAGGGACGGAGCAAACAGGGGCGGCGAACGAATAAAGAATGTCTACTAATATCTGTGACCATTCTATAAATGGAAGGATTGTGTAGATCGTGAGAGCGTACATAGTAGCTAAGGCAATGGGCATCACGGCGATCAGACAAGGATGGAACATTCGCTTCTGTATAGAGGCTCTCAACAGGGGAAGAGCGAAAAGCACCAAGGCACAAACGTAATCCTTGGTGATGGATAGAGTTAAGGCTAGAGAGAGTAGCAGGAGAGGCCGCGGAATAAATCTGGTCACCATAATCGAGTTTCGATAAAACGAGGGCTGAATGTAGGTGAAGCACAGTTCGACGATCAGCTCCCCAGGAAAGATTAGCAAGGGTTTTAAGAAGGTTTAGCCGGCTGTGACAAGTTGCCTTCAGAGAGGTAATGTGAGGTTTCCAGGATAACCAACGGTCAAAGAGAAGGCCTAGAAACCTGACTGTATCACGTTCGGGGATACGGGAGCCATAGAGATACAAAGGATGATCGGAGATAACAGAGTGTCTAGTGAAAGTAATTTGGTGAGTTTTGGTACTTGAAAATTTAAACCCATGCGTGGTGGCCCAAGTGGAAACACGGTCGACCGCATGCTGGAGAGAAACTGCAATAAGATGACAGTCAGCGCCTGCACAAGCAATAGCGAAGTCAACAACATAGAGTGATGACCAAATATTGGGTGGAAGAACAGAGGCCAAATCATTTATAGCAAGGAGAAAAAGTGTTGTGCTTAGAACACATCCCTGAGGGACACCTTCAGCTTGGACGAAGTCCGGGGAAAGAACATTATTGACTCGAACACGGAAATGTCTGTCAGTTAAAAAGTTCTTAAGGAAGGATGGTAGATTGCCTCGGAGGCCTAAGGAATGGGCCTGGGCCAAAATAATATACCTCCAAGTTGTGTCATATGCCTTCTCAAGGTCAAAAAATATGGCAATAACTGAGTGATTATTCGCAAAGGCATTACGAACATACGTATCCAAGCGTAGTAAGGGGTCTATGGTAGAACGACCCTTACGAAAGCCATATTGACTAGCGGAGAGACTGTTGTCTCTCTAAATACCACATTAAACGTCGATTTACGAGACGTTCCATCACTTTGCAAACTGCACTAGTAAGAGCGATGGGGCGATAGTGGGAGGCATCATGTCCTGTAGTACCCGGTTTGCGGAAAGGGAGAACAATGGCAGATTTCCACAGCTGGGGAAGAACTCCTTGTGCCCAAATAAGATTGAAGAGGTGTAAGAGGACTACAAGGGCTGACCAATGTAAATGTTGTAACATACGAATATGAATGTCGTTAGGCCCAGCTGCCGATGATTGGCAAGCTGAGAGCGTTGCCTCCAGTTCTTGAAGTGTAAAAGGCACATTATACTGTTCTTCTCTGAGAGAAGAAAAGTCCAAGGGTACTAACTCTCTGGCAGACTTTGAGGAAAGAAACGAGGGGCATAGATGGAGCCCTCGGGAAATACGGACCAGATGTGTGCAAAGTTCAATGGCAACGTCGAGAGGGTTTGCTACATCAACACCAGCGACCCGTAGAACAGGAGCCGGGTCAGGAGAGTATTTACCACTCAATTTCCTCACTTTTTTCCAGACTGCACTCATAGAAGAAGCAGAGGTGATGGTGGAAACTTAGTCTTGCCAACAAGTGCGTTTAGCTTCACGGATGACACGGCAAGCGATCGCACGCTTCTGCTTAAAATCAAGAAGTCTCTCAGCGGTGCTACTGTACCGGTACCTGCCCCATGCAGCACGTTTCAAACGTACTGCATGAGCACAAGCAGGAGACCACCAAGGCACGCACTTCCGAGAATGCCTGCCTGAGGTTTGGGGTATAGAATGAGAAGCTGCGGTATAAACTGACATCGAGAAGATGTGTAGGAGCTCATCAATGGAGGATGAAGAAGGAACCTCACTAAAAGCAGTGAGGTGTGAGTAAAGATCCCAATTTGCCCGATCAAATTGCCAGCGAGGGCTACGGAAAGGTGGTGAATAGGAAGGAGAAGTAAGAATGATCGGAAAATGATCGCTGTCATGTAAGTCTGGTAGAACAGACCAGGTGAAGTCTAGTGCAGTGGAGGAAGAGCAGACTGATAGATCGATGCAAGAGAGAGTATGAGTACGAGGATCAAAATGGGTGGGAGTACCCGTATTTAAAACATGGAGGGGGTGAGAGGCGAGAAAAGCCTCCAACTGGATGCCACGTGAGTCACACTGAGACCCCCCCCCCCAGAGGAAATGGTGGGCATTAAAATCACCAAGTAACAGAAGGGGTGGTGGTAAGGATGAAACAAGAAAGGCAAAGTCAGGGATAGAAAATGCTCGAGAAGGAGAGAGATATAAAGAACATATTGTAAACCACTTATTCAAGTGGATACGGGCTGCAGTGTAATGCAGCGAGGTATGGACAAATAGTTGACAGTACGGAATATCATTGCGTAGAAGGGCACTTTCATTAAAGGTCCCATCTGAGAAAGGAGCCGAAGAATACAATAAATTATAGCCTGAGATAGGTTGGAAAACAGCCGAGTGTAATTTTGGTTCTTGTAAGCAAGCACCAACAGGGGAAAACCTGGAAAGCAACATCTGAAGCTCACCCCAATTACCCCTGAGGCCGCGGATATTCCACTGTAAATAGGCCATGATTGGCAATGAAGAAAATACCAGGAATCTGTAGGTAAAGGCACCTACGGACTAGAGGGGTTAGAAAAGTCAACGTGTGGTGGCATTGGAAGACGTTCAAGTAGCGAAGGAACGGAGCTTTGCGAAGAATGGGGTTGTGAAGATGGAAGAGAAGGAACAGGAAGTGAATCAGTGTCCATTGAAGGTTTAGTCTCTGCAATATATTCTGAAATGGCTTCAAGTGTTTCTGAATTCAAAGATGTATGGGAGACCATATTGGAGATAGGAGGAGGAGGGTGAGTAAAGATTGGGACAGTAATGGACTGTACCAAAGTAGAGGGGGAGGGAAGAGTGTAAGGGACTGGAGATGAAGTGTGGGGGGGGGACAGAAGAGGGAGAAACTTGGGAGGGGACGGGGGTGGAAGGCATAGTACGAGGAGGAGGGTGAATCTCTACACTTGTAATAGAGCCAGAGAGAGGGGAAGAACTAGGTACAGAGACTGGAAAGGTAAAGTGTGGAGGTGGAAGAAGGGAAGGAAGGGGCAAAGATGATTTGAGCAATGTGGATTTTTTGGACTTCTGAGTAGAGGGGCGATTGGTATTAGGTGTCGTACAAGGTCTTGTCGATACTGGGGTTTGTGAGGAAGGACGCGAAGATGTGAGAACAGACTGAGTTGTAGTCGGGACGTCAGAGCCAAGGACAGCAAAAGGATTAGATGCCGTAGTGGCTATGGGAGGGGTAACAACAGAGGAGGCTGCAGAAGATGGGACCCCAGGAGTGGGGGGATATTTGGAAACACGGAGTAGTCTCCCTTGGAGGCGGAGATGAGTAACTGCCATAGTATAAGGGAGACCTGCCTCTTTGAGGCAACGGATTTCACGTTCATTTAAGTAGACCTGGCAATGGCGGGAGTACAAAGGGTGAGCTTCATTACAATTAAGGCAAGATGGAGGTTGACTGCAAGATGTATTAGAATGGTCGTCGGCACCACAGACTGGGCATTCGGCCATAGATCTGCAATATTTCGCTGGGTGACCAAAACGCCAGCAATTTCTACATTGTTGCGGTGTAGGTATCACCTTTCGAACTTGTAACCGATGTCCCGTGACATATACAGAGGACGGGAGTTCTCGGCTGTCAAAAGTTAAACGAGCCACATTGCAAGGGTAACATCTCCGCCCCTGGGCAGGAAGGACATAAGTGTCTACTTTGAGGATTGGGAGATCCTGGAGTTCCAGCTGTTCAAAAATGTCATTGCCACATGACTGGAAATTCTGTTGGACTATGGTATGGGGCAGAATGACAGTACCACTACAAGAATTGAGAGAAAGATGTTTTTCAATAGTGATAGGAGTAGTATCGATATTCGAAAGGAGAGAAAGATCATGAGCTTGGGTAGCATTCTGGACAGTGACGATGCGCATACCGCTCTTAAGAGCATGAAATGAAATATCTCTACCAACATGACGCAGGAGCGCTTTGCCAATACTATGGTCAGAAAGGTAGGCAGAAGAAGAAGTCGGTCTTAAAGTAAAGAATTTAGTCCATTGTGTGGTCCGAAACTGAGCGTGGAGAGGGAGTGCTTGACGTGTCAGTCTTTTCCGAGTAGAATGGGAAGGTAACGAAGGAGCATCATCAGGAGATTGACGTTGGCGTTTAGGAGTAGGACCGGAGTTGGTCCGGCGTGAAATGGGCGGGCGATTCGAAAATTGCCGTACCGTAGAGGGAGAAGCCGGAAGCATAGTCAAAGGAGAGCGGAGTTCAGACAAATCGAAGGAGTCAGTCGAAGCCCCAGTACCTGAAGCGGGTGAGGAAACAGCACCAGCAAGAGGTACAGGGGCATCAGGAGTGTCCGAAGAGTGGTCTAAACACAAGGCAGGGTCAGAATGGGGTGCGGTATCAAGAAGGGGCCCGGGGGTAGTGGGTTCATGGACTAGGGCTGCCATGGTTAGGTTACTCCTTTGCTTTTTGTTTTTAAGAAAAAAAAAGAAAGAAGAAAAGAAAATAAAAATAAAAAAAGAATAAAAAAAAGGGGGGGAGCGGGGAGGAATAGTTCCCAGGAGGAATGAAAGGGCCGGAAATCTCCCTCCGCGCCCAAGAGGACCTCAGCACCGCTAGTAGCGCAGATGCAGCATGGAACCCGTGCCATACCCTACCCTTCATGCCAGTAAACCAGCAATCCGGGATAGCAACCTCACATCTGCCGAGCTACCTCGGTGGACAAAAGAGAGGGCGGCCGGATATCCGCCACAAAGTATACCTCCTTCGGCCACCACCCCCGGAATCCGAAAGGTGGCTTCCAGAGATACACCCGTCGCCCGAAAGACACCCAAAGCTACTCCGGGATACCGGAGAGGGATCAGGACATCCCCAGGCAATCCAGATTCCACGGCAAACTACGCCACCGCCAAGAACCTCAACGGAATGGGATGGACCCCGGTGTCCTTTCCCCTACCTAGGAACTAGCGCGCCTGTGGGAGAAATCCCAAAGGCCAAAAAGAGGAAGGGCAAAAGGGAGGGGTGAGGAGGAGGAATGGAAAAAGGGGAGGATGGGATAGGGGAGGGGAGAATGGGGGGTAATTAGGTTCGGTCTGAGGAAGAAGACCGACAGGGCTAATTCCTCAGACCAAGAGCCTCTTCGCCACGCCAAGGAGCCCCCCTTGAAGAGGGATCTGTGCTCCAGTTCCCTGCATTAACCCTTTGAGGGTCGACAGGCCCTCTCCGAGACTCGTTCTCAGGGTCGGCCAAATTTAAAAAAAAAAAAAAAAAAAAAAAAACTTATGAAAAGATAGAGAATCTTTTCCCGATCATAATGACACCAAAAGTTTGAAATTTGATGGAAAACTTACAGAATTATGCTCTCGCGAAGTTAGCTGTCTCGGCGATGTTTATGCATCGGCGATCTTGCCCACTTTGAGCCCCATTTTTGGCCAATTCCACTGTACTAGTCGACAAAAAACATGAATATTTCGCTAGAACTCCACTTTTTCTATCGAATGAGTGCAAGAAACCACCCATTTATCAATTTCAACTATCCAGTACAGTGGTCAGAATTTAGCAATTTTGCCAATTTCACACAAATTTAAAAAAATGCCAATTTCCGAATAGGGTCCAGAATAAACAAGAAAGACATTCCTGGCACTAAAATGACATTTCCGCTGTTCATTAGTCACATCTCAAGGCCCCTCTTACATTCTTTTTCTTTCCACTTTGAATTTTTATTCTCACAAAAAATAGAAGATTTATTAAAATTCAAAGTTTATTCTCTAAGGATTACAATGCTGAGTTTACAGAATTTGGTTATTGTGTGGTTTACACACAGTAAAATAATAATTACAGAGTGTACCACTAGAACACCTAGCATGGCTAGGCATTTCGGGCAGACTACTGCATTAGTGTAAAAAATGGTATAAATAATATTGGCGTACTTGCGAAAGAATATTAGACTCACCAGTTGACGTGTATTGGGCGCTTGGCATGATTTGTTTACTTTTGAACGTTGGTAAAAATCGAACATTTCTGCTACTTTGAGCTTAATTTCAAGGTACTTTTCATTGTAAAACCAGTCAAAATCATCTCAATTTCTGTAATATGTCTTCCATTCTATAAAATGAGACCAAGAAAACTAGAATACAACAATAAATACCATCAGAAAATACAGTGCAAAGTCACTTTTTTTTTTTTTGAATAAAACAAAGTTTTTTTTTTTTTCTCATTATGCACTGTGCTGCAGGATTTTTTTTATACTGTACACACTGACCACAAACCCATTCTTTCATATGTAGGCCTACCAGCTTTCTCCCACTAGATTTGAGGGCGCTAGAATTTAGGCATACTAGTACGTCAAAAACCCTGGGTCGTAAGCCGTACTAGTACGGCCGAAACCCTCAAAGGGTTAAACCACATCCCCCCCAGAAGTGGTTTAATCCTATGGGTTTAGCACTTTCCCCTTGATAATAATAATACGTAGAGTGAATTGGATCTGCTCAAATTCCTGAATGCCTTCACCCCCTCCCCCCTCAAAAGTGCTGTATAATCCAAATGGGTTGAGCACTCCCCATGATATTAAGCCTCCCCTTGCTGGGCTATATGGTAGGTGGGAAAACAGGGAGCTGAAGAGGATTCCTAACCTATGCATAATCTTCATCCTACAAATAATAAAAAGGTACAATACAGTGACTGGATTAATACACAAATAACCTGCACATGGGAGAAAACTTTTCAGTCCAACTTGGACCTACACAATATGTTGAAGATTCCCTGGACTCTCTGGACCTAATACTGCTGTTGGGCACCTCTGTTGCCTGACCCTGGTGCAAGCATCCACCCTGACCCCTTTGATACCTCCGACCTTCTCGGTACTTTGGCCATGCTCCCAGCTTCTTCCGTGATGCAACATTGATTTTCAGGTCACTTGCTTGTCACAAGACTGAGTGGCTCAGAAACTCCATACAAACTACCTCAACACAAAGGATGATTTGAGAGACTTGTACCTTCAAGAGTGGGATGCATATTGCCAATGTAAAGGAAACTGAACAAGCAATCAGGCAACCTGATTTCCTCCTCCTGTATACTGCATGACCCCTAGGGGTTTAATGCTCCTCCCATGGATATAATAATTCACCTTAAAAAGTTAGAAAAATCTGGAAAAAAAAAAAAAAAAAAAAAAAAAAAAAAAAAAAAAAAAAAACAGGTAGAACGAAGATTTAGATGACACTGGGATCTTCATTTCATCTTTAACTAAACTGTTATTGCTATTATGTGCTTTCATCAATGTACACATGCTTGCTCCAGTACTGATCTTTCAGTTTACCACTACCCAACTTCCATTGGCTTTGTACAGCCATCATTTCCCCATTATCACTTTTCGATCGGTCCATTTTTCTAAAAACTGCATACAGTAACCTGCTTGGCTAGCAGAATTTTGGAACTGTCTCTGAATACATTATGTGTCTCTAATTTATCTCCCACAGGATGGGTACGGTGCATAGTAAAACTATCAAACCAACTTTGAGATAACAGTACTCTTAATGTGTAATTTTGCACCTGTAAGTCACTGAGTGTTTAATGTTTTTATATATTTTAGGAAGAATAAAAATGCTTTAACTACTCTTTTAATGTAATATTGGCATGTAGTTTTAAACTGACCAGTTTTAAAATTTAGTAATGCATCCTCATTATTTTTTAATTAATGTATAAGGCAGGATTATTTAAAAAATAAACTTATGCTGTCCACTTCAGACATCGTGTATCTTCATGAGTAGAAAGGCATTTTGTGGAACAGTATCGTGCACCACATGGAATACAGGTATAAGGTGCAGGAAAACCGCAAACTGCACAGAGGTGCCTTTCAGGTAGCTTGGAAGGTGGTGCTTGCACTGTAAGGTAGTTTGGTCCTTCGGGATAAAGAGCTTGTTCTTCTTCAAGCAGGATGGGAAAATTCTTTCGAAATCTGGAAAAATTATAGGGGACATCCATAGAAAACTAATCCACATGTATATACTGTGTCAGCATACAGTATTTGAAACTTAGCCCTCTAGTTTTGTAACAAAAAATTGACTTGCATGACGTGTATTATAAAATGGCATGTGCTAAATCGCCATTTCACTCAGAACTGTGCTGCTACTCTTATTTTGAACATTTGAATGCTACTATGGCACATACTTGTAATATTTATTAAAGCATATCTTGAATGAGGGCATTTGTTTATAATCAAGTGAAAAAATATCTTGAGAACATTCCTAGTAAGCCTAAACCTGAAGAATTTAATACATCTTGGCAAATGGCATGAGTAGTTTTGGCAGCATGTTTCTATATTGGCAGTTTGGAGGGATATGTTGTGTATCTTTACATGTGTATGCTTCTAAACTGTTGTATTCTGAGCACCTATGCAAAAACAGTGATAATGTGTGAGTGTGGTGAAAGTGTTGAATGATGATGAAAGTATTTTCTTTTTGGGGATTTTTTCTTTTTTGGGTCACCCTGCCTCGGTGGGAGACGGCCGACTTGTTGGAGAGAAAAAAAAAAGTTTCTATTTTTATGCTACTTCACAAATGTGAACCATAATTTCACTCCCTGGACCTACCAATAATGTGCAACAAGACACTGCTAATTATAAACTTGCACAGAAGTAGGAATAAGTGCATTTTTAAGAAATGTTAAACTCCCCAGATATGGTAGTACAAGTGTGTCATCTGTCTCCACTTCTCACCACAGTATCTGATCTGTGTACAGCGTGATGTAACAGGCAATTCTACTTTCACAATTGGAATCATAAGAAGCCAACATTATTTTATCTTAACAGGATAAAGATTTTTTGATTAGTCAAGTAACATGAGTGGGTGGAATGAGTAGTTGGGTGGTAGCTACACTAACAAATACAGTACTGCATAATGAAGGATAAAGATGTCA
Organism: Cherax quadricarinatus; assembly: GCF_038502225.1. Lineage (NCBI taxonomy): Eukaryota > Metazoa > Arthropoda > Malacostraca > Decapoda > Parastacidae > Cherax > Cherax quadricarinatus. The sequence goes on along the minus strand of NC_091332.1, from coordinate 8,404,520 downwards.
TCAGCACAGATAACATGTCAACATCCAAGGGTCACACCCTCATGGCTAGGCCTCAGGAAAGCATAATCTCAGGCTGGGCTATGAAAGTATTTTCTAAATCAGTTTCACAGCCCTTTCTACCTCAATCTCTTGCTACCCTCTACCCCTGCTTTGCTGCATTCCATGCTTAATAATAATAATAATTCCTCTCCCTCTTGCTACCCTATGCCCCTGCACCCTTCCCTGTCCAGCTGCACTGTATGACCCTTGTAGATTTAGCACTTCTTTTTGATCATAATAATCTAAATCAGTTGCAGGTTTGTCACTCGTAACAACTTCTAGCTACTGAAGGGCCCCAGATGTTTCTTTCAACCATCTTACATCATTCATGCCTAAGCTTACAGTACTGTTCCCCACAACATAATTTACATCTTATACTATAAATATGCTGATAATGAATAAGGTCATACAACTGTCTCCCTATTTGCTCAATCTACATGCTGAACATTTTACTGTAACCTCTTTGCCCCACATACCTTTGCTTGAAATACTCGGTGCTCCTAGTTTTCCTTTTACGATCTTTATGCCTAGTCCCATCTAGAGATTCTTCAAATTTTGGCGCTTTCTTACTCATAACCAGATTAGCATGAGGATCATCATGAAAATTATCTTGTTCCAGCGCCTCCAGAGCTTTGCGTGCTCTCCGCCTTCTTGCACTGTCATCCAGAATACGCCTTGCTGAGGCATCCTTCAGTCGACCTTAAAAGATTAAGTGAAAATAAATAATAATGCACATACCATTTTTAAAAGAAATGATGCTCTGAGTGAAGGTATACGAAAGAATAATTTTCTACAGTTACCCCCAGTAATATTATAGTATGCACATTTTCTCTGATGTTGGACTAGAGAAAACATTCTTACCGTCACTCCTACAAGTTGTGTGGCTACTACATCTCATATTTATGTTAATTTATTCTACTGCGGGGTGTATTTATCATGTTTATATATTAAGTTTCATGTTTATTATACAATTTTGAAAAAATGTCAGACAGATTAATGAAAAGGTGCATATTAATGTAATTTACGACATTTAACGAGACTCGGTGATTATTACTATTATTAATATGGTGTCTCGAGACATAAGAGACTCCTACTGATTTTAATGTGTACCTGCACGCCAGCACAGTGTGTAAGTTTATTTCGGCACGGGTGTACATAAGTATAATTATCAGAGTACATGTACATAAAATATGAAATAACTTTTATAAACACTTGAAATTTTGGAGTTTCCAGACATAATGGAGAGATGCGGTGCTCACAGAGAATGTAAACAAACCGGGTGGGGCGCAGTGACTGTATTAGAAAGTCAGGTGGGGGAGCCATATAGTGAGTTTGGTCAGAATTTGAAATGTCCATATTAGCGGAACGTCGTAAAGTGAAACGCCATAAAGCGGGGCCCTACTGTATTTATTTTAATAGTGAAAGTATTAGAGTATTACTGAAGTACAATGTACTGTCCCAGGTCCCTAAAGGTAAACAAAATAATGGACCACGTGAAAAAAAAAATGATTTACTAGTACACATCAAGCTGTTATTCCAAAGTTCTGCTGATTGACTTGCTACCAGGTAATTAAAAACAGATCCAAACAGCCAAGACAAGAATATTTTGTAGTTTTTAGTAATGAAAAAATAAGCAAAATAAATAACTTAGTAAGAAAGTGGAGAATTTTAGTTTTTTTACTGCAGAGCTGTATGATCCTTGTGAGTTTAGTGCTTAGTTATGATAATTTATTTTTTTTTTTACATCAACTGTAAAAACATAAGAGAAAACACAATGCAGAAACAATGGCTAATGAAATTCATGTGATGATTAACATAAGTTTCGGTACAAAAAAAAGAAGCACTTAATTATAAGAGAGACTGGGTTGTGTTGAAAAGATTGTCATGGAATCAAGATGTGACTCTTGAGGTTTCAGTGAATGTACAGAAGTGTTGTAGCTTCTCAAGCCAATGCAATGAAGCATTCTAAATACGTATACTGTTTAAAAGCAAAGATGAAAAAGTATATTCATGTGTACAACCTTAACCCTTCCACTGTCAGCCTCCTGAAATTAAAAGTGCTGATAAGCTTGTGATTTAAAAGACAAAGAAATAGTAAGAAAATATTTTTCTGAAAGAAATTATGGCAAAAATGCAAAAATCAACGAAACTTACAGAATTATGCAGGTGCAAAGCTGGTAGTCTGGGCACAGTTTGAACAGCCATAATTTCAGACACTGAGTCTTATTTTAATCTAATTCTAATGCTCAATTCAGTCAATTTCCTCACTATTTCTATTGATTGAGAACAAGAAAGTGTCCATTCAACCATCAGAGCTACCCTACAATGTGCACAAAAGTTAGTAATTTGGCCAATTTTACAAAATTTAAAAAAAAATTCAATTTTTAAAACAGGGTCCAAAATAAACACTAGGCATTCCAGACATTAAAACAACTTTTCCTCTACGTCTGCTATTTTATACAATACACATCATGCACTGCATGGGGCAGGATTTTGTTTTATACTGTGCACACTCACCACACAGTTTCGTTCTCTCATATCTAAGCATATTTAAGGGAGCTGTACCCAAAGCACAGACCTCCCTGAGTGACACTGGCATCAATGACATAGATCTACAGACAAAACAGTTAGAGTTAAAAATACCGTACTTTCCTAGGAATACATATCTAATGTCCAAGGTGGTGAAACCTTTGAGGGTCCAAGCTGTTGATCTAAACATTGTCCAAAGGGTCTGAGAATTTAAAAAAAAAATTTTTTATTTTCTCTTATGAAATGGTAGAGAATCTTTTTCTGATGATAATAAAACAAAGTATGAAATTTGGTGGAAAACTGACGAAATTACACTATCACTAATCTTACTGTGTCAGCGATATTTGCCCACTTTGACTCCTATTTTAGGCCAATTACATTGTTCCAGTCAACTAAATTCTTAGCTATTTCGTTAATATTACTTCTATTTTATCAATTGAGCACAAGAAACTGCCCAATCAACTATTTCAACTACCCAATAAAATGATCAGAAATTGGTAATTTGGTCAATTTCACATAAAGTTCAAAATATTCCAATTTCAAAACAGGGTTCAGAATAAACAATGCAGACATTCCTGGCACTAAACTAACATTTTCTCTGTTTATCAGTTATGTTTCCAGGCTTTACAGATGAATTCCATTTTAATTTTTTGTTTACTTAAAGAATTTTTATTCACACCAAAAAATAGATGAATTACTCTTATGCAATATTGTAATAATTGTATAAACAATATCAGTGCATTTGTAAACGTATATTAGACCCACCAACTGACATGCATTGGATGCGTGGTGTGATCTGTTTACTCTTGAAAAATCGGAAAAATCAAACATTTCCGCTACTTTAAACTCAATTAAAAGCTATTTTCAGTATTAAAACCAATCAAAATAATATCTATTTCTGTAATATATCTTCCATTCTATCAAATGAGACCAAGAAACTGCAAATACAACCATAAAAACCACATGAAATTACACTGCAAGGTTGCTGTTTTAATCCAAAAACACGGTCATTTTTTTTTTCTCAGTATGCACTGCATGCTTCAGAATTTGCTTTATATGGTGCACACTTACCACATAGGTGCATTCTCTCATATCTAGGCCCAAATTTACCGATCACAGCTTATCTGAGTGAGCTGAGCATGGCGTAGATCCACGGCTTGGACCCTGTGGACAAGGCGTAGATCTATGGCCTGGGCCCTCAAAGGGTTAATATGTTATTCTGTGCACACTAGGTAGAGTACATGCCTTAAGTAAGCTGACAAAATATCTTTTTTCGTGTGCAAGTACCTTACCTGACTCACGTGTTGTCATAATAAATTAACGTATTACTCCAAACTGCTCTTCTGATTGTAATACACCTTTTCGTATTGCTCGTCAATAAGGTTCTGAAAGGAAATGCAGAAAAATTACTAGGAAAAAGTAGTATGCCTTGTTGAAGTATTTTTTCAGTTACTGTGCTAAAACCTTACAGGATAAGTTATGTTGCACATTCTCATTAGAAAAACATTAGCTAACAGGCTAATTATATTTTACTACTGTACTGTACTTTTAAATATTCTATAAATGGTGAAATATATTTTATTTATTCCTTATTTAAATTTATTACTGTTAACTGTTTTATGTTAAATGGATGTTGTGTGGCCATCAAGTATATGCATATAGCCAGAAACACGCGTATGGACAGTGGAAGATTGGCTACAGTAAAGAATGTATGTAACTTTGTAGAAGTGGCATTCCAAGCTTACACACGAGTCCAGTAATGAACAAAATACAATACTGTATATAACAATTATTTACACAATGCTCCACCTTATTCTTATTCACTACTACCATAATTTTATTCTGGGTATTGTATAGTAGACCCTTATTTAATGTATGAGCTACTTTTTGAAAAACTGGTACAAATAAAATCATGTTAAATACAGTGACTAAGATGAATGCTTTTGGCTGACAATCTCATGTGCTTCATTACTAAAACATTTAATAATAAAAATTTTCCACGCTGGGTTTTATTTGTGTAAAAGTTACAAACTTCTTAACCCTTTCAGGGTCGCCAGGCCCTCTCCGAGACTTGTTCTCAGGGTCGCCAAATTTTCAAGAAAAAAAAAATTATTTTTTCTTATGAAAAGATAAAGAATCTTTTCCCGATCATAATGACACCAAAAGTATGAAATTTGATGGAAAGCTTACGGAATTATGCTCTCGCGAAGTTAGCAGTCTTGACGACGTTTATGCATTGGCGATTTTGCCCACTTTGAGCCCTATTTTCGGCCTATTCCAGTGTACTAGTCGACAAAAATCATAACTATTTTGCTAGAACTCCATTTTTTCTATCGAATAAGTACAAGAAACCACCCATTTACCAATTTCAACTATCCAATAAAGTGGTCAGAATTTAGCAATTTTGCCAATTTCACACAAATTTCAAAAGATGCCAATTTCCGAATAGGGTCCAGAATAAACAAGAGAGACATTCCTGGCACTAAAATAACATTTCCTCTGTTCATTAGTCATGTCCCCACACCCCTCTTACATTCTTTTGCTCCCCACTTTGAATTTTTCTTCTCACAAAAAAAAAAAAAAAAAAAAAAAAAAAAAGAATATTTACTGTTATGCAGACTACTGCATTAGTGTAGAAATGGTATAAATAATATCAGCACACTTGTGAAAGAACATTAGACTCACCAGTTGACGTGTATTGTACGCTTATCATGATTTGTTTACTCTTGAACTTTGGTAAAAATCGAACATTTCTGCTACTTTGAGCTCAATTTCAAGGTACTTTTCATTCTAAAACCAGTCAAAATCATCACAATTTCTGTAGTATGTCTTCCATTCTATAAAATGAGACCAGGAAATCTAGAATACAACAATAAATACCATACGAAAATACAGTGCAAAGTCGCTGTTTTAATCCAAAAACACGGTCAAAGTTTTTTTTTCTCATTACACACTGTGTGCTGCAGGATTTTTTTTATACTGTGCACACTGACCACAGACCCATTCTTTCCTATGTAGGCCTACCAGCTTTCTCTCACTAGATTTGAGGGCGCTAGAATTTAGGCATACTAGTACATGAAAAACCCTGGTGCATAAGCCTGAAAGGGTTAAATAGCCCACCACTTTTTTCACTTTAGTCACTGTACAAAACATTCACACCTACTACTGTTCAACCTACATTTACAGAACCATAAATTCTAATATTAACCCTGAACTACAACACTTTCTTGATAGTTGCAACAGGACCAATAGACACAATACCAGACACAAAAATCTAAAAGACATTTCTCATGTCCAGCTAAATCTCCACAAAAACTCAATGTACATAAAAGGGACTAAAATCTGGAGCTCCCTGTCCGAAAACTCTAGCCCCGCAGACTCGACCACCGTTTTCAAAACTACCGTTAAAAAACATCTTATCTCCTTGACACACCCCACCATCAGCTAACTAATGTGAAAACCACCTTTTCTCTTTTTGTATCATGAATACATCCATACAAAATAGACCTCTCGTTGTCTGTGATTCACCCCCTTTTTACACTAACACTCACCCAAATGACTGTAAACAAAATTCCTAATAAATTTTATGTTAGTCCTACATTTGCCTGAAATACTCTCCCAATATCGGAGCTTTTACAGAAACGGTGTATTGTGCTAAAATAAAATCATTCCCATTACTAAATTAACTAATTGTAATATTGATATATGTTTTGTAGTACCTCACTATTATCAGAGTAATTAATGTTAATCACTTCAATTACCTAACTTTTATATCAGTATGCAACAGTGTACGGTGGACCCTCGAGTTTTGGCTGCATCAATTTTTGTGAAATCAGACTTTTGGCAAGTTTTTTCGGCAAAATTTGGCCTCGTGGTTCGTGATTCGGCGACCGTCCGGTACCCGTCCGCCTGTCACCGCGCACACAAAGCCAGTCTCCCATGCCATTCACGCTCAGTGTGCCATTGTTTACCAACACGTGACCATCACCCCACGGGTTCATACATAATAATCCATTGTTTTTTGTGATTGCAACTGCTAAATAAGTCACCATGGGCCCAAGGAAAGCTAGTGCAAGCCCTTTGGTAAAGAAAGTGAGGAACACGATCGAATTCAAGAAGGAAATCATTGAAAAATACGCGAAGCCATCTCGATAAGCATAGCTTGATTAATGATACTCAGCATGGATTCACAAGAGGCCGGTCTTGTCTAACTAATTTATTAACTTTCTTCAGTAAAGCTTTTGAGGCTGTTGACCACGATAAAGAATTTGAGATTATTTACTTAGATTTTAGTAAGGCTTTTGATAGAGTTCCGCACCATAGACTGTTAAAGAAAGTGGCAGCTCATGGCATTGGGGGAAAAGTGCTCTCGTGGATCGAGTCATGGCTCACTGACAGGAAGCAGAGAGTGTCCATAAATGGGGTTAAATCCGAGTGGGGATCTGTAACAAGTGGCGTTCCACAGAGATCAGTCTTGGGCCCGTTGTTGTTTATAATATATATCAATGATCTTGAGGGAATTACAGTGGACCCCCGCATAACGATTACCTCCAAATGTGACCAATTATGTAAGTGTATTTATGTAAGTGCGTTTGTATGTGTATGTTTGGGGGTCTGAAATGGACTAATCTACTTCACAATATTTCTTATGGGAACAAATTCGGTCAGTACTGGCACCTGAACATACTTCTGGAGTGAAAAAATATCGTTAACCGGGGGTCTACTGTACTAGTGATATGAGCAAATTCGCCGATGACACAAAGATAGGTAGGATAATTGATTCAAATGTAGATGTTATGGAACTTCAGGAGGATTTAAACAAACTCTATTCTTGGTCAGAAAAGTGGCAGATGCAGTTCAATGTAGATAAATGCAAGGTTCTGAAGCTTGGGAGTGCCCATAACCCTAGTACTTATAAGTTAAATGATGTAGAACTTAGCCATACAGATTGCGAAAAGGACTTGGGGGTTATGGTGAGCAGCAACCTTAAACCAAGACAGCAATGCCTAAGCATACGTAATAAGGCAAATAGATTACTGGGATTTATATCAAGAAGTGTAAGCAACAGAAGTCCAGAGGTCATATTGCAGCTTTATACATCATTAGTAAGGCCTCACCTAGATTATGCAGCTCAGTTCTGGTCTCCATATTACAGAATGGACATAAATTCGTTAGAAAACATTAAGCGTAGGATGACTAAATTAATACATAGCATTAGAAATCTTCCTTATGAAGAAAGATTGAAGACTCTTAAGTTACATTCACTTGTTAGACGAAGAATGAGGGGAGACCTGATCGAAGTGTACAAGTGGAAGATAGGTATTAATAAAGGGGATATTAATAAGGTCTTGAGGATGTCTCTCCAAGAGAGAACCCGCAGTAATGGATTTAAATTAGATAAGTTTAGATTTAGAAAGGACATAGGAAAGTATTGGTTTGGAAATAGGGTAGTTGATGAGTGGAACAGTCTACCTAGTTGGGTTATTGAGGCTGGGACTTTGGGTAGTTTCAAATTTAGGTTGGATAAGTACATGAGTGGGAGGGGTTGGATTTGAGTGGGACTTTCACATCAGAGCTTATTTCTTGGGTGGCATTGAAAATTGGGTTGGGCAAATGTTTTGTTAGTGGGATGAATTGTAAAGGACCTGCCTAGTATGGGCCAACAGGCCTCCTGCAGTGTTCCTCCTTTCTTATGTTCTTATGAGTGGAGTGCATGTTACAGAGCTTGCCAGGTTGTATGGCAAACCCCATTCAACCAACACTTCGATCATGGCGAAAGGAAAGGAAATAAAGTGTGCTGTTGTTGCAAAAGGGGTAGATATGCTGACAAAAAGGAGATCACAAATCCTCGAAGAAGTGGAGAGGTTATTGTTGGTGTGGATTACCGAAAAACAGTTAGCAGGAGATAGTGTTACGCAGTCGATATGTGAAAAGGCAAGGCAGTTGCACGACGATCTCGTAAAGAAAATGCCTGCAACAAGTGATGGTGCTTGTGATTTTAAGGCCAGCAAAGGTTGGTTTGAGAGACTTAAGAAGTGTAGTGGCATTCACAGTGTGATAAGGCATGGTGAGGCTGCCATTTCTGACAAAATTGCAGCTGAGAAGTTTGTACAGGAGTTTAAGGAGTGCGTAGACACTGGAGAATTCAAACCCCAACAAGTGTTTAAGTGTGACAAAACAGGCCTCTTTTAGAAGAAAATGCCAGAGAGGACCTACAACACGCAGGAGGAAACGGCACCCCCAGGACACAAGCCTATGAAGGATAGGCTTACTCTCATGTTTTGTAGTAAGGCTAGTGGGGATTTTAAAGTGAAGCCTTTACTGGTGTATAACTCTGAAAATCCCAGTGTGTTCAAGAAAAACAGTGTTTGTAGATGAATGGTTCAGAGAACCGACATGTTGATAAATTAGACACATGTGCAACTCTTGGGTATCTTTATTGAGGAAACGTTTCGCCACACAGTGGCTTCATCAGTCCATACAAAGGAGAATCTTGAAGAACAGGAGGAGAATGAGGTAATCAGTCCCTCAACCTTGAGTCAATGTGGTCAGTCCATCAATCTTGAATAGTCCCTCAAGGTTGAGGGACTGATTACCTCATTCTCCTCCTGTTCTTCAAGATTCTCCTTTGTATGGACTGATGAAGCCACTGTGTGGCGAAACGTTTCCTCAATAAAGATACCCAAGAGTTGCACATGTGTCTAATTTATCAAAAACAGTGTTGCCAAGAGTAATTTGTGTGTGATGTGGAAGGCTAACAGTAAGGCATGGGTCACAAGGAATATTTTCCTAGACTGGTTTAATGAAGTGTTTGACCCCAGTATGAAGAAATACCTCCTGGAAAATAAATTGCCACTCAAGTGCCTCCTGGTAATGGACAATGCTCCTGCTCATCCTCCAGACTTGGAAGAGCAAATAGTGGAAGAGTTTAGTTTTATCACGGTGAAGTTCTTGCCCCCTAATACAACTCTTCTCCTCCAGCCCATGGACCAGCAGGTCATTTCAAACTTCAAAAAAACTCTACACAAAAGCAGTTTCAAAAGTGCTTTGAAGTGACCTCAGACACAGAATTGACCCTAAGAGAGTTCTAGAAAGATCACTTAAATATCCTCCATTGCATAAACTTTATAGGTAAGTCTTGGGAGGGAGTGACTTCCAGGACTTTGAACTCTGCTTGGAGAAAATTGTGGCCGGAATGTGTAGAAGAGAGGGATTTTGAAGGGTTTGGGGCTGACCCTAAGGAGCCTATGCCAGTTGTGGAATCTACTGTGCCATTGGGGATGTCCCTGGGGTTGGAGGTGAGTGATGAGGATGTGGAAGAGTTCGTGGAGGACCACAGGGAAGAGCTAACCACTGCAGAGCTGCAAGAGCTTCTTCTGCAACAGCAAGAGATCACAGCTCAGGAAACTGCTGTAGAGGAGGAGGAAGAGAGATGGAGGAAGGTGCCTTCTTCAAAGATAAAGGACATTTGTGCAAAGTGGACTGAAGTGCAAACATTTGTGGATGAACTTCACCCTAACGAAGCTGTTGCAGGTCGTATTGGCAACATGTACAATGACAGTGTGGTGTCCCACTTCAGACAAATCTTAAAGAAACGCCAGAAACAGAGCTCTCTGGACAGATATTTTGTGCGACAGGGTTTCAGTGACTCAAATTGTTCCCAGTGCCAGTGTCTAAAAAAACAAAGAAGGGAAGTAACCCCAGATAAGGACTTCATACCTGAAGTCCTAATGGAAGGAGATTCTCCTTCCAAACAATAGTGTATACCTTCCTCCTATCCCCTCCTCCCGTCTTCCATCCACTCAGAAGTCTTCAGTAAAGGCAAGTGTAATATTATTTTTTATGTGCATGTACTTGATTTCTCATTGTTTTCAGTATGTAAATCTTTATTTGGAAAAAAAAAAAAAAAAATTAATATTTTTGGGTGTCTGGAACGGATTAATTTTATATCCATTATTTCTTATGGGGAAAATGGTTTCGCCATTCGGCAATTTTGACTTTCGGCAGGCTCTCTGGAACGGATTAATCACAAAACTCGGGGTCCACTGTATATTAAAATGTACTGCTCTATAACCTGTGTCAATATAGAGTAAGAATTAGGATTAATCTGCCTGAAATGCCTAGGCATGCTAGTGGCCTTCTTTGTAATTAATATTTTATAATATGTAAACCACACATCGGAAACTTTGCAAGGAAATAAACATTTTCATTTCATTTCATTTTCATCCAGTGAAACTACTTGGACAACCTAAGACATGCTGGCATCTGGTGGTGGAATATACATATTCCCACCTTTGCATTCCCACTTTAATCTCCACACAATCCATGTACAGTATACAATGATGTATATTGGTGGTTTATATAAACCCAACAAACATAAGCTATGAATACTGTACAGTGAAACTTCTGTTTTCGTTTGCCCTGGTTTTCGTCGACTTTTTTCGTTAAAATTTTGTCCCAGTTTTCGTTCACCACCTCAGTTTTTGTTGAGTCGACAGTGGTCCGCCATACCGAACGTGTCTGCCCAAACCCACACAAAGCATCCCACGTTCTGAGTCAGTCTGGCTTTGTTTCTCATCGGTAGAGGGTGGTAGTGAGGTGGTGGTGATGGTGGTAGAGGGTGGCAGTGATGGTGGTAGTGATGGTGGTAGAGGGTGGTAGTGATGGTAGTTGAGAGTGGTAGTGATGGTAGTAGAGGGTGGTAGTGATGGTAGTAGAGGGTGGTAGTGATGGTAGTAGAGGGTGGTAGTGATGGTAGTAGAGGGTGGTAGTGATGGTAGTAGAGGGTGGTAGTGATGGTAGTAGAGGGTGGTAGTGATGGTAGTAGAGGGTGGTAGTGATGGTAGTAGAGGGTGGTAGTGATGGTAGAGGGTGGTAGTGATGGTAGTAGAGGGTGGTAGAGGGTGGTAGTGATGGTGGTGATAGAAGGGTGGTAGTGATGGTGGTGATGATAGAAGGGTGGTAGTGATGGTGGTGATGATAGAAGGGTGGTAGTGATGGTGGTGATGATAGAAGGGTGGTAGTGATGGTGGTGGTGGTGACAGAATAGTGGTAGTGATGGTGGTGGTGATGGTGGTGGTGATGGTGGTGGTGGTAGAGGGTGGTGGTAGAGGGTGGTCGTGATGGTGGCGGTAGAGGGTGATGGTGGAAGAGTGTGGTTGTGATGGTGGAAGTGTGTGGTTGTGATGGTGGTAGAGGGTGGCTGTGATGGTGGTAGAGGGTGGCTGTGATGGTGGTAGAGGGTGGCTGTGATGGTGGTAGAGGGTGGCTGTGATGGTGGTAGAGGGTGGCTGTGATGGTGGTAGAGGGTGGCTGTGATGGTGGTAGAGGGTGGCTGTGATGGTGGTAGAGGGTGGCTGTGATGGTGGTAGAGGGTGGCTGTGATGGTGGTAGAGGGTGGCTGTGATGGTGGTAGAGGGTGGTAGTGGTTGTGATGGTGGTAGAGGGTGGTAGTGGTTGTGATGGTGGTAGAGGGTGGTAGTGGTTGTGGTGGTGGTAGTGGTTGTGGTGGTGGTAGAGGGTGGTAGTGGTTGTGGTGGTGGTAGAGGGTGGTAGTGGTTGTGATATCATGGTGGTAGAGGGTGGTAATGGTTGTGATAGTGGTAGAGGGTGGTAGTGATTGTGATATCATGGTGGTAGAGGGTGGCAGTGACTGTGATGGTGGTAGAGTGGTAGTGATTGTGATGGTGGTAGAGAGTGGTAGTGACTGTGATGGTGGTAGAGAGTGGTAGTGACTGTGATGGTGGTAGTGATTGTGATGGTGATAGAGGGTGGTAGTGATTGTGATGGTGATAGAGGGTGGTAGTGATTGTGGTAGATAGCAGTGATTATGAAGAGATAATAACAAAGCGCATACACTTTTTTGAGGTGGGGAAGAAATACTGTGGAGGCAAGTACACTAGTATAAATGCTGGTTGAAATCTGGATAGGCAAGTTCCATTTGACATATTTGACATTTAATTCATTTTTTATTTAAACTAAAATTTCCTTTTTTTTATGGACAATTCCAGATTTAACAAATTCCATTAAATACAAAATTATCCTTTACTTTTGCAGTCAGCAGCATAAATTTATTTTTGGATTACCATATTTAGTCAGTTACTGTTGCGATCAAAGAAAGATACATGCACTGTACTGTATTATCATTTTGGATTTAATGAACAACTGGCTTTAACAGATATCTCTTTCCCTCTAATAGTCTAGCAACGTGTGGGTACACTTAGGTTAACTCCTTCAGGGTCCAAGGCCCAAATCTGAAGTGGTGCCCCAGTGTCCAAGAATTTAAAAAAAAAAAAAAAAAATTTGTTATTTTTTTCTAATGAAATGGTAGAGAATCTTTTTGTGAAGGTAATAAAACAAAAAGTACGAAATTTGATGGAAAATTGACGAAATTATGCTCTCGCGAATTTTGATGTGTCAGCGATATTTACGAATCGGCGATTTTGCTGACTGACTCCTATTTTAGGCCAATTACATTATTCCAGTCAACCAAATTCTTAGCTATTTCACTAGTATTACTTCTATTCTATCGATTGAGCACAAGAAATTGCCAAGTCAACTGTTTCAACTACAAATTAAAGTGTTCGGAAATTGTTAATTTGGCCAATTTAACACAAAGTTCAAAATATTCCAATTTCAAAATAGGGTCCAGAATAAACAATGTAGGTATTCCTGGAACTAAACTAACATTTCCTCTGTTCATTAGTTACATTTTGAGGCTTTACAAATAAATTCCATTTTGATTTTTTATTCACATAATGAATTTTTATTCACACCAAAAAATAGAAGATTTACTGTTATGGAATACTGTAATAATTGTATAAATATCATCACCATATTTGTGAATGCATATTAGACCCACCAGCTGGCGTGTATTAGACGTGTGAGGTCGTTTGTTTACTCTTGAATATCGGCAAAAATTTAACATTTCTGCTACTTTAGAGCTCAGTTTCAAGCCATTTCCAGTGCTAAAACCAATCAAAATCATCTCTATTTCTGTAATATGTCTTCTATTCTATCAAATGAGACCAAGAAATCGCAAACAGAACTATAAAAAACATACGAAAGAACACTGCAAAGTCGCTGTTTTAATCGAAAAATCATGATCTCAGTTTTTTTCTCATTATACACAGCGTGCTGCAGGATCTGTTTTATGTGGTGCACACATACCACATAGATGTATTCTCTCATATCTAGGCCCAAATGTACCACTCACAGTTTATCAGAGTGAGCCGAGCTCATGACGTAGATCTACGGTTTGGACCCTGAACGTAAAGCCGTAGATCTACGGGACGGACCCTCAAAGGGTTAAAAGTATAAAACAAATAATTAGACTTATCATACATCTCTGTTGCAAGTGAATGAAACCATTCTCCTTATGAGACCTGATGTATTAAGAGCCAATAATTACATATTTGTAGCTACAGGAGCCAAGCTGTGCTCGTGGTGTCCTATCTTCAATAATTTGCTCATGTATTTTTTAAATTTTGAGTGGTTGAAGCACTTACCGTATGCATTCTCTTGTAATTCGTACCACTGATCTACCACACTGTCAAGATAAATTCTCTAGTATCCCTTCAATCCCAGCTTTTGTCTCAATTTACAACTATGGTTCCTTATTATCCCTGTTGCAGGTATGAAAAAATCCCTTATCTAATCTTTCATGTCCTTTTATGACCTTACATATGGTTATCATTCTCTCTCTCTCTCTCTCTCTCTCTCTGCCCTTTTCCCCTCACACTGGCCAGAATGGGCAAGATCAGTACTTTCACCATAGCTTGTATATTTTAACTCTTGTAACCATTTTGTAGCTCTTCTAACTTATCTGTGTTTTTTAAGGTGCGAGAACCACACCACAAACTACTGTACTATGACAGATTTACCTTTAAACTGTTATACACCTCTGGCTGTACAAAAAGGTGGCACTCATCCAAGTCTACCAACACAAATTTTGATCCAAGCTTCATAGTCTCATCAAGATGCAGAAGAAATTGCTTCATAACAGGATCACTGCAAAGAAAATGCTAGCCTTATAATATATGATTGTACAGTACTGTACTTCATTTTAGTACAACATGATACATATACAACATACTTAATCCTTTCACTGTCCAGATCCCAAAATTAATATTGCTCCCAGTGTTTACTTAAAAAAATGAAAAAAAAAAAAAAATCTCCTTAAATGGCAGAGAATCTTTTTCTGAAGGTAATGACACCAAAAGTATGAAATTTGATGAAAAACTTAGAATTATGAGGGCACAAAGTTAGTAGTCTGGATGCAATACACACTTCAGCAATTTTTCCCACTATGAGTTCTGTTTTAAGTCCTTTTCCTAGCTATGGGTATCTCATGGAAAGGCATTCTGTTCCACTTTGTGAGAATTGTCTAGTTCCTGTTTCAATTTCCCATATTCTATTGGACTGTCCTGTTTATCAACAAACACGCAGAATCTTCTTCCGACGGCATCACCACTAACGCCCTTACTTTATTTTCCCTCCTTGCTGACGGACCCACCTTTGACAAACTCCCTTTTTGACAGCAACTGATTTATTACACAAACTTTGATGATCTTTCCTTTAGCACTCCTCACAGACCCCCTCCTAACTTTACCTTTATTGTCATCTCCATCCTTATCCTTAGATCCTGCATCAATTCCTACTCTGCAGCACTGTATAACCCTGGTAGGTCGAGCTATTTTAAATGCTAGTATGCCTTCTATCAACTAAGCACAAGAAACCGCCCATTCGAGTATTACAATTGCCTTATAAAGTGCACAAAAGTTGGTAATTTGGCCTATTTTAATAACTTAAAAATAGTGCAAAAAACAATGTAAACATTCCTGGCACTAAAACATTTCCTCTGTTCATTAACCCCTTCAGGGTCCAAGGCCAAAATCTGAAGTGGTGCTCCAGTGTCCAAGAAATTTTGAAAAAAAAAAAAAAAAAAAAAAAAAAAAAAAAAAAAAAAAAAAAAAAAAAAAAAGTATTTTTTCTTACAGAATTAAAGAGCATATTTTTGTGAAGGTAATAAGACAAAAAAAAAAAATTCTGATCAGTACTTACCGAGATACAGTGCCAAGAAGTTTGTCAAAAATGATGTGGTGGCGGCAACATCGACGAATTCCACATACGCGCATTACATTATTTTGCGGTTTTTATTGTTTTTTCTTTTCTTTTCCAATTTTTTTCTATTCCTACTAACATTTGGGGCCTGAGAGACCAATACTGTATATAATGTATATATATAAACTCACTGTATTGAACACAATAACTGCACTAAAGTTATTATCATATTATTGTTCACCACTGTTGTTTATTACAATAAACATGCACAAATCTTGTATAATACTAATGTTCTATCATATATTTACATATTTACAATCACTGGACATGGTTTTAGAACTGCTGGAGCTTGTGGAACTCCTTGAAACAAGGCACCATGCACAGAGGCACCTTACATTCCTCACACATAAACCGAGTGTCTTTGCGTCTTTGTTGCCGTCGTTTTGTTTGTGCACAGACGATGCATCTCTTCTGAGCAAATTTCTTCTGAGTTAAAGGAAGTTGTATTATGAAATGATCACCTTCCCTCCTCAAACGCTTGGGTATATCCTGAGGAATTCGAGGACCGTGTTGTATAGCAGGTGTTCTTACCTGGTACTTCATTATGAGTTGTCTGACAACAGACAAACAAAATTCACCATACGGTGGTCTGTTGCCAGTCTTTATTTGGTACATATTATATGCATTGAGCATTGAAATGTCCATGAGATGGAAGAAAAGTTTCATGTACCACTTGTAACTCTTACGAACACAGCCAACAAAACCAATCTGCATGTCACATTTGTCAACCAAGCGCATGTTTTGTGTATAATTAATCACTGTCACTGGTTTTCGAATACATACGTTCATTAGTCACTCGATCAACTTTGCCACTGTCTTGCATTTCATTACGGTGAATGGTTGTCAACAATGTGACATCTCGTTTGTCATGCCACCGTAATGCCATGATGTCATTGGCAGTAAACACCTGCACGTCATCACCACGAGCACCTGCGTTGAGCCTGGGCATATGTTTACGATTAGAACGCACTGTGCCACACACATCTGTCTTGTTCACTCGCATGAAATCACTTGTGTACCAGTTATCGGTATATAATGTATGCCCCTTACCAAGATAAGGTGCCATCATGTTTCTCACTACGTCACCTGAGATACCCAATAACATCTTGGTATCTTTCAATGTTTTACTACCCGTGTATACAACAATATCCAACACCAGGCCACTGTCACAATCACAGAGTACAAACAGTACTCTGTGATTGTGACAGTGCTCGGTATATACTGCTTGAATGACAGTCTACCTTTGAACAAAATCAAAGACTCGTCAATTACAAGATTCTTGAATGGATAAAAGTATATGCTGAACTTTTGTTTGAGATACATGAAAACATTTCTAATCTTGTATAACCTGTCACTTCTGTCAGGCCTGGTTTTGTCAGAGAAGTGCAACATACGTAAGAGTAAGATAAACCTGTTCACTGGTATGATTTCACTGAAGACCGGGGTAGAAATTAGCCGATCTGTGGACCAGTATGCTTTTATATTATGCTTATAGACGTGAGGCATAAGCATTATTGTTGCAAAAAGCAAATACATTTCTGCAACAGTCGTCTCTTTCCACCTGTGTAGTCTTGACTGTGGTGATAAGATCGTATTTGCCATGGTGTACTCAAAATACTTATTACTTTCCCTGACAATAATTTCCATCAATGGCTGGTCAAAGAATAATTCAAAGAATTCCAGTTCATTGGCCGTGGTTCCAAGGGGACAAGTAGGTAGAATTCCACTTTGAGAGTCATCAAAGTGGTGAGGCTTGGGAACAAAATTGGGATTTTGCTGCCAATCCCACATACGGTTTGCTGGTGGATACTGGACATCATAGGCTGGTTGTGCGGGTGGTTGTGGTTGTGGTGGGCTGGTGGCTAGCGCTTCGCTTTGTCCTTGAACTGACGAGTCAGCAGCATGGGTCCCAGCGTGGCCTGGTGAGTCACGCATGGCGGTGCCACTACCATCACCACTAACACCATCCACTGATGCCTGTGGTCTATCCATGCCAAGTGTAGCCACATCATCCTCACTATCACTACCTAAAACTGGTGTTGGGCCACGGGATGTACTCCGGGATGTACTCCGTCCCCTGGGCACAGCATAGGGTACACTATCCGAGCGCATGTGGCGGCGAACATACCGACGCTTCACTGGTGAATATGATTCCTCACTATCACTACTCGAATGATCGTCGAGCGCAATAAAATCACAGTCCACGTCACTATCATCATCATTACTGAAGTCAGAGGCCTGGCCACGCGAAAATATTAGTTTTCTCTTGCGATGAGGAACAACCGACCGTGAGTCACGAGTGCCCACACCAGAGGTAGAAGGTTGAGGATCGTCAGGGTTTTCTGCACTATTATCGATATCCTGGTCATTCTTTTCGGTCACTAACTGATCAAAGCCGTAGAATTCGTCTTCATTTCCACTTCCATCAGTGTCAGAACTATCAGATAGGAAGAGGAGAGTCCCAATTTTCCGGGGAGTGAGAGCTGACTTGCGACGAGGCATGGTGAACAAGGGTAACTGAGCCGGCGTTCCCACAATGCTATGCGGGCGCCTAGATTTTTTGTTTATGGCGCACACCCACCACGCAGACCCGTTCTCTCACATGTAGGCCTATGAGCGTTTTTGCGCTAAATTTGACGGCGCTAGAATTTTGGCATAGATCTACGGTTTGGACAACGTGAAGCCGTAGATCTACGGGACGGACTCTGAAAGGGTTAATCATGTTCCCAGGCCTCTCCTTTTCCATTTTAATTTATACTCTCACAAAAATAGATTTACTCTGTTTCTCAGATAATAAAATATAACCAGGAATGACTGGTCATGATTTAAGGCATCCCAATAATTGAATCAGACCTATTAAAAACCCATAAAAAGAGATGGGGGGGGGGGGTAGTGAGGTCTTACTCATCCTCAAGGAAAATCAGCAAAAATCAAATATTTCTGCCATTTTGAGCCCAATCTCAAGCTACTTCCAGTCCTGAAACTATCTAAAATCATCTTTATTTCAGTAGTACAGTTGAGAGTTGAGAATCCCTTATCCGAAATGCTTGGGACTGGAAGTGTTTCGGATTTTGGAATATTTGTATACGTATTTGTGAAACCAGTCAGAAAAGATGTCCCTGGTGATCCATGTCCTTTTGTTAGCATGACTGACTGACTAAGGTATTCACACATTTAAACAGCGAGGACACAGACTTTTGCTTACCAGAGCAAGTTTACACTTACTGTATATGTGCCTACTGCACTGGCACATCCCAGCAGTTAATCTATTCTTGGCATCCTTAACTCCTGTAGGAACTCTCTTGTCATCAATGTTTTTCTGGGACAATAATGTCAGAACAGCGATGTCTCATCAGCACTAGATTTTTTCTGCTAAACTTTCATCAGCAAAATCTTGATAAACACGCCAATAAATTTCTCTGCTGCTTCATGATGAACAGATTCTCTATCACTAATAATCTTGAAACAATGCCGTGCCTATTCTTAAATTTTTGTAACCAGCCTGCTGAATATTCACAGTTACCTTCAATATTCAGTACTTCATGTTCGATTTTTGCTTATTTCACAATCGGCATTCTGTTAACTGGCACACGCTCATTTTAACACTGATGAATCCACTCCATCAATACATGATCAAGGTCTTCATTTTTCCTACTATGAAATGTTTTTCTATTTTTCATTAACTTCTTTTCATCACTCTCAGCAAAAAACTTCGACAATCTGTCCTGTTCCTTCAGGTTGTAGACAGCAGTTGTTCCAATGCCAAACTCCTCAGTCAGATGCTTCACACTTATACTGCTGTAAAGTTTTTCCAACAATTTGACTTTCTGTGATATAAACAAACAGTTCCTCTTTTTATTTTCAATATTACCCATAGGCATTTTCAACAATATCTTCAAACCACAGAGCACAAAACATGCGGTAATCAGCGAGTAATTGCTGCTGCTCCACCATGTCTCACGATGAATGATCCATTTGTGGTGTGTCAAGTTAACACTAAAAACTTTTGAATTTTGAATGTTTTCTGATTTTGGAATTTTGTATAAAGGATTCTCTACTGTATATATTCCATTCTATCATTGGACACCAAGAAACAGCCAATAACACCATAAAAACCTTCACAAAACCTTCTCAGTCACTATTTTAAACCAAACACATGGTCAGTTTTGCTTTTCCCATCACGTACAGCATGGGGGCAGGATTTTTTTTTACTGTACATCCACACACTCTGCACAGACCTATTTTCTCACATCTAGGCCAAAATTTACTGCTTGCAGCTTATCTGAGTGAGCTGAGCTCACTTGTGAGGGACCATGGCGTAGTTCTACATGACGACCACTGAAAGGGCTAACATTTGCTTAAATCTAACTGAGCTAGTCTTTTCAACATACCACTACAAACCGGTGTAGTACCAGATAAGTGGAAAATGACAAATGTAATAACTATCTATAAAGCAGGAGATAGGTCGTTAGCTTTCAAATACAGACCAATTAGCCTGACCTACATTGTTGGAAAATTGATGGAATCAATAATTGCTGAAGCTATCTGAAGCCACCTTGAAAGGAATATTGATCAATGAATCTCAGCATGGTTTTACTGAGGTGCATTCCTGCCTCACAAATTTATTAACTTTTTCACCGAGTTATTTGAGGTAATGGACCGTGGTGTGAATGATATTGTGCATATGGACTTTAAAAAGGCCTGTTGAGGAAGATGGAGGCACACAGAATAGGTGGAATTTTTTTTCCTGGATTGAGACATGGTTGACAGATAGGCAACAGAGAGTTGCATAATGGAGAGAAATCAGTAGGGATGCATCACAAGCAGTGTTCCAGAGGGGTCAGTGTTGGGCTCTTTGTTGTTCACAATATATACCTATGAAGAGTTTAGAGTTTCACTACTCTTGGAGTCCGGCCATGGGCCAGGCTCATCTGGTGCTTGTACACAAACAAAATAGATGTAGGAATCAACAGTGACATAGGAAATTTGCTGATGACACAAATAGGTCATCAGATTAATTCTGATGAGAAAACTAGAGTGCTACAGGAAGATCTGGATAGGTTCATGTAGTAGTCGGAGAAGTGGCAGATGCAGTTTAATGTAGACAAATGTAAGGTTCTAAGACTGGGTAAAAGAGAATATCCCTGGCACTTATAAACTGAATAATGTAGATCTCAATTACTCTGAATGCAAAAAAGATTTAAGAGTTCCAGCTAGAAGTAATCTAAAGCAAAGACAATAGGCATAAGTATTCATAATAGAGCTAACAGAATTAGTGGCTTCATATCAAAATGTATAAATTATAGGAGTCCTTGGGTTATATATCAACTTTATATATCCTTGGTAAGGATATATAAAGTGAGCTGGAACACATACAGAGAAGGATCACAAAGTTGATCCCATGAACAGTGGACCCCCAAGTTTCTTGAGCCTTGTGCTTCGTGAATTTCGACTTTCGGCAACTTTTTTCGTCATATTATAGCCTCATGTTTCGTGATTTGCCTCGCAATTTGTCAGTGGTACGGAACACGTCCGAGAGGCCTCCTAGCAGCCGCGTGTACACAGAGGCTTCCACACACCATTCAGGGAGTCAGTGTGGCATTCCTTCTGGGTGAGTGACCATCACCTCACGTGTTCATATGATACATTTCATAATAATCCATTCTGTTTTGTGCTTGCAGCTGCTAAATAAGCCACCATGGGCACAAAGAAAGCTTCTAGGCCAGCCCTTTAGTAAAGGTGAGAAACACGATAGAATTAAAGAAAAAGTTTGAAGAAAAATACAAAAGTGGTGGTGGTAGAGGGTGGTAGTGGTTGTGATGGTGGTAGAGGGTGGTAGTGATGGTGGTAGAGGTAGAGCTGCAAGAGCTCTCTGGACAGTTTTTTTGTATGACAGGGGTCCAGTGACTTCTCCATCTCTCCCCCTCCTCCTGTCTTCCATGCATCAAGAGTCTTCATTAAAGGGAAGAGTGATGTTATTATTGCTTTATACTTGATTTCTCACTCTTTTCTGTATGTAAATCTATATTTAATCTATAAAAAATAATAATTTTTGTTAATACTTTTGGGTGCCTGGAACAGATTAATTAGATTTACATTATTTCTTGTGGGGAAAATGGTTTTGAGATTCGTGAATTCCGATTTTTGGCAGACTCTGGAACGGATTAATCACAAAACTCGCGAGTCCACTGTACTGGAATCTTTCTTACAAGGACAGAATGAGGGCACTGAATCTGCACTGTATGGAAAGGTGTAGAAATTAGGAGGGACATGACTTGAGATTTCTATGGGGAAGTGGAACAGAATTCTTCCTCCGTAAGCCATGCGTATCGTAAGAGGCGACTAAAATGCTGGGAGCAAGGGGCTAGTAACCCCTTCTTCTGTATATATTACTAAATTTAAAAGGAGAAACTTTCGTTTGTCTTTTTGGGCCACCCCACCTCAGTGGGATATGGCTGGTGCGTTGAAAGAAAGACTCGAGATGTATAACTGGAAGATATTAATAAAAATAGGGGCTATGAATAATGTACTAAAAATATCTAACCAAGACAGGAATCACATCAATGAGTTCAAGTTGGAAAAATTTAGATTTAGGAAAGATAAAGGAAAGCAATGGTTTGGTAACAGTTGTAGATGAGCTGAACACACTCCTGCATAGTCTCATTGAAGGGAAAAACCTGTAATCTGGTTATCACAACTCAAGGAATCCCAGCAATGTAATTTATTACCATCGAGTTCTTTTCAGGACGTTCCCCAGGATGCAATTGTAAGTCTACAAACTCAAAGGTTTCTATTTACTGCTAGGTGATACAGACAGCAGGTATTAGGAAACCTGCCATGTCTTGCCTGCCTGTATGTATTGCCTTGTCCAGGGCTCAACTTAGGCACTTTCGGCTGCACGCCAAACACTATCACTGCATTATAAAGTACAATGTATCTATTTCTTTACAGATTGAGGTACATGACTGCTTCTCAACAGATTTTGGCTATTATAGTTTAAACTGCACAATATTAAGTTAATTCTGCAGTTAAGATATTTTGTTGTGCAAGCGGCAAAAAAAAAAAAATAATGAAACCTACCTAACCCAACCTAACTTAACCTTACTCCACTATCAGTATTGGCGTACCTTTGTTCATATTTGGGTAGGTGCGTGACATGACTCCATACTAAGTGTTCATTGTAAGGATCAGTTAAAGATTAAGACATGCCAGGACAACTGTCATTGTGAATATTATACATACATAAGTGCTGACTGGCTCAGACTTGCTGCGTACTATAATAAATGTACCATTTTTACTAATCTTCCCAAATATTAATTTGTACAAAAATATTGACCAATATTTATTAACAGCTAAATAATTTTCAAACCATTTAGCTTAAAAAGCAATGTTGCTGCAGTGGGACCCGTGAATAAACTACATACATATTCACGAGAATATGTAAATTCTCCAGTATAAAGTAGGTTGTACAATAGTTATATTTTGGGAAAATAATAAAATGCTATGTTTTAACTGGTAAATTTGTAATATGACCTAGACCAGGAGATAAATAGACTGTTAGATTGGGTTACAATAAGCTACAAAAAAATAACTATTTATTCACCTCTGGTTAGTGTGACTGTCAATGGTCCAAGTCGAACCGAAACGTCGTCGTAAGCTTCTCTCTTTTATAAATGAGGACTAACAAACTTACACTAAACATTGACAAAACCTACCTCATTCAGTTTGGTAACAGAGCTACAGATGTCCCTCTTAACATAATGATAAACGGATCACCTATCACAAAGCTAACAGAGGGAAAATTCTTAGGAATCCACCTTGATAATAGACTCAAATTTCATACACATATACAACAAATTTCTAAGAAAATTTCCAAGACTGTAGGCATACTATCGAAGATACTGTACTATGCTCCACAGTCAGCCCTCCTGGCCCTATATCACTCTCTTATTTACCCCTATCTCACCTATGGAATTTGTGCATGGGGTTCAACAACAATTAACCATCTCAGACCACTAATTACCCAACAAAAGGCTGCAGTTAGAATAACAAATTCTCACTACAGGCAGCACACTCCACCAATATTCAATACACTAAACCTACTCGCCATACAAAACATCCATACTTATTACTGCACCTATTACATACATAGAACACTTAACTCTGATATTAACCCTCCCCTCAAACATCTCCTTGCCAACCTCAACAGAACACATGACCATAACACAAGGCACAGATCACTCTTTGATGTTCCTCGTGTCCATCTCACACTATGCAAAAACTCAATGCACATAAAAGGCCCTAAAATCTGGAATTCATTACCTGTAAATATAAAAGAAACACTACCTGTTTATAAATTCAAGTCTCTTCTCAAAGATCACACTCACCCAAAACCAAATAAATACTGAATAACTGAACCTTATAAATTGTATATCTTAAATGTTTCTCACAATTATATCACATATATGTTAAACCTAAAACCCAATCTAACAGAATACTCCATTCTACTGAATGTACAGCAATGCATGCAACCATATGACCTGTCTTTGTAATACTCATTTGTGTTTTATAGTTATCTGTTTACAATAATGTTTTATCACTGATTTCATCATTGCTTAGTTAATCTTAAGTTAATTTTAAGCCAGCCCGTAATGCTATGCATATAAGTGGCTTTGGCATGCTGCTCTTACCTGTATTTTTTTGTACCTCTGTATGTATGCTCAAATTACTAAATAAATAAATAAATAAATAAATAAATGTGCGGGTTATTTGTGTAACTATTTATTCCATTTGCGCAAAATTAGCTACACTGGTTAACCCACTGAATATAGAATTTACTTAATAAATTAAATACTGACCATGTTTATTGACTTTACATAACATTTAATTATACAAATTACAGTACTTCTTATATTAACCCATTTTTATGAAACCAAAACAAAATCACAACACTGACCAATCTTTATCATGACAGTTTCTTAACTGCCATTATATACTTACCATTTAATGAGGATTCCCTTTAACACATTCACCATAGCTAATGGAACCAGAAAATTCCTTAATAAAAGGAGTATATGAAGCTTATTGTAGTAACAACCCCTCAAAACACACTGTTCTTCAGGCTTCTAGTAACCTCGCTACTGTTGTTACATTTAAAAGGTCACCTTAATGTGAGCCGTTTTCTGGGGGTGTACTTTATATATTTTTTTATTTAGCTATTATATACACAGTATACATTTGGTTTAACATTGTTTTTGAGCCTATATACCTTGTACATGTACTTATAGTATTATTATTATTATTATTATTATTATTATTATTATTATTATTATTATTATTAATGTAAACCTGCACTTAAACTCACTTATTTACAAAAAGTTAAATATCAAAGTATTTTATCTACAGCGGAGTAATACCAAATATTCTGGAAAAATACTATAATTTTGCCTATTGTAAATAACCACATAGGCAGTTTAATTCAAAATCAAATTTAAACTACGCTAATATTTTTGACTGAATTTACGCCTTCGTAAACTGTCTTTATTACGACTGACCCTAATGGAAATAAGTCACTTTGTATAATTTTTTATGTTATTCTAGGTAATTTACACTATATATGATGATTCTACTTATGTGTACCTGTGCCTAAATAAACTTACTTATTGTAACCAGATATAAATATGAAAATAGTTTATTACCACTGTAATTTCCTTACAGTGGTAATAAACATAATAGGTCCAGTCCCTGGACCTATTATGTTTGTAATATTAAGGTATACTTTTAAAGTTGTACCATTGTCCATTTATCTACCTCTCTTAATTACATTTAACTGAAGTTAACTGCATAAGAAATACTTCTAAATAATCTATGTCCAGTTCTTAAGCATCAGGACTAATTTGCCCTAAATGTATTGCATGCTGGTGGCTTTCTTGGGTGGTTAACAATATTTTATTATATGTAAACTACATTTCTGTCTACTTCATAAAATAAATAAAACACTGAATTTGAATTTTGAACTTTTGACTCCCCTCAAGGAAGGTTCCTTGATGTTGGTGAGGGGCTCTTGATTTAGGGAATTGGATCTGTGCTCCAGTTCCCCGAATTAAGCCTGAATGCCTTCCACATCCCCCCCCCCAGGCGCTGTATAATCCTCCGGGTTTAGCGCTTCCCCCTTGATTATAATAATAATAATAATGAACTTTTGACTACCATGATGGGTATGGGGCACTTAATACACATATCAAACTAACACATTAAACTTAATTTCATTTGAATCAATAACTAAATCACATTACATATGGTCATTATAGATAATAGTAACATTTTATAAAGACTTGGTTTAGGATATCCTCAAATTTCTCAAAATGATTTGTTGTCAAGATCTGAGTTGTAAAGGAAGAATTTCGCATTTCGAAACAGTAGAAGTTGGTATAATTAATTATTTTTTGCCCGGTCGCCGAAAAGATTAGCAGAGATCACTTTGCACCTACTGAACGGCTAGTTTATTGTGCACCTTCTGCTCACAATTTTGCAGTAGTACCCACATTAGATGGTCAGGCTTCAGACACCTTTTATTGTACAACAATAAAGCAGTGGAACAAACTGCCTGAACATGTCAAAGCCTGTCATATCATGAACAAATCCAAGAAGAGAGCTAAAAAGTACCTAATGAATGAAGCTACAGAAAGGGAGGAGAGTGATTTCTTGTATACCTAACATACATGTACCTATTACTGTAACATTCATGTACCTATTACTGTGATCTGATCCTTTCTTTAATGTTAATGTAAATAACTCAGCTTACCTTATTCCTTGTATATCTCCTTTTACTGTAACTGTTTTTTAATAGATGAGTTACTTAGCTGTTTTTAACTTAAGGTTTAAATAATAAGATATTACAAAGACCCCAATGGAAATAAGTCACTTTGGCTTTTTTGGGTTATCTTAGGTAATATACATATATGTTGTTATGTATGATAATTTATGTACTGTATCTGTATCTGTACCTGAATAAACTTACCTATCCTGTGAGCTATACTTCAAGTTATCGGTATAAGTTCCGTAGACTGGTTTAAGTTCTATCTTAACAACAGGAAACAAATTGTCAAAAATCAACAAAACAGAATCAGAACCCCTGCCGATAGCATGTGGAGTTCCCCAAGGTAGTATTCTGGGTCCCTTATTATTCTTATGTTATGTAAACGACATGCCCATCAGTTAAGTACAAACTCCTACTGTATGCGGATGACAGGTGAAGACCCACAAGATATAGCTAATGTAATAACACTGGAACTGGAGTCCTGCAGCAAATGGTTAGTAGACAACAAACTATCGGGAAAACGGAAGCCATACTCTGGCACGAAACAAACTGAGAAGGGCTAATAATTTTAATGTCAGGTGTAATGGGAAGCCCATCACTTCAGTTTCCTCAGTAAAATATCTGGGAATTCCCTATGACCCATGCATGTCAGGAGAACTGATAGGGAATAGTGTAGTGAAGAAAGCGAATGCCAAACTGAAGTTCCTCCACAGACAAGCACAGTGTCTACTTACTGAGGCTCGCAGGACTATGTCTATTGTTTAGCCCTTATACAATGGCACACGGACTACGCTTGCGCTTCATGGTACTCTGCCTTAAAAATTAAATGAAAGATATCATATCACCCAGAACAAAATGGTAAGTTTCATCTTGGACCTGGGCCCAAGAGAACATGTAGGCCAGGATGAATTACAACAATTGGATATGCAGAATGTTGAAGTTAAATCTTGCTGCCAATTTTGTCAATGCTGGGAACCAAAGCAATCATAGTACTGGGGGGATGGGAGCACAACTTCATAGTGCCCTCAGTCAGTCGCCAGGCTTCAAACACCTTTTATTGTACAGCAGTAAAGGAATGGAACAGACTGCCCGCACATGTCAAAGCCAGTCATAGCATGAACCAGTTCAAGAAGAGAGCCAAAAGGTGCCTGATTATTATTATTAAAGATTCGCCGGTATTCTCCCGGCCCGGGCTTTTTCCAAGTGGTGGCCCGGCTTTGGCTCCCTCTTTAGGGAGTGTCTGAGACCTAAGTCTCCCATTGGAGGAGGCACAAGTACCTCCTCATCTTTGGGACCAACTGTCCCCAGGCCTAGCCAC
>NC_091332.1:8209193-8371693 GCF_038502225.1 Cherax quadricarinatus | reverse complement strand
GTGCAAAGTCATGAAGATTGGGGAAGGGCAAAGAAGGCCGCAGACGGAGTACAGTCTAGGGGGTCAGAGACTACAAACCTCACTCAAGGAAAAAGATCTTGGGGTGAGTATAACACCAGGCACATCTCCTGAAGCGCACATCAACCAAATAACTGCTGCAGCATATGGGCGCTTAGCAAACCTCAGAACAGCATTCCGACATCTTAATAAGGAATCATTCAGGACCCTGTACACCGTGTATGTTAGGCCCATATTGGAGTATGCGGCACCAGTTTGGAACCCACACCTAGCCAAGCACGTGAAGAAACTAGAGAAAGTGCAAAGGTTTGCAACAAGACTAGTCCCAGAGCTAAGAGGTATGTCCTACGAGGAGAGGTTAAGGGAAATCAACCTGACGACACTGGAGGACAGGAGAGATAGGGGGGACATGATAACGACATACAAAATACTGCGAGGAATTGACAAGGTGGACAAAGACAGGATGTTCCAGAGATTGGACACAGTAACAAGGGGACACAGTTGGAAGCTGAAGACACAGATGAATCACAGGGATGTTAGGAAGTATTTCTTCAGCCACAGAGTAGTCAGTAAGTGGAATAGTTTGGGAAGCGATGTAGTGGAGGCAGGATCCATACATAGCTTTAAGCAGAGGTATGATAAAGCTCATGGCTCAGGGAGAGTGACCTAGTAGCGATCAGTGAAGAGGCGGGGCCAGGAGCTCGGACTCGACCCCCGCAACCTCAACTAGGTGAGTACAACTAGGTGAGTACACACTGAGGACTCAAAAGGGCAACGAGAAAAGAATAGCTGAAGAAGTCAGCGGCGGAAGGGCGAGGTGCCCAAGTCATCATACAGCGAGCATCGTACAGCGAGCATCGTACATCAGGCATCTGGATGGACGTCCCCTCTGAGGAGTAACGTACAAATCACCTGTTTGTGGTTGGCGGGAAGTTTTGAGTGGTAGAGCCGGCCCTACGGTCACTGGTAGCCATCACAAACCCTGCTCCAGAGCGATTATCATACACACAACACCTAGCAGTAGTAGGAAGATAAAATTTGTAGGAGCAAGGAATAGGCAGGAGGATTAAGTCGGGGCTAATGGGACTACAGCCCTGACAACAGTTTCGAGAGATAATGTTTTAGGACACAAAGACAGTACAGTCTGAGAAGCAAGTATTGGGTACACATGTAGTAAAAGGTAGTACATAACTGGGTGAAAGAATGACTTGTTAACACACCCTAGTATTATAATTATTATAATTACTCTCAGTGTTAATGGTATCTTATTAGTATTACGGATACACCGAGGTGAAATGTATTTCTGGGACATATAAACAACTGACGTGCTCACACACACACGAACGCGCACACACATACACTCGGGGACAGGAGCTGAGTCTCGACCCCTGAAACCACAACTAGGTGAGTACACACAGCTGATCCTTGGAATTTGACCGCGTCCCCTCACCCCCCCACACACCTTTCCCTCCCCCACAGACCTTTCCCCTCCCCGCTCTTGCCTTCACTCCCTACTCCCTCCTCTTTCCCTCTCCCCCTCCCTCGTGTTTCTCTCTCTCATAGCCTTTTTCCCTCCCCTTCCCCCTACTCTTTCTCTCTCTCTCTCTCTCTCTCTCTCTCTCTCTCTCTCTCCATCACTCCCATAACCCTATTTCACCCTCCTCTCTCTCTATAGGCTTCTCTCTCCATCTCTCCATTTCTCTCTCTCATAGCCTTTTCCCTCACCCTCCTTTCTCCCTCTCTCTCTCTCTCTCTCTCCCTCTCTTTCTCCCTCTATCTACCCTTTCTCTCCCCCTCACATTTCTCTCTCTCTCCCCCTTGGTCTTATCCCTCACCCCCATACCCTCTCCTCTCTCTCCCTCTTTCTACCCTTTCTCTCTCCTCTCTCTCCCTCTTTCTACCCTTTCTCTCTCCCCCTCGCACCCTCTCCCTCCTCTAGCCTTCTGTCTGTGGTAAAAAAAACAAAAAAAAAAAACAAATGGGTGGCTCTAGAGGACGGAAAACCAGTGATCTGGTAGACGAACCAGGGAGGAAAGACTGGGAGTTAGAGCTCCAAAAAAGGAAGGAAGAGTGGGGAAGGAAGGTAGTAGAGCTTGGTAAGAAAATGGAGGAGCGGATAGCTGAAGAGTGTAGGAAGTGGGAAGTACAGGTCTTAGCAGCAGAAGCTAGGATACAGTGCTTAGAAGAGAAACTGCAAAGCCTGAAACAGATTAGAGAGACAAATGACAATTCAGATGTGACATCACAAAATTCAATGTCAGGCGCAGACAAGGGGACGGTAAGCAACAACGGAGACATGACGTACACGAAGGCCCTATCAGACCCACGTGGGGCCAGGGAAAAGACGAGGAGCACACTAAGATCAAATGACAGGTCCGAAGACAATGAAGGTATGCTATATGCAGAGATTCTAACAGCCAACTGCAGTAGCAAGGGACAGCTGGTCATGAAAGACAGTTCACTGAGAATAGAAGTTTCAGATATGACAGGGACTGAAGGCAAGAACATGTCAATGGAAGGAAATAAAATGCCTCAGAGGAAGCAGATGGAGACTCAGTGGGAGGAGGAAAGGGCGAGGTCAGTTTTTGTGTACGGGCTCCAAGAAGCCAAGGGGGACAACTTCAAAGAAATAAAACAGGAGGAGAAAAAAACGATTGAAGGCATCATGAAAACAATAGGTGAGGGCGATATGACCCAGGTGACAAATTTTCAGAGAATTGGGTGGTTTGCGAGTGGAAGGATACGGCCTGTCAGAGTAACTTTCAAGGAAGAATCAGTTCGAACCAGGATTCTGCAAGAGAAAGCAAGACTGAGGGACAAACAGGGGTACCAGAGAGTATACCTCGACCGCGACAGAACACAAGAAGAAAGGACTACACTGAAAGAGAGGGTACAGAGATGCAAGGAGGAACGAGAGGCAATGACGAAAATGAGCAGGACCCAGACACAGGAGGAAGGGAAAACACACCCCACAGAATCTCCCACCAAAAGACTCCAACCGCGACATTCCCAACGCAACTGAGCAACCTATACTACAACCCACTCACTGTTCCCTCTGCCACCAACCCCCATATCAAAAACCTCACCCCAACAGCTGTCCCTTATGGGCATTCTGACCCCACCCCCATCATCACAAACCCCACCAACACCACAGCCCCATATAGGCCCCCACCAAGGCTCTCGCTCCCCAACCCCAATATTCTTGCATGACCACAATGATGGAAAAGAAACTGAAAGTTTGGTACACAAACGCAGATGGAATAATGAATAAACATGAAGAGTGGAATGAAAGAATCAGTGAAAAATCCCCAGACATCATAGCAGTCACAGAAACAAAACTCGCTGAGACAATAACAGATACAATCTTCCCAACGGGATATCAGATCCTGAGGAAAGATAGAAGGAGTAGAGGTGGAGGAGGGGTTGCACTGCTCATAAAACACCGATGGGGATTTGAGGAAATGGAAGGCATGGACATGATTGGAGAAAGAGACTACATTGTAGGTACAATTCAGTCCGGAGAACATAAAGTAGTCATTGGAGTGATGTATAACCCACCACAGAACTGCAGGAGGCCAAGAGAGGAGTACGAAGAAAACAACAGGGTGATGGTGGACACACTGGCTGAGGTGGCAAGAAGAGCTCACTCGAGCAGAGCAAAGTTACTGGTAATGGGCGATTTCAACCACAGGGAGATCGACTGGGAAAACCTGGAGCCACATGGGGGTCCCGAAACATGGAGAGCCAAGATGATGGATGTGGTACTTGAAAACCTCATGCATCAACATGTCAGGGACACAACCAGAGAGAGAGGGGAGGATGAGCCAGCAAGACTGGATCTTGTGTTCACCCTGAGCAGTTCAGACATTGAAGACATCACTTATGAGAGGCCCCTTGGAGCTAGCGATCACGTGGTTCTGAGTTTTGATTATATAGTAGAGTTACAAGTGGAGAAGGTAACAGGAACTGAAGGGGACAGGCCAAACTATAAAAGGGGGGACTAGCCAGGTATCAGAAACTTCCTGCAGGAGGTTCAGTGGGACAGAGAAATGGTAGGAAAATCAGTAAACAAGATGATGGAATATGTGGCAACAAAGTGCAAGGAGGCAGAGGAAAGTTTTGTTCCCAAGGGAAACAGAAATAATAGGAAGACCAAAACGAGTCCTTGGTTTACCCGAAGGTGTAGGGAGGCAAAAACTAAGTGCAACAGAGAATGGAAAAGGTACAGGAGGCATAGGACCCAGGAAAACAAGGAGATTAGTAGAAGAGCCAGAAACGAGTATGCACAGATAAGGAGGGAGGCCCAGCGACAGTATGAAAATGACATAGCATCGAAAGTCAAATCTGACCCGAAACTGCTGTATAGCCACATTAGGAGGAAGACAACAGTCAAGGACCAGGTGATAAGGCTGAGGAAAGAAGGTGGAGAACTCACAAGAAACGATCAAGAGGTATGTGAGGAGCTCAACACGAGATTTAAGGAAGTATTTACAGTAGAGACAGGAAGGACTCTGGGGGGACAGACCAGATGGGGACACCAGCAAGGAATACACCAACAAGTGTTGGACGACATACATACAGATGAGGAGGAGGTGAAGAAACTGCTAAGGGACATCGATACCTCAAAGGCAATGGGAACGGACAACATCTCCCCGTGGGTCCTTAGAGAGGGAGCAGATATGTTGTGCGTGCCACTTACCACAATCTTCAACACGTCCCTGGAAACTGGGCAACTACCTGAGGTATGGAAGATGGCAAATGTAGTTCCCATTTTTAAAAAACGAGACAGAAAAGAGGCACTAAACTATAGACCTGTGTCATTGACGTGTATAGTATGCAAAATTATGGAGAAGATTATCAGGAGGAGAGTGGTGGAGCACCTGGAACTGAACAAGAGTATAAATGCCAACCAGCACGGATTCACGGAAGGCAAATCCTGTGTCACAAACCTTCTGGAGTTTTATGATAAAATAACAGAAGTAAGACACGAGAGAGAGGGGTGGGTTGATTGCATCTTCTTGGACTGCAAGAAGGCCTTTGACACAGTTCCTCACAAGAGATTAGTGCAGAAGCTAGAGCATCAGGCGCATATAACAGGAAGGGCACTGCAATGGATCAGAGAATACCTGACAGGGAGGAAACAACGAGTCATGGTACGTAATGATGTATCACAGTGGGCACCTGTGATGAGTGGGGTCCCACAGGGGTCGGTCCTAGGACCAGTGCTATTTTTGGTATATGTGAACGACATGATGGAAGGGTTAGACTCAGAAGTGTCCCTGTTTGCAGATGATGTGAAGTTAATGAGGAGAATTAAATCTGATGAGGACCAGGCAGGACTTCAAAGAGACCTGGACAGACTGGACACCTGGTCCAGCAAATGGCTTCTCGAATTTAATCCTGCCAAATGCAAAGTCATGAAGATAGGGGAAGGGCACAGAAGACCACAGACAGAGTATAGGCTAGGTGGCCAAAGACTGCAAACCTCACTCAAGGAGAAAGATCTTGGGGTGAGTATAACACCGAGCATGTCTCCGGAAGCACACATCAATCATATAACTGCTGCAGCATATGGGCGCCTGGCAAACCTGAGAACAGCATTCCGATACCTTAGTAAGGAATCGTTCAAGACACTGTACACCG
Source organism: Cherax quadricarinatus (assembly GCF_038502225.1). Lineage (NCBI taxonomy): Eukaryota > Metazoa > Arthropoda > Malacostraca > Decapoda > Parastacidae > Cherax > Cherax quadricarinatus. Next base: position 8,366,032 of record NC_091332.1, on the reverse strand, counting down.
TGTATGTCAGGCCCATACTGGAGTGTGCAGCACCTGTTTGGAACCTGCACTTGATAAAGCACGTCAAGAAACTAGAGAAAGTACAAAGGTTTGCCACAAGGTTAGTTCCAGAGCTAAGGGGAATGTCCTATGAAGAAAGATTAAGGGAAATCGGCCTGACGACACTGGAGGACAGGAGGGTCAGGGGAGACATGATAACGACATATAAAATACTGTGTGGAATAGACAAGGTGGACAAAGACAGGATGTTCCAGGGAGGGGACACAGAAACAAGAGGCCACAATTGGAAGTTGAAGACACAAATGAGTCAGAGAGATATTAGGAAGTATTTCTTCAGTCATAGAGTTGTAAGGGAGTGGAATAGCCTAGAAAATGACGTAGTGGAGGCAGGAACCATACACAGTTTTAAGACGAGGTTTGATAAAGCTCATGGAGCGGGGAGAGAGAGGGCCCAGTAGCAACCGGTGAAGAGGCGGGGCCAGGAGCTAAGACTCGACCCCTGCAACCACAAATAGGTGAGTACAAATAGGTGAGTACACACACACACACACACAGACACACACACACACACATACACATACACACACATACACACATACACACACACACACACACACACACACACAACACACAGCCACAAAATTTGATTAACACAAGCCTATCCGATGTTATCCTGACGCCAAATGACTTCGAACAGGCGATAAATGACATGCCCATGCACTCTGCCCCAGGGCCAGACTCATGGAACTCTGTGTTCATCAAGATCTGCAAGAAGCCCCTATCACGAGCCTTTTCCATCCTATGGAGAGGGAGCATGGACACGGGGGTCGTCCCTCAGTTACTAAAAACAACAGACATAGCCCCACTCCACAAAGGGGGCAGTAAAGCAACAGCAAAGAACTACAGACCAATAGCACTAACATCCCATATCATAAAAATCTTTGAAAGGGTCCTAAGAAGCAAGATCACCACCCATCTAGAAACCCATCAGTTACACAACCCAGGGCAACATGGGTTTAGAACAGGTCGCTCCTGTCTGTCTCAACTACTGGATCACTACGACAAGGTCCTAAATGCACTAGAAGACAAAAAGAATGCAGATGTAATATATACAGACTTTGCAAAAGCCTTCGACAAGTGTGACCATGGCATAATAGCGCACAAAATGCGCGCTAAAGGAATAACAGGAAAAGTCGGTCGATGGATCTATAATTTCCTCACTAACAGAACACAGAGAGTAGTCGTCAACAGAGTAAAGTCCGAGGCAGCTACGGTGAAAAGCTCTGTTCCACAAGGCACAGTACTAGCTCCCATCTTGTTCCTCATCCTCATATCCGACATAGACAAGGATGTCAGCCACAGCACCGTGTCTTCCTTTGCAGATGACACCCGAATCTGCATGACAGTGTCTTCCATTGCAGACACTGCAAGGCTCCAGGCGGACATCAACCAAATCTTTCAGTGGGCTGCAGAAAACAATATGAAGTTCAACGATGAGAAATTTCAATTACTCAGATATGGTAAACATGAGGAAATTAAATCTTCATCAGAGTACAAAACAAATTCTGGCCACGAAATAGAGCGAAACACCAACGTCAAAGACCTGGGAGTGATTATGTCGGAGGATCTCACCTTCAAGGACCATAACATTGTATCAATCGGATCTGCTAGCAAAAATGACAGGATGGATAATGAGAACCTTCAAAACTAGGGAGGCCAAGCCCATGATGACACTCTTCAGGTCACTTGTTCTATCTAGGCTGGAATATTGCTGCACTCTAACAGCACCTTTCAAGGCAGGTGAAATTGCCGACCTAGAAAATGTACAGAGAACTTTCACGGCACGCATAACGGAGATAAAACACCTCAATTACTGGGAGCGCTTGAGGTTTCTAAACCTGTATTCCCTGGAACGCAGGAGGGAGAGATACATGATTATATACACCTGGAAAATCCTAGAGGGACTAGTACCGAACTTGCACACGAAAATCACTCACTACGAAAGCAAAAGACTTGGCAGACGATGCACCATCCCCCCAATGAAAAGCAGGGGTGTCACTAGCACGTTAAGAGACCATACAATAAGTGTCAGGGGCCCGAGACTGTTCAACTGCCTCCCAGCACACATAAGGGGGATTACCAACAGACCCCTGGCAGTCTTCAAGCTGGCACTGGACAAGCACCTAAAGTCAGTTCCTGATCAGCCGGGCTGTGGCTCGTACGTTGGTTTGCGTGCAGCCAGCAGCAACAGCCTGGTTGATCAGGCGCTGATCCACCAGGAGGCCTGGTCACAGACCGGGCCGCGGGGGCGTTGACCCCCGAAACTCTCTCCAGGTAAACTCCAGGTAAACACACACACATACACATACACACATACACACACACACACACACACACACACACACACACACACACTGTAAGTAAGTGCCGGTAAGTCCCAGGAGGTTGGGGGTCAGGTCACAAGGTGTGGGCAGCCAAGGACCACTGAGACTTACATTACAACGCACAAGCCACCTACCTTTCAGTACATAATAAACCCACTCGTAATTCCACACAAAATTACACACAAAATTACACACACACACACACACACACACACACACAACACACACACACACACACACACACACACACACACACACACACACACACACACACACACACACACACACACACACACACACACACACACACACAACGCACACACACACACACACACACACACACACACACACACACACACACACACATACACACACACACACATATCCAGACACACATACACTCCCCCCTCACCACCGACATCTCACTACTTCCCCTGATCCCTCCCCTCCCTCGATCACCCTCCCCTCCCCCGTCCACCCTAAACCCTCCCCACCCCTCCCCACTCTGCTCCCACATAGCCACAGTTCCTCCACTCCTTCCCCCCCCCCCACACTCTGACATACACACTACTAACCTAACATACAGAACTACATAGGTTTCCCACTCTGAGGCAATCAGGATAAAACAAAAATGGGTTGCCAGAGAGCAACAAGAAAAACCAAGGGACAGGAGGAGGAAACTGCAAAGGAAGATTGGGCAGCAGAGCTCATAAAAAGGGATCATGAATGGGAAAAGAAACAAGAAGAACTTAGCATGAGAATGGAAGAGAGGATAGATATGGAAAGCAGGAAGTGGGAGGTGCATGTCAAAGCAGCAGAAGCTAGGATGCAGAGTTTAGAAGAGGAATTGAAAAATCTGAAACAGCCTAAAGAACTAAAGAACATTTTGGGATTGACAACAGAGACTGCTACCTCAGCCACAAATAAGGGGACTGTAGGGAAAGAAGGGGCACAACTGCATGGAGAAGCTCTATCAGAGGAGACTGTAGCAAATGAAAGAGCTAAGCTTTATGTGGAGGCCCTAACAGACAACAACAGAGCCCAAGGAAAGCCAAGAAGGGAAAATGACAGGCCACTGAGCCCAAGTACATTAGCCAGTGAAACTGATGAAAGGAAAGCTGCAGTGGAGGAAACCAAATTAAATGAGGGGATACACAGGGATATGCAGTGGGAGAATGAAAGGGTGAGGTCAGTCTTTGTGTATGGGCTTCAGGAAGTCGAAGGGGAAACATATGAAGCAAGAAAACAAGGGGAAAAAAAGCAATTGAAAGCATCATGAAAGCAATAGGAGAAGACGATATGACCCAGCTGGAAAATTTTCGGAGAATAGGGGGGTTTGTAAAAAAAAGAACCCGGCCAGTGAGAGTGACCTTCAAGGCAGAAGCGACTCGAAGTAGGATCCTGCAGGAGAAAGCATGATTAAGGGACATGACGGCATACAGGAAGGTGTATCTCGACCGTGACAGAACACAAGAAGAAAAACAGAAACTGAGAGAGATGGTACAAAGGCGAAATGAGGAAAGAGAGGGGATGGAGAAGACAGACAGGAGATCCCAGACCCAGGAAGAAGGTCAAATACAGCCTCCCTCACAACTTCCTATAGAAGCCTCCCAACCAGATCAACCCCAGTGCAACCAAACACTCTAAATCAAAACACCCATGCCACATCCAATGCCCCCACCCACTACATTACAAACTCCACCCCCACAGCAACAACCCATAGTTCCCTACCAGGTCTCCCACTTCCCCAACCCCAATATACCTCCCAGACCACAGTCTTAGAAAAGAAGTTGAAGGTGTGGTATACAAATGCAGATGGAATAACAAACAAGTATGAGGAGTGGCACGAAAGAATCAAAGAGACATCCCCAGACATAATAGCACTCACAGAAACAAAACTCACCAGAATAATAACAGACTCAATCTTTCCATCCGGATATCAAATCCTCAGGAAAGACAGAGGGAGGAGAGGGGGGGAGGAGTTGCACTGCTCATTAAAAACCAGTGGGGTTTTGAGAAAATGGAAGGAATGGATGGCACGGGCGAAAGGGACTACTTAGTAGGAACAATCCAGTCTGAGGGACATAAGGTGATAATTGCAGTAATGTACAACCCACCACAGAACTGCAGGAGGCCAAGAGAAGAATACGATGAGAGCAACAGAGCAATGATCGACACACTAGCCGAGGTGGCCAGGAGAGCACACATGGGGGGAGCAAAGTTACTAGTTATGGGTGATTTCAATCACAAGGAGATTGACTGGGAAAACCTGGAGCCCCATGGGGGTCCCAAAACATGGAGAGCCAAGATGATGGATGTGGTACTGGAAAACCTCATGCATCAACATGTTAGAGACACTACCAGAGAGAGAGGAGAGGATGAACCAGCAAGGTTGGACCTTGTATTCACCATGAGTAGTTCGGAAATCGAGGGTATCAAGTACGAAAGGCCCCTGGGAGCTAGTGATCATGTGGTTCTGTGCTTCGACTACATAGTTGAGCTCCAAGTGGAGAGAGTAGCAGGAATAGGCTGGGAAAAACCAAACTACAAAAGGGGGAACTACTCAGGCATGAGGAACTTCCTTCAAGACATTCAGTGGGAGAGGGAACTGACAGGAAAACCAGTACAAGAAATGATGGACTATGTAGCAACAAAATGCAAGGAGGCAGAGGAGAGGTTTGTTCCCAAGGGAAACAGAAATAATGGGAAGAACATAACGAGTCCTTGGTTCACCCAAAGGTGTAGGGAGGCAAAAACTAGGTGTACTAGAGAATGGAAAAGGTACAGAAGACAGAGAACTCAGGAAAATAAAGAAATCAGCCGAAGAGCCAGAAACGAATATGCACAGATAAGAAGGGAGGCTCAGAGACAATATGAAAATGACATAGCATCAAAAGTAAAGACTGACCCGAAGCTGTTGTACAGCCACATCAGGAGGAAAACAACAGTCAAGGACCAGGTAATCAGACTGAGGAAAGGTGATGGGGAATTCACAAGAAACGACCGAGAGGTTTGTCAGGAGCTCAACACAAGATTTAAAGAGGTATTTACAGTGGAAACCAGTAGGACTCCAAGAAATCAGAACAGGGGGGCACACCAGCAAGTGCTGGATGAGGTACATATAACCAAGGAGGAGGTGAAGAAGCTGCTATGCGAACTTGACACCTCAAAGGCGGTGGGACCAGACAACATCTCTCCCTGGGTCCTTAAAGAGGGAGCAGAGATATTGTGTGAGCCATTAACAAAGATCTTCAACACATCTTTTGAAACTGGGCAACTCCCTGAGGTATGGAAAATGGCAAATGTAATCCCAATTTTTAAAAAGGGAGACAGACATGAGGCACTAAACTACAGACCTGTATCACTAACGTGTATAGTATGCAAGGTCATGGAGAAGATCATCAGGAGGAGAGTGGTGGGGCACCTGGAAAGAAACAAGTGTATAATTGACAACCAGCACGGTTTCAGGGAAGGAAAATCCTGTGTCACAAACCTACTAGAGTTTTATGACAAGGTGACAGAAGTAAGACAAGAGAGAGAGGGGTGGATCGACTGCATATTTTTGGACTGCAAGAAGGCCTTCGACACAGTTCCTCACAAGAGGTTACTGCAAAAGCTAGAGGACCAGGCACACATAACAGGAAAGGCACTACAATGGATCAGAGAATATCTGACAGGGAGGCAACAACGAGTCATGGTACGCGACGAGGTGTCAGAGTGGGCGCCTGTGACAAGAGGGGGTAAACATGAGGAAATTAAATCTTCATCAGAGTACAAAACAAATTCTGTCCACAAAATAGAGCGAAACACCAACGTCAAAGACCTGGGAGTGATCATGTCGGAGGATCTCACCTTCAAGGACCATAACATTGTATCAATCGCATCTGCTAGAAAAATGACAGGATGGATAATGAGAACCTTCAAAACTAGGGAGTCCAAGCCCATGATGACACTCTTCAGGTCACTTGTTCTATCTAGGCTGGAATATTGCTGCACACTAACAGCACCTTTCAAGGCAGGTGAAATTGCCGACCTAGAATATGTACAGAGAACTTTCACGGCGTGCATAATGGAGATAAAACACCTCAATTACTGGGAGCGCTTGAGGTTCCTAAACCTGTATTCCCTGGAACGCAGGAGGGAGAGATACATGATTATATACACCTGGAAAATCCTAGAGGGACTAGTACCGAACTTGCACACGAAAATCACTCACTACGAAAGCAAAAGACTTGGCAGACGATGCACCATCCCCCCAATGAAAAGCAGGGGTGTCACTAGCACGTTAAGAGACCATACAATAAGTGTCAGGGGCCCGAGACTGTTCAACTGCCTCCCAGCACACATAAGGGGGATTACCAACAGACCCCTGGCAGTCTTCAAGCTGGCACTGGACAAGCACCTAAAGTCAGTTCCTGATCAGCCGGGCTGTGGCTCGTACCTTGGTTTGCGTGCAGCCAGCAGCAACAGCCTGGTTGATCAGGCTCTGATCCACCAGGAGGTCTGGTCACAGACCGGGCCGCGGGGGCGTTGACCCCCGGAACTCTCTCCAGGTAAACTGCCTCATACACATTCGCCGAACTAAATTTTACAAAAATCCTCTTCGTACCGTTCAGTGCAAGTCCACAAATCTCCTCATTGGCTATTCCGTAGGTATCTCTGATGATTGCAGGCAGAAGCAACTCCATTGATGGCCCCGTTACAGCTCCACTGGTTAATTCAATGCAGACAGTATTTACCCTGCGCCGGCTAGCCTGCGTCATGTTTGTGAAAATACTGCCACCAGACAACTTCAGGGGACAGCAGCAGCACACGTCCTCTCCACTCAAGGGTTGAGAGATGAATAACTTAGCAGTATTATGTGAGTTACGGTTGTTAAGATGTAATAGGTGCCAGCCTTTTGTTCTCAGATGTTGGAAATTTTTTTTTTATATTTTATTTAAAACGTCATATAACAACATATTAAATATATAAAAAAAACATCCTTCATTAAACAGGTATACAAAACATAATACATGAAGATAATACACCATATAAAGTACGCTGCATTCACACATCCGCTATTTACACCTTGAGCTAACTAGTATTTCTCTAAACCATACATGATGAAACATATAAAAGCATACAACAATATGTATAACATTATGACAAAAAATTAAAGCCTTAAATATTAATACATAAATAAATGAAATATCATCAAATATGTGTCCTCATACTTGGACTACATTCATTCCTTGCATTATATGTCTTACAGTATAAGACACAAGGTCCGATGACCTTTCTAACCCAACTATCCAACAACACGTTGGTTCATTTTACACAATTCACCTCTAAACGTCTATAATCTGGACCCCCCTTAACTGCCGTATACACAAGTTTCCCTAACCCAATCAATGCCGCTAACAGCACACCTTACACATTACATAATAATGACGGTATTCACGTCAAATGTAGCAACAAAAACAGATTTTTTGTATATATTTAAAATGGAATCAAAATATGAAAAATCCTTTAATAATTAACCTAAGACTTTTACAGATCTAGCATGTATGATTACATACAAAGAAACACTAAGACACCTAATACCCCGACCAACCCCCTATTTAGTGTCTTAAACTAATTATAAACCCACAAAAATATACCTTGCTTGTATACAGTGATAATAAAGGTGCTTAATTGAACATCAACTGACTATATTCACCATAAGTGATACAAAAAAAAAATACATGTGACATCACCGGGTGACAGAGCAACATATTACCCCGCAAAAGTGTGCTGCCCAAGGAACTTGAATGCCCAAAGATTACAATATAGGATATTATACATCTCAACCCCCCCCCCCTTACAGCGGTGACCGCTACAACATATACAAAACAATCTTAGGCAAATGAAGCTTTTTGCCCTTCATCAAAAGTTTACAACCATCACCAAAAGGTATGCTTATGAATATTCCCCTAAAGGCCAGTATAACGTTGTACCTTTAGCAGTGATGACAGCATGATATCCACTTACAATATGACTAAACACAACCTAACGGGAATCCCAGGAAAGACCCAACATGCTTCACCAAACCCCGGCCATAGCCGAGAACCGGTTCAGTCTTGCAAGACGCTGGAACATATTCCGAAATATTGCTTTTTATCTGTACTATCGAGATGCATGACCATTTTAGGATTAATCCAAGATCTCAGTTCCACACAACGCCACATCCATACACACACAGACGCACGTAACCATTCATAATACATACACGCCACTCACTAAATCCCGCCCTCTACCCTGAAGTCCCGAACATTCCGTTTGGTGCTACCATGGGGGGAGTCCAGCCCCTCGTTGCCTTACCCCACCCCCAGTTGCAGCAACCTTTGAACAGTAAGACTACGATAGTTTGCAGGAAAACTATTATCCCAACTTCTACCATATCTGAGTTTATTTCTGCAATACGTTCTGTAGATGCCTGCCGCAATTGCCCTGATCCTAACTGATCCCCCGGTTTCCCGCATACCCACGAAATATAAAGGAATAGTAAGTAAGTAAGTAAGTTTATTCAGGTATACACAAATACAGTTACATAGAATTATCATACATAGCAGCATATGTGTAGAGAACCTAGGATAACCCAAAAAAGTCAGACTGAGTGACTATTTATTGCTCTTTGTACCTCACTTGATACTCCGCTAACGTCCAGTGTTAAGGCCCATAAGGTTGAGATAGTTCTCCCACTAAGAAAATCGAAAACCCGCCCCAACCATGAACGAACTTTGTCCAAAGTATCACAAAGGTAGACCGCATGAAAAGCTGTTTCTTCTAGACCGCAACGTAAGCAATCCACCTCCCGTACCAAACCCATCCTATTTAAGACCGATTTTGATGCTAAAATCCCCATGACAAATCTGTACACCAATTCATGAACCCTAGGTGCCAACTTAAGTTTACAAAACCCGTCCCATATTTCCCCCCAATTATACAGCGGAAAAACAGACAATCCCTGCACAATTTCCCTACGACCACATTTGCTGACCATTTGCCCCACCCGGATCCGTTGCGCATTTCTCAACTTTAACGACAAATGCAACATGTCCTCACACGATTAATCCCCTGCCGCTCCACCATTTATGCATTTCGATCATTACCTGACCCACCCGGATACCCTTCTCACTGCCCACCCTAAGGAACTGCTGCTTTACATAGAGGGCCTTCACCCGTGGCCCCAAAGCCAAGAGACCTAAACCCCCACGACAAACATGAGTCATGACAACCTCCTGATGTAACCAAACTCCCGAAACCCCAAACATAACGTAAGACCCTTCTCTGCAGTTCCTGTATATCCATGTCTCTTAAAGGGTACACCTCAGCCACACCCCATACCTTACTATAAACAAGTGTATTAACCACTACTGCCCTCTGTTGCAATGAGACATCCCCAGCTCTTAACCCCCGAAGTCGATCTAAAGCCTTGTTAACCACCAACTCAGAATTTACCCTTTGGCCCTCCCTCTCATCTGCCATGTACATGATACCACATATTTTAAGTTGCACCACGACTGACCACCCATACCTTTCGCCCAACCCCCCAACCCCCACCCATGTACCCACCTCCAATAATTTCGATTTTGCCTTATTGACGCACATCCCAGTCTCTGCCCCAAAAATCTCAACAATCCATCCCATGTTCTGCAAATTCTCCTCCCCTTTTAAAAATATCATGGTATCATCTACGTACCCGACCACATGCACTGCATGGTCACTGTTCAGCGCCCCACGCCCCAAAACACCATCCACCATTTCATAAAAGGGGTTTTGCATACAAGCAAAAAGCAGCTGGGAGGGGGGACACCCTTGCCTCAAACCCCTTTCCATACAGACTGGCTGTCCCAATTTACCGTTTACCTGTACTCGTACCATAGCCAAGGCATACAAAGTATCAACCCATCTTACAATCCCCTCTCCAAAACCCTGCTTCAATAAATCTCTATCAACACAGTCATAAGCATTTTGCCAGTCAAGCCCAAAGACAACCCCCCTTGACATTCCCCCCAAAACTCCCTAATACGTACATGTCCTTCCCTCATGTTCCTACCTGGTATGCCTAGCTGTCCCTAGTGAATAACCGACCCCATAACCTTCCTCATCCTGTTTCCTAAAACTTTAGCAAAGATTTTATAGTCCAAGCACATAAGAGATATTGCTCTATATGCACTCAGACCCCTCCCCCTTCCCTTTTTGGGCACCAACACAACTACCCCCATACTTTGTGTCATACCTAACCTCCTCTCCGTGAGCATGCAATTCAATACATCAACCAAATAATGCTTAATACTTCCCCAATGCGCCCTATAAAAATCATTCGAAATGCCATCTATACCTGGTGCCTTTCCTTTACTCATACTAAAAATCGCCTCCTCTACCTCCTCCACTCGAATTCTACCTTCTAGTACCGTCCTATCCCTGTCACTTATAACTTTTCTGAAATCCCTCCCCACCAGGCCACCCGCATGAACCCCCCCTACTCCCCGCTGTAACTTTTTCCCAAACCATAGATCAGCATAAAAACTCATGCTATCCGTGGTGAGGAGTACTTGACCCGGCAGGTAACCACCCAAACCCGTGCATACTTCCACTTGCAAGAGGGACGTCGCCTGTTGTCTGACCCTAAATTTGTGCAAGACACAACCCGAAGGTTTGTCACCCCATAGCACTTCTTCCATACCTGCTCTGACTCTAACCGCATTGAAACGTTCATTGTGAATGTCTGCAAGTCGACTACAGAGATGTTCAATGTCGTCATACCTACTACTCCCACCCCCACATAGTAATCATTTAGTTGCCCCTCCAGATAGTTTTGTAGCCCATACCTCCACCTTGCCTCCTCCTTCCCCCACTTCTTACAATAACTTGCTATTCCAGGTTTGGCACGCGTTTCCCACCATTCCAACAAACATTCACCTACCAGTCGCATTTCCCAGAGATTCTTCCACCAATCCTGAAAAGCGGACCCATCCCCCTCCCCCTCCAGTAGCTGCATGTTCAGTTTCCAATAACCTGGTTAAACCCTGATCATTCCATCCCAGTCCAAGTCCTCTAGCACTGCACGGTGGTCTGAAAACCCCACATCAAAGGTCTGTATGCACCCAGCTCTAATTCCTTGTGTTACATAAAGTCTATCCGGATGGGCCGCATAGCCCCTGTGAACGAACGTGTGCTCCACCCCACACCCACCCCGCCCCACCACATCATAAACCCCTGCATCCCCAGCAGATTCCTTAAGACAGGTAAAACGCACCCGGCCCCCCTCGGCTCAACATCACCGTGTCGGATAACGCAATTCCAATCCCCACCCATGACCGTAATTAAAGGCAAACCCCGACTTTAAAACCTTAAAGCCTCCCTCACAAAATCTATTTTAACTTTAGAGTTGCTTTCCACAGGCATATAAACTCCAATAAAACAAACCCTAACCTCACCCCAGTACCCATCTACCCTCACCACTCTCCCACCACCCCCCTCCTCCCATCTCAATACACGCCAAGGGCTGGACTCCTTCACTGCTATAGCTACCCCACCCTTAAATTTTAAAGAACTGCTAACATACATTCGGTAACCTTTTAATCGTATCTCTCGCCCAAACTTATAATTGTGTTCTTGTATGAAACACACATCCACAGCATACCTGTGCAAAAACCACTCCATCCATACACACTTAACCTCCGCTTGCAGGCCATTTACGTTGATGGTTACACACTTGAATTCACAAAAGGAGGTTTTCCTCTATGTTTGTGGGTCTTTCCCGTTCCCACATGTACATTACACTGACCTTCTTTGACCTTTGACTTCCCAAGGCCCCCCTCACCCCCTGTGCCCTACCCATATGCTGGGCGCTTGCCACAACCCCTTCTGCAAGAGGCGTCTCAGCCACTTTCGACCATAATTTCTTCCCTGGACGCTGTCCCGGTGTCAGGACCTCGTCCATATCCGACACTCCTGCCGTCCGTTTGCGGGAACCACCTTCCACACACATTTCACCAGACGACGCCTCCTGGTGGACTTCCACCACCCCATGCAACCGTGCCATGGTAGTTACGTCCAGGTCCCCCACATTCGGCGAATCATCCTTCATCACCTCTTGACACTCCGGTGGAACGTCTGGACCATGCTCTGCCCCATCCAGGAGATCGTGTAGCACGTTCTCCAACAAACTTTCCTGTGACAACTCCACAGGCTCTGCAGGCCCCACAGATGGCATGGGGACGTTTGTAGTGTCCACCAACAGGGTGGCACATGCCATAGACTGCGATTCCTCTTGTTGTACCTCCTCACTCCAAAGCTTAGTTCCTTGTCCAGTCGAGGGACCAGTCCCCAGATCGAAGGCCTCGGTTCTTAGGACCACAGGAGAAGGTTCCCGGATGCGGACAACCAGGCGTCTGGAGCACTGAGCAGCCATATGGTCATAAGAGTTGCATAACCTACATGTCTTCCGTTGACCTGCATAATGAACAAAAACTTGGGTCCTGTAGTTTTCCAGATAAACGTAAGATGGAATTGGCTGTTTTAATGTCATCTTGAGGGTGAAGGAGCCCTCCAGGAGCCCCTTGTATGGGCCCTCCCTCCACACTCCCTTGGTTGCTGCATGTACCATGCCATATCTACCAAAAACTTTCCGAAGATCATACTCCTCCGCCTCGAAAGACACGTTCCTTACTTTGACCCAGGTGACATACGTGGAGACGTCATGCAGACATACTTCTACAGCTGAATTCACCGCCATTCTTCTCTCTTGAAAAGCTTCCACAATCTTGGAGTAAAAGCCGGCATTTGCGAATTTCACAAAAATCCTCGACATTCCATTGAGAGCCACACCATATAATTCCTCGGTGGGGATGCCGTAGACGTCGCGAATGATGGTAGGCAACAAGACATGCATCATTGCACCACTGAGAGAGCCACAAATGAATTCAACACAGACCGTGTTTACTCTTCTACCCTGACGATCTGCCATCTTGCGTACTGTAGTACACGGTTCGCCACCAGGTGTAAGCAGAAGGCTCAGAAAGCATCCTCTCAGCCCGCAGCTGCGTTGAGAGACGAATGTTGTTGGAAATAGCAAGTAAAAATGCTTCTCTATAGCGGCACCTATTCCTGTCTTCTTTATAAATCATTTCTGCTTTGTTCCAGTGCCTGAGACGACACTCTTTAGAGGTGTATGATGGGGATAAATGGTATAAAATACAGACACGATGGAAAAAAGACAAATGCAGTATAATGCAATACTTTACTGAGTACGTCTCACTCACACACTGGGCTTTATCAAGTCAAACAGATTTACCTGAGTACATCAGTATTTATAGGGACGTGAAGGATCAGGTGATCCCTATAAATACTCACGTACTCTATGCTCAGGTAGATCTGTTTATGACCTGATAAAAGTCACTGTGTGAGCGAAACGTACTCAATAAAGACTTGCATTATACTGCATTTGTGTCTATTTTTCCAGAAGTGTATGACACAGCTGCAGGGCTTCCAAGAAAAATTTTGCAAAGTGGAACAAGACTGCTTTGGGTCCCCTGGGGGCAGGCTGAGGCTGCTCTCAAAATCGAGAATTTGAAGTTCAATAAAACCATTGATAAACTTTCATAAATGCTTTATTTCCTGCACAGCAGAATAACCAGATAACATATACTTTATACACATACTTTATAGATTTTAAAAATTTTTGACCTATCTGGAGTTTACCTGGAGAGAGTTCCGGGGGTCAACGCCCCCGCGGCCCGGTCTGTGACCAGGCCTCCTGGTGGATAAGAGCCTGATCAACCAGGCTGTTGCTGCTGGCTGCACGCAAACCAACGTACGAGCCACAGCCCGGCTGATCAGGAACTGACTTTAGGTGCTTGTCCAGTGCCAGCTTGAAGACTGCCAGGGGTCTGTTGGTAATCCCCCTTATGTGTGCTGGGAGGCAGTTGAACAGTCTCGGGCCCCTGACACTTATTGTATGGTCTCTTAACGTGCTAGTGACACCCCTGCTTTTCATTGGGGGGATGGTGCATCGCCTGCCAAGTCTTTTGCTTTCGTAGTGAGTGATTTTCGTGTGCAAGTTCGGTACTAGTCCCTCTAGGATTTTCCAGGTGTATATAATCATGTATCTCTCCCTCCTGCGTTCCAGGGAATACAGGTTTAGGAACCTCAAGCGCTCCCAGTAATTGAGGTGTTTTATCTCCGTTATGCGCGCCGTGAAAGTTCTCTGTACATTTTCTAGGTCGGCAATTTCACCTGCCTTGAAAGGTGCTGCTAGTGTGCAGCAATATTCCAGCCTAGATAGAACAAGTGACCTGAAGAGTGTCATCATGGGCTTGGCCTCCCTAGTTTTGAAGGTTCTCATTATCCATCCTGTCATTTTTCTAGCAGATGCGAGTGATACAATGTTATGGTCCTTGAAAGTGAGATCCTCCGACATGATCACTCCCAGGTCTTTGACATTGGTGTTTCGCTCTATTTTGTGGCCAGAATTTGTTTTGTACTCTGATAAAGATTTAATTTCCTCATGTTTACCATATCTGAGTAATTGAAATTTCTCATCGTTGAACTTCATATTGTTTTCTGCAGCCCACTGAAAGATTTGGTTGATGTCCGCCTGGAGCTTTGCCGTGTCTGCAATGGAAGACACTGTCATGCAGATTCGGGTGTCATCTGCAAAGGAAGACACGGTGCTGTGGCTGACATCCTTGTCTATGTCGGATATGAGGATGAGGAACAAGATGGGAGCGAGTACTGTGCCTTGTGGAACAGAGCTTTTCACCGTAGCTGCCTCGGACTTTACTCTGTTGACGACTACTCTCTGTGTTCTGTTAGTGAGGAAATTATAGATCCATCGACCGACTTTTCCTGTTATTCCTTTAGCACGCATTTTGTGCGCTATTACGCCATGGTCACACTTGTCGAAGGCTTTTGCAAAGTCTGTATATATTACATCTGCATTCTTTTTGTCTTCTAGTGCATTTAGGACCTTGTTGTAGTGATCCAATAGTTGAGACAGACAGGAGCGACCTGTTCTAAACCCATGTTGCCCTGGGTTGTGTAACTGATGGGTTTCTAGATGGGTGGTGATCTTGCTTCTTAGGACCCTTTCAAAGATTTTTATGATATGGGATGTTAGTGCTATTGGTCTGTAGTTCTTTGATGTTGCTTTACTGCCCCCTTTGTGGAGTGGGGCTATGTCTGTTGTTTTTAGTAACTGTGGGACGACCCCCGTGTCCATGCTCCCTCTCCATAGGATGGAAAAGGCTCGTGATAGGGGCTTCTTGCAGTTCTTGATGAACACAGAGTTCCATGAGTCTGGCCCTGGGGCAGAGTGCATGGGCATGTCATTTATCGCCTGTTCGAAGTCATTTGGCGTCAGGATAACATCGGATAGGCTTGTGTTAATCAAATTTTGTGGCTCTCTCATAAAAAATTCATTTTGATCTTCGACTCTCAGTCTGGTTAGCGGCTTGCTAAAAACTGAGTCATATTGGGACTTGAGTAGCTCACTCATTTCCTTGCTGTCATCTGTGTAGGACCCATCTTGTTTAAGTAGGGGCCCAATACTGGACGTTGTTCTCGATTTTGATTTGGCATAGGAGAAGAAATACTTTGGGTTTCTTTCGATTTCATTTATGGCTTTTAGTTCTTCCCGCGATTCCTGACTCCTAAAGGATTCTTTTAGCTTAAGTTCGATGCTTGCTATTTCTCTGACCAGTGTCTCCCTACGCATTTCAGATATACTGACCTCTTTTAGCCGCTCTGTTATTCTTTTCCATCGCCTGTAAAGGGAGCGCCTGTCTCTTTCTATTTTACATCTACTCCTCCTTTTTCTTAGAGGAATAAGCCTTGTGCATACATCGAGTGCCACCGAGTTAATCTGTTCTAGGCATAAGTTGGGGTCTGTGTTGCTTAGTATATCTTCCCAGCTTATATCGGTTAGGACTTGGTTTACTTGGTCCCACTTTATGTTTTTGTTATTGAAGTTGAATTTGGTGAATGCTCCCTCGTGACTAATCTCATTTTGTCGGTCTAGGGCTCCGCGCATACATGTCTGAACCTCAATTATGTTGTGATCTGAGTATATTGTTTTTGATATGGTGACATTTCTTATCAGATCATCATTGTTAGTGAAGATGAGGTCTAGTGTATTCTCCAGTCTAGTAGGATCTATTATTTGCTGGTTTAAATTGAATTTTGTGCAGAGATTTAAAAGCTCGCGTGAGTGTGAGTTTTCATCAGAGCTGCCTCCTGGTGTTATTACTGCAACAATATTATTTGCTATATTCCTCCATTTTAGGTGCCTTAAGTTGAAATCCCCCAGGAGCAAGATGTTTGGTGCAGGAGCTTGAAGATTTTCCAGACATTGGTCAATTTTTAACAGCTGTTCCTGGAATTGCTGGGATGTCGCATCCGGAGGCTTGTAGACTACCACAATGACTAGGTTTTGGTTCTCGACCTTTACTGCTAAAACTTCCACTACATCATTTGAGGCATTAAGCAGTTCTGTGCAAACAAGTGACTCTGCAATGTACAGGCCAACCCCCCCCCCTTTTGCCTGTTCACTCTGTCACATCTGTATAGGTTGTAACCTGGGATCCATATTTCGTTGTCCAAGTGATCCTTTATGTGGGTCTCAGTGAAAGCCGCGAACATTGCCTTTGCCTCTTCAAGCAGTCCATGGATGAAAGGTATTTTGTTGTTTGTTGCTGGCTTTAGACCCTGTATATTTGCAAAGAAGAATGTTATCGGACTGGTGGTATTGTTGGTACTGGGGGGGGGATTTTTTTTCCGGCATTAGTATCTGTATCTGTTGGTTTGGAGTGGAGGCCATCGACTGTGGTTCCACTCCAGGAATGACTGGATT
Organism: Cherax quadricarinatus; assembly: GCF_038502225.1. Taxonomy (NCBI): domain Eukaryota; kingdom Metazoa; phylum Arthropoda; class Malacostraca; order Decapoda; family Parastacidae; genus Cherax; species Cherax quadricarinatus. The sequence goes on along the minus strand of NC_091332.1, from coordinate 8,348,770 downwards.
TGGTGTACGATTTCTGCCATTTCCTGCCAGTTATTTTTCCTTCCTGGCACTAAAAAACCTCTCCCTCTTGAGTGGCTGTGGCTACCCAGGTTTTCCCATGGCCTGGATGTTTTGTATCTTTTTGTCCCCTTTAGATGGTATGCCTGGCAATTTAAGTTATAGCACAGTCTTTCCTGTACTGAAGAGGTACACAGTTCAGGGTGAAAAAGCTTACAGGAAGGGAGTTTGCATTTTCCTGTTGTCATATGGGCATGGCATTTTCTAGGGTGGTCATAGTTGCACGTCCCATCTGTTTTTCCAGATTTCCCATGCCAGCAGATACCGAGTGCATAGTATGTGCACAGGCTATACAAGTGCCAAAATTTTTAAACGTTTAATAAGTCCTTTGAAGTATAATAAATTCTTAAAAGTTTTTCACTTAGACTACTTAGTGAAATGAGCTTTTCTGTTTCTTTGTCTGCAAAATTTCTAATAACACTATCAAAATCAATTTCTCTGGCAATGCTTGATTCAGTATTCAGTCTTGATAAATCAACACGTCGGGTTTGAGACATAGACCAGAATTCAGAAGTCAAAGTGAATTTTACTTAATTATTTTTTTCTAAATAAGCTAAAAATAATTGAAATTACTTCACAGCCGGACGCCGCACCATTGTACCGGCTGAACCCCCCCCCCCCTCTCATAGGTCCTGGTCAAAGGCATTGTTGGTGTCGCCTTAGTATAGTTGGTTTAATATGTTTATTATGCACCCCATACCCATCCTGTAGGCGGTAGTCAAAAGATTACATAGGTACATAATGGGTCCAGGGACTGGGCCCCAAAGTTTTGATAGCTGCGTAAGTTACAAAGGTAATAGACTCCACCTAGATCTGGTCACAGTCATGACAAGTTATAAAGGTATTTACAGATTGCAGAGGTAAATAATGGGTCCAGGGACTGGGCCCCCAAAGTTTTGATAGCTGAACTAGGTACAAAGGTAATAAACTCGCAAGTTACAAAGGTAATGAATCATGTAAGTAAATTTACTGACTTATGAGCAATTCACACGTCCACACCCGGTCATAACTGTAATGAGTTACTGGTGCATTAGTTACAAGCATATTTGTACTCACCTATTTGTGGTTGCAGGGGTCGATTCATAGCTCTTGGTCCTGGCTCCTTGACCATATGTGGGAAGATTTTTGCTGCATTCCACACATGGTATGCTAGTGTGTACTTCTGCCTTATGGTAGGTAGGTACGTATAATGTTTGTCAGGAAACAGGACAAGTATTTCCTGACCCGGGTCTTAGTCATATGACCCACAACCGGAGCTTTTGATCATCTGGCCGAGGCCTTCGCTGGCTTACCGGATCACCTCTTTAATCATGGTTATGATTATAATCATTATTAAGTATATAAGTCTCTGCCTAACTGCTGAGTGTGGCTACTTCCTATATTTATTTTACAAATTCACAAGATATGAGTGTGTGTGCGTGTGTGTGTATGAGTTTGTGTGTGTGTGTGTGTGTGTGTACTCACCTATACTCACCTATTTGTGGTTGCAGGGGTCGAGTCCTAGCTCCTGGCCCCGCCTCTTCACCGGTTGCTACTGGGCCCTCTCTCTCCCCTTTCCATGAGCTTTATCATACCTCGTCTTAAAACTATGTATGGTTCCTGCCTCCACTACATCACTTTCTAGGCTATTCCACTGCCTGACAACTCTATGACTGAAGAAATACTTCCTAATATCTCTCTGACTCATCTGTGTCTTCAACTTACAATTGTGACCTCTTGTTTCTGTGTCCCCTCCCTGGAACATCCTGTCTTTGTCCACCTTGTCTATTCCGCGCAGTATTTTATATGTCGTTATCATGTCTCCCCAGTCCCTGGACCCATTATGTACCTTTGTAAGCTTTTGACTACCGCCCACAGGATGGGTATGGAGTGCATAATAAAGATATTAAACTAACCCTGACCTTCCTGTCTTCTAGTGTCGTCAGGCCGATGTGTGTGTGTGTGTGTGTGTGTGTGTGTGTGTGTGTGTGTGTGTGTGTGTGTGTGTGTGTGTGTGTGTGTGTGTGTGTGTGTGTGTGTGTGTGTGACTCAACAATCAATATTTGCACCAATAACTCACTACAGTTGTGACCGGGTGTGGAAGTGTGAATTGCTCATTACTCTATAATTTGTTCATGATTGTAGCCATGTATAAACGTAAGTAACCATTCTTACAGGATTCATTACCTTTGTAACTTGTGAGTTCATTACCTTTGTACCTAGTTCAGCTATCAAAACTTTGGGGGCCGTCCCTGGACCCATTATGTACCTCTGTAATCTGTAAATACCTTTGTAACTTGTCATGATTGTGACCAGACCTACCTGGAGTTCATTACCTTTGTAAATTGTGAGTTCATTTCCTTTGTAAATTGTGAGTTCATTACCTCTGTAACTTGCTCAGCTATCAAAACTTTGGAGTCCAGTCCCTGGACCAATTGTACCTCTGTAATCTTTTGACTACCGCCCACAGGATGGGTATGGGGTGCATAATAAACATATTAAACTTAATTCACGAGAGACATTGGTAAGGGAAACAATGTGGGCTTAGTACATATGGTAGCATTTTACAAAGCCCAGATTGTGCACAGAATTTCAGGCTAGTTTTTTGTGCACTTTATACTCATCCTGCAATCGGCTAGTTTACTGTGCACCACAGCTCATCCTATGAGCGGCAGTTTATTTCGTACCCGTTCATCATGTGAGCGGCTAGCTTGTGCACCAGCAGCTCATGTGAGCTGCTAGTTTATTGTGGACCAGCAGCTTATCCTGTGATAATTTACTGTGCACCCATAGCTCATCATGTAAGTGGTAGTGTATTGTATACTAGTAGCTCACACTGCGAACAGTTACTTTATTGTGCATCCAGTTCGCATTCTGAGAGGTAGTTTATTGTCCACCCACAGGTCATCTTGTAAGAGGTAGTTTATTGTACAAAAGAACAATATTAAAGAGCAAAAGCAAAGGAACAATGTCCTCAGATCGGAGTGGGAGTAGAGGCAGTTGCATCGTAAGATGTTACAGTCATTTCATATATTACAATTTCGTCACATAGCTAAGCCACCCGCTTTAGTACGTGAATGTTTTCTCCATGAAGTTATTTTATTTCTATGTTTATTCTACGACCCTCCCTAAAATCTCCAGGACTTTGGTTAATATAAATGTGAGGAAATACTGGTCTGAAGTCCAGTATCTTCTGCCTGTTTCCTAGTTTGAACAAGTATATTGAACAGCGTTCCTTCCATTTTAATTTGTAAACACATGGTGCATGTGTGCTTACCTATATGTTAAATAGGTTACCAAAGGTCTAGTCCAAGCTACTTGCCCCGCCTCTAAACTTCCCGACTGCCGGATTCACTTCCTCCTAGCTCGTACGCCCTATCGTGCCTGAGTCACAGCTCATCTGGGAAGAGGGGTTTTGTGTGTGTGTGGGAGGGTTGTGTGTGTATACTCACTTATTTGTGGTTGCAGGGGTCGATTCACAGCTCCTGGCTCCGCCTCTTCGCTGGTCGCTACTAGGTTCACTCTCTCCCTTCTCCATGAGCTTTATGATACCTCTTCTTAAAGCTATGTATGGATCCTGCTTCCGCTACATCACTCTCCAGACTGTTCCACTATCTGACAACTCTATGATGGAGAAATACTTCATAATATCCCTGTGACTCATCTGTATTTTCAACTTCCAGTTGTGACCCCTTGTTGCTGAGTCCCATCTCTGAAACATTCTGTCCCTATCCACCTTGTCAATTCCTCTCAGTATTTTATGCGTCGTTATCGTATTCCCCCTATTTCTCTTGTCCTCCAGTGTTGTCAGGTTGGGTTCTCTTAACCTCTCCTCGTAGGACATACCCCTCAGCTCCGGAACTATTCTTGTTGCAAACCTTTGCACTTTCTCTAGTTTCTTGACGTGCTTGACCAGGTATGGGTTCTAAGCTGGTGCTGCATATACCAATATGGGCCTGACGTACACAGTGTACAGTGTTTTGAATGACTCCTTACTCAGGTAACGAAACGCTATTCATTGTTGTGATCTTTGAAAGTGAGATTCTCTGACATTATCGTTCCCAGGTCCTTCATATAGAGCGAAAAACTAAAGTGAAGGACCTAGGAGTGATAATGTCGGAGAATCTCACTTTCAAAGATCACAACAATGTATCTACCACATCTGCTAAGAAAATGATTGGAAGGATAATGAGAACCTTCAAAAAGGGATGCCGTGCCCATGATCATTCTCTTCAAACTGCTTGTTCTCTCTAGGGTGGTATATAGCTGTACACTAGCAGCTCCTTTCAAAGTAGGCGAAATTGCAGACATGGAGCATATACAGATAACGTTCACGGCACGTACAAGTACGATCAAGCACCTAAATTACTGGGAACAGTTGAAGTCCCTTGATTTGTACTACCTGGAATCCTGGCGAGAAAGATACATGATAATATACACTTGGAAAATTCTAGAGGGACTAGTTCCAAATCTGCACACGAAAATCACTCTCTATGAAAGCAAAAGACTTGGCAGGAGATGCAACAAGCCCCAGTGAACAGCAGGGGCACCACGGGTACGCTAAGAGAAAACACAATAAGTGCCAGGGGCCCAAGACTGTTCAACTGCCTCACAGCATACATAAGGAGAATTACAAAGCGACGCTGGACAGGCACTTAAGGTCAGTACCTGACCAGCCGGGCTGTGGTTCGTACGTCGGTTATGTGCGGCAAACAGTAACAGGCTGGTTGATTAGACCCTGATCCACCACGAGGCCTGGTCATGGACCGGGCCGCGTTGACACTCAAAACCCCCCTCCAGGTATACTCCAGGTTTGCCAGGCGCCCATATGCTGTAGCAGTTATTCGCTTGATGTTCGCCTCAGGAAATGTGCTCAGTGTGACGCTCACCCCAAGATCCTTCTCCTTGAGTGTGGTTTGTAGCCTTTGGCCCCCCTAGCCTGTACTCCGTCTGTGGTCTTCTTTGACCTTCCCTAATCTTCATGACTTTGCACTTGGTGGGGTTAAATTCCTGCAGGCAGTTGCTGGACCAGGCTTGCAGCCTGTGTGTGTAGTTTATTTACACGGTGGCGTTATTGTGTTCAATCATGTAGGTAAGTAGTCCCCCGAAAAGGTGAACGGTGTCAATGAGTTTCTTGGTGAGGGGCCTGACATCAGGCTCTGGAGGTCGCGGGTACAGATACTCTGGGTAGCGGGTGGTGCAGTGGTTGATGTTTCTCCACCACAACCCCAACTGTTGCATGTGGCTGCTGCTGCTCGTGTGCTCCTGGCGCTGATGTTGAAGGGTGTTATTTCTTGTTAGTTGCGGGTTCGGCTTCTGGATGCTGCTGTTCGTGTGCTGTTGATGCAGCTTCCAGCACAGCTCACACATGGGTGGCTCCAGGAGTACTCTCCAGTACCGTCGCCACAGGTGATAACGGGAGTAGTCATGTGGTGAGTTGCTTACCCTGTCAGAGCAACATACAGCCTTAACACTCACTTTCTTAATAAAATTATTCTGCATAATTATAAGCAGTTGAAAATGAACCTCTTTATTAGACGTCATATAAGCTATTACATGCAAAAATTAATAGCATTAAAGTGGACTCATTAAACTTAACAAAGCAGTAAAAAATTTCATATGAACATGTAAATATAATTATACTGGTACTTGTACTAATAATACAAAACAGTAATGATAGCAGCAAAGAAACAGTTTATATTCCATAACTGTGAAAAAAAATACATTATTATTATAATGAAAAAGAAGCGCTAAACCACAAAGGCTATATAGCGCTGAGAAAAAATTACAGACATTCAAAGATTCTTACGCCAAATTAATCTACAAAATAGTTAATTATGGCAAGGTAATCAATTACTGGGCAGGTTACAGTATTATACATATTTTGCTACATGCGTATCACAAAAGGTTATGAATATGGAGATCCCATAGAAAGGATGTCCTAAGCAAAATCTCTAGCAAGTATTCAAAATGACCACCAATAATAATAATAATAATAATAATAATAAACTGCGAATAAAGATTCCTTACGAGGAATTAATCCCTATAGCAAAAGATTCTTACTGGGGACTCGGCCAGCGCTCTGCCACACCTTCACCATGACTCGCTAGATACAACCATGTGAGGCAATGACTGGAAAGATATCAACACCCAACACTAAAACGGTCCCGTGCTCATCAGCGGGAAGGGTCAGTGTACTCCTGAGATTTATGCCTGTGTAAGGCACCTTCCCATCCCTTAGTACAAAATTTATTGTCTCCAATTACCTGGAGAGAGTTCCGGGGGTCAACGCCCCAGCGGCCCGGTCTGTGACCAGGCCTCCTGGTGGATCAGAGCCTGATCAACCAGGCTGTTACTACTGGCTGCACGCAAACCAACGTACGAGCCACAGCCCGGCTGGTCAGGAACCGACTTTAGGTGCTTGTCCAGTGCCAGCTTGAAGACTGCCAGGGGTCTGTTGGTAATCCCCCTTATGTATGCTGGGAGGCAGTTGAACAGTCTCGGGCCCCTGACACTTATTGTATGGTCTCTTAACGTGCTAGTGACACCCCTGCTTTTCATTGGGGGGATGTTGCATCGTCTGCCAAGTCTTTTGCTTTTGCACATGACCATCGGGGAGTCAAGGCTTTTTGAGTAAACTACTACTACTCATACTAGTTGCTACTACTACCATCATTACTAACTACTACTATAACTACTACTACCACCACCCCTCACTAATAATAATATTTCTGACAAGACTTCACGGATGTGAACATAATAAAAGGCGGCTACAGGTGCGATGGTTTCAAATACTGTACAATATACCGTTGTTATGCTCAGACTTCGTGCACTGAAATGCTCTCAGATTTTTCTGTGTATATTTATTTAGTCATCTATTAGCGTCCCCTCAAAGGAGGTTCCTTGATGCTGGTTAGGGGCTCTTGATTTAGGGATTTGGATTGTGCTCCACTTCCCCGAGTTAAACCTGAATGCCTTCCACCCCCCTCCCCCACAAGCGCTGCATAATCCCTACTGGTTTATCGCTCTCCTATGATAATAATAATAATCTATCAGCGCACTCTATCTATCGATATACTTATCTATTAATCCGTTAGTATAACCTACATGTTGTATATATTGGTATCCTATCTACCAGTAATTTATATATCTTTTACCAGTGTACTTATCTATCGGTTCATCTGTATATTAATCTTTTTATACATCTATTATTTGACTTATATCCACACACACACATACATAAGAAGAGAGAAGCAGTGACGGAACACTTCAAGTGGGGGAAAGGAGGAAGTAAGACTGGTCTTGGTTTTTACTCTAAACGAATCAGATTATAAAAGAAAGAGTATAAAGTATCCCCAGCTGCAAGTGATCGTGCACGACTAAGCTTTCATTACCTAGCAGAGATGGAAACATGAAAGATAATGTAAAGAAAGGATAGGAAGGCAGACTACAGAAGAGTAAACATTAATACCTTCCTCCTGACAAACATTAGTAAACCACCACTTGAATACAACAAAGTCTCATTTAGACTCCATGATGAGGCCTCAATAAGGAAGTTCACAGCTGACCTAGAGACTGTTGACTGGCCTACAGAATTCTCCAAGGCCAATGGTATTGATGACTGGACAGACATTTTTCTTAACAAATTACTTACTATACAACAAACATTGTCCTATAAAAACGAAACAGATTACAAACATACGGCTTGGTTGCCCATGGCTACCCAGCACCATTCTGAAATCCATTGACAAGAAACACCAATATGAAAAGCAATATAGACAGGGCTTAATACACAAAGATATTCTTAAACACTATTCATCAGTTCTCACCAAAGTAATAAAGAAAGCCAAACAACTATACTACTCCAGTAGATTCACAGACACTAGAGGAGATATAAAACACCACTACATCCCACTGACACAGCTAACAAGATAAACCACTTCTCAACCATAGGATCTAATCTCACCAATAAAATCCCACATACCAATGCCCATGCCGGGGATTACCTAGATGGGAATTTCCCAAATTCCTTCTATCTTGCACCAACTGAGCCCACGGAAGTCACCGAGATTATAAAGTCACTTAAAAATAACTCAGGGAATCTGTCTCATGTCCCACCATTACTGTACAAGCGAGCGGCCCATGTCCTTTTGCATGCTATTTCATTACTTTTTAACAACTCACTAGAAACTAGCACCTTCCCGAAACTACTCAAGATGGCAAGGGTTACACCAATACATAAAGGTGGTGACCCTACAGACTTAAACAACTATAGGCCAATATCAAACTTACCATTGCTATCCAAAATCTTTGAGAAACTCGTGCACAGGAGACTATATTCATTTATAACGGCACAAAACATACTCAACCCCTGCCAATTTGGATTCAGGAAAAATAAAAGCACTAATGATGCAATCATAAAAATGCTAGATCTGCTTTACACAGCACTGGAAAATAAGGAATATCCACTAGGAATTTTTATTGACCTAAGAAAAGCTTTTGACACAGTAGACCACGACATCCTACTCCACAAACTTGACCATTACGGTATAAGAGGCCATGCGCTTGCATATTTCAAATCTTACCTTACTAATAGGTATCAGTATGTCACCATTAAAGACACAGCATCAACAACACGGCCACTTGATACTGGAGTTCCGCAGGGAAGTGTCCTTGGCCTCCTGCTCTTCCTCATATACATCAATGATCTTCCAAACGTATCCCAACACCTGAAACCCATTCTCTTTGCTGACGACACGACTTATGTCACCTCTCACCCTAATCTTGCCACCCTCAACACCATTGTTAACGAGGAGCTGATCAAAATATCGACTTGGATGACGGCCAATAAACTTACGCTTAACACTGACAAAACCTACTACATATATTATGTTTGGTAGCAGAGCAGGAGATGCACAAATTAACATTAAGATCGACAACACTCTAATTACCAGACATAATGAGGGCAAATTCCTAGGCCTATACCTTGACAACAACCTGAATTTCAGCACCCATATCCAACACATAACCAAAAAAGTATCCAAAACGGTTGGGATCCTCTCCAAGATACGATACTACGTGCCACAAAATGCCCTTCTCACACTATACCACTCACTTATTTATCCATACCTCACCTATGCTATTTGTGCTTGGAGATCAACTGCAGCAACACGCCTAAAGCCAATAATAACCCAACAAAAAGCTGCAGTAAGAATAATCACTAAATCCCATCCCTGGCAACACATCCCCCCACTCTTCATAGATCTAAACTTACTCCCTGTTCAGTACATCCACACTTACTACTGTGCAATCTACAACTACAGGACCTTTAACTCCAATATCAACCTTGACCTAAAACGCTTTCTTGATAGTTGTGAGAGAACCCACAGGTATAGCACCAGACACAAACATCTCTACGACATTCCCCATGTCCGACTAAACCTTTACAAAAATTCAATGTATGTCAAAGGCCCTAAAATCTGGAACACCCTACCTGAGAACTCTAGAACTGCAGACACATTCATCACCTTCAAAACTACCATTAGAAAACATCTCCCTGATACACCCCGTCAACTAACTACACGAATACCACCTGGTGGTTCACACACTCACTCACCCATTTGACCATAAACAGAAATATTAATCTCAATCTCAAAATAATGAATCCTGTGATACTCCAATACTGAAACTATGTACTGTGCCAAAACAAAAGCATTCACATTGCTAAACTCACAAACTAGTATTTAGTCACTTAGCCATAATACCAACTTACCTCATAATTTGTAATATTTTAAAATTAAGAATTAAACTAAGTCTGCTCGAAATGCCTAGCCATGCTAGGTGTTCTAGTAGTACACTCTGTAATCATTACTTTACTATATGTAAACCACACAATAACCAAATTCTGTAAACTCAGCATTGTAATCCTTATAGAGAATAAACTTTGAATTGAATTGAATACGAAGTACACAGAGGGGATATTTGAGACACTGAAGTACACTTACCTGATACTTTACTCTCTTCCTTCTCATATGATTTTGAATCAGTTTCACTCTGTTTTACATTTTTCTACTATTTCGTGTTAAAACTGTCTCAAATATCCTCTTTCAGTGTTTACCTGGAGTGAACTCTCTCCAGGTAAACTCCAGGTAAACACTGAAAGAGGATATTTGAGACAGTTTTAACACGAAATAGCAGAAAAATGTAAAACAGAGTGAAAATGCTTCAAAATCATATGAGAAGGAAGAGAGTAAAGCATCAGGTAATAAGACTGAAGGATGAACTATTAAGACAACTAAGAGTTATGGGAAGAAAGTACACAAAAGATCCAAGGAAGTTCTCATAGAAAAAGGAATGCAAGACTAAAGATGGGATACCCCGAGCACAGCTATGCTCCTATTGCTACAGATGGGTACAAAATAATAGGTAATAATACTAACAAATGGGACACTTCAAATATCAGTACTCTGTCAGTGTTGTTTCTGATATATATAAATTACCCTCCTGAGGCGATTGAACCCTATGTCTTTGAAGATGTGAATAAAACATTTGAAATTTGATAACTACCCGATAATCTATGGCAAGTTGCAGGGGTTATGCAAATGGCTGCTGACTTTGATTCGAATAAGTGCAAGGGCGTACAGACAGATCCCACTTTACAGCACTTCGCTTTACGACGTTTCGCTAATACAGTGGTTTTCAATTACACCTTCTTCATTTATTTAGACTTTCTACAATAAATACATTCATCACTCTCTACATTTTCTAGGTCAGCAATTTCACCTGCCTGGAAAGGTGCGTGCTTGTATGTATGCATATATTTGTACGCTCATGTACATATGTCTGTGTGTGCGCCCTCCTGTGTGTATGTGTGCGCGCGCGCGCTCGTGTGGGTGTATGACCCAATTAATATTTGTATTTATAACTCATTACAATTGTGACCAGGTGTGGACGTATCAGTGGCTCATTACTTTGTAATTTGTTCATGACTGTAACCATGTATAGGAGTGAAGTTGATTCATTACCTCTGTAACTTATCATCATTGTGACCAGATCTACCTGGAGTTCATTACCTTTGTAACTAGTTCAGCTATCATAACTTTGGGGTCCAGTCACTTGACCCATTATGTACCTTTGTAATCTTTTGACTACCGCCCACAGGATGGGTATGGGGTGACTACCGCCCACAGGATGGGTATGGGGTGACTACCGCCCACAGGATGGGTATGGGGTGACTACCGCCCACAGGATGGGTATGGGGTGACTACCGCCCACAGGATGGGTATGGGGTGACTACCGCCCACAGGATGGGTATGGGGTGACTACCGCCCACAGGATGGGTATGGGGTGACTACCGCCCACAGGATGGGTATGGGGTGACTACCGCCCACAGGATGGGTATGGGGTGACTACCGCCCACAGGATGGGTATGGGGTGCATAATAAACATACTAAACTAACACTCACTGTAAGCTAAGGACGAAAATATTTTAAGTAATGCATGTACTGCGTATACATTTTTTAGGCCTAGCTATATTGCTCACTTAATATATGATAGTGTAACCATCTTATCAGGCTTTTATATGTATTTGAAAGTGAAAAAAGAATATGATTCACTTTACTATACATGCTGTATAAGAAGGGCCCTACTTTAAATTAATATTATTATATAGCTAGATGGAAGTTAACACAAATAAGACTCAAGTATGTTAGGAAGTATTTTTTTTTTTTTAGTCTCAGGGAAAGTAGACAAGCGGAATGAATTGCATGTGAGAGTGGATGCGACAAACTCCGTTTATAGTTTTAGGAGTATATATGACAGACCACAAGAACCCGCTACCTGGTTGACTGAGGTAATCTGACGAGTTACCTGGTGAGCAGGGTAGCCAGCTGAACTGCAGTGAGCTGGGTGGCGTCAATGTAGGAATTCGGTGGCAGGAAGTGAGAGTAATTGGCTCCTCCGTACACGACTGGCACCAAGCCGTAGTACAGCGGCAGCCACACCTGCAAAGACCTCCAGATTTTTGGAAGATTTTTGTTTAAGGTAGGTAATGGGAGAGTGGGACCATGTTTTGGCGAATACAGGAGTGTCTAGGCCTCTTTAATTGTTTTGACAAAGTCTATGTGTATTTAAAAACGATTCGGCACTATTCCTGGGTAATAAATCCAGTGTACTGTCTGGGGATTTAATTTTATTCAATTAATTAGCACTGAAATATTTTCCACGTGTGCACAGTGCGTGTCCAATAAAAGTTTATTTTTTACTATTCTCATTTATTCTAGCCGTTTCATATTACAGTCATTTATCCCTGCCCCCCCCCTTACATACCCAATCTCCCTCTCCTTGTCTATGCAGTCTCTTCCCTTAAAAGCGAGTCAGGCCACTTGCTTCTTCTCGTCTTCTCCACACTTGTTTCGCTCATACAGTGTTCCTCCCAGCATTCCAGAAATGCTAATCCTCATGTACAGCGTACGTAACTTAAGTCATGCTGGAAAAAAACTATAATGCTGCTGTAACTACTGAACTCAGTATAATATACGACCATACCCTCATCGCACTACTGAAGCCCCAGTTTCGGCTGATTGACTTCATTATTTCGTATGTAAAGAAAACAGTATGATGAGAATAAAGGCACCATTTGCCTAGCAGCACCAGTGTATATTGGTAGCTCGTCCTCAAACCCTGTAAAATTTTATATAAATCGAGGAAGCCTCACGGTGTACTATCTAAATTTGCTTAATAAAAATATCCCAATACTGTCACAATACACAGTGACAAGTAGTGAGTTTACAGCAATGTTCAATTTGTGAGTTATAGTCTTTAAAACCTGAAGCCTGGAAGTGACTGGAGGAAAGCATTTGTCAGAAAAGTCACACGGTAGCTGGATAAGGTGCTGTGTTGCCGATAAGAATGATTGAAGATAAGCACACGGCGCAGAACAAGCTTTTATCGGGAGAATGTTTCGCTCTGTGTGAAGCTTTATTTACCAATACATGTATATGACTTGGTAATTTGACAAGGCTCTTCATATAGCGAAATGTTGACTCAATAGAAGCGTGTTGAACCTGTGTTTATCCTCATTCTTCATACAGTTAAAATAAAGTGATGATACTCTGGTTTATAACCTCAGTTACTCATACACAAACTGAAGTGAGTATTGGTTTATAATTAAGGGATATGTTAGTTGCTTGGGTAATATAGAACAGCAGCGGCGTAAAACTAATTTAATTAAAGAGCTTTATTAGTGAGAGAATTACGTAACTATGATTCAGACAACTATTTTTAAATATTAAGTTCATGCCTTGAGAACGTTTCTGTTCCCATCCGGATTATAAGAGAACAGAAACAATAAGACAGAGTTGCTGCTACTGTGGTGCACTACCTGGGACCTGGGATAGGGCAGGACAGAACACTGTTTACCTACCTTCTCCGTGATGTAGTCATCACACATGTTGTTTTCAAAGGCGAGGTAGAATTTATACTTGGGTCTCAGGACGTTAGCATAACACTCCTGGTCCTTATGGCTTTTACCACAGCGAAAGTCACCACAGAGGCCGTACACGTCCACTGATATATATTTCTGTAGCTCCTTCACGTAGAACTCCCGACCTGGGAACCACAGGTGCAGTAACAATAATTTAAGTACGTTCCTTTCTAAATGCTTATATAACCTGCTACTTGAACACTATGTGCTTAATTGTCCACTTATTGAAGAATACAGAGACAGACAGTATAATAACCTATGTGACATGTCAAGATATCTTATTAATAAAAATAAGATACCAGATATATTAAGCAAATTTCCTAAATTTGCTTGTAACAGATAAGTGAACTATAGATATGTAGATATAAATCCATATGTATTCCTGTTAACCCTTTGGGGCTTAGTTCCTAGGCCTTTTGTGTATCCATATGCTCTCGCGCTACCGTCCACAGGATGGATATGGGGTGCACAATAAACTAGCCACTTCGGTGGCAAAATCTAATCTAATCTCTGGTATACAATCCACCCGGTTTGATTTTATAGTGATATACTACCTGCTCGCCCTGCTACCACATTAAAACACTACCTATCCATGCTGTTGTTACATTGGAACACTACCTACCCGAAAAGGTGCTACAGTGAGATACCATCCAGGCCACGAGTTTAGGCCGAGAGAGGAAAGTATGCCAGTCGTGACTGGTGTCGTCCAATAAACTGTCACGTCCTAGTGCTTCCAGATATTCCTCGTACGTTGCTCCAGCAGTGTCCAGGAGACCAGGACGGGGTCCTTCACCCTCACCTGTGCTCGATATATGAACAATGATGGTCAGGATGTCACCAAAGTGCAAAGCAAGTACAAAAAGGTCCATATTAATATAAAACACACACAGATCAATCTGACAGACCATGAGAAACGAAACTTAGAATCAGGCGGTTCCAGAGGGACTTATTACAATGTTTTAGGTTCAAAATAAAAAAAAATGATCTGAGAAATATGATTCTCATGAATCTGGTAATAATTTAAGAAATATGAATGATATAATTAAATATATATCTTTTTGTTATTTGTATAATATTAAACTGTTTTTATTAAATGTAATATATAAAAAATCACTAATATTTTTTTTTTCAATTATAATTAGAAATTAAAATTTCACATTAGTTTGTACCTCTTCATAGCTACTAATTTTTAAAGGGGTGTATCGGTAAGCTAGAGGAAGGCTTCGGTCAGATGATCAAAAGCTCCAGCAGTGGGTTATCATATGACTAAGACAAACCTTACCTAACCTGTACCGCCATATAATCCAATCCATTGCCTACTAAGCCTGACCAGCCATGTACTGCAGATGCCACAATTACTTTGCCATTGGGTTTGGCCCTAGCTCTTTTTTCTACTTCTCCCCCTATAGTCTTCACCTATCCGTACTTTCCTTCACCCACTGTAAGTTCCTTACCCGTGAGTTAGTCTAGCGCTCTTGACTCACGACAAAGTTATTTATTTGCAACCGGGTCCTCGTTGTGTTGACATGTATTTACTACGGCCTTTCCTCTCCCTCACTATTCTTCATCTATCCCCACTTATCCCCTTGTGGGTCCTTATCTGTGAGTCAGTTTTTAATTGTTGACTTTTCTTTCATTATTAAGTACCACATTAGTTGAGCTGTACTTTTCTGAAAACTAGTATGTCCTAACTACTATAATAACTAATTAAACCTTATATCACGGCATAAAATGTTACAAAGCAATTATTAATTACCTTCTAATGAAGATTCATACACTGAGGGGGATGGGTTACTTTAGTATACAAGGTGAACGGATTACATGTAACTTTTAATAACGCTAGCGTAGTCGATAGTCTTTAAACCTAATTAACCAGTGCAACTTACCCCTTATGGAGCGGAGACCACCGTAGAGAAGGAGAAGATCAGAATCTCTGTGGTAAGTGTATGACCAGTTGAAAAAATTATCCCTGGCCGACCATCTTTTTTTAAACTCTTCGGAGTCACTAAAGTCTTCTGAGCTGGGAGATTCTAAGTTGAGCCAGATGTACCACTGTTGTGGCCTGCGTATGTTAGGAACTTTGTCTCTTCTGAAGTCACCGTGGTGGAAGATGACAGCGTCGGCGTCTTCAGGGTGCGAGCTGTTGTACAGGAACACACAGTTGGAAATGGGACAGTTGTTCTGCTTCAGGTCTATTTTCTTATTTGCGAAATGATTCCAAGATTCGGAGAAAAAAGTGCTATGAAATAGGACTGTCTTCGGTTCTGGAGATAGCTGCACTGTGTGCAGCTGAAAGTGTTCCCTTTTACTTATTGGTAAACTGTTGAGCACTTTCTTCTTATCGTTTTCTATATTGAATATTTTGTTTTTATGTTCTGACAAACGCTTTTTACTAGCATTAATATCAGCCGCCTTGTTTACCTTCCTGGCTTTTTCATATGACCCTTTTGAGACATTAAATTCTCTTGGCATATTTTTTATTGACTGTTTCATTATATTCCTAGAATCGAACAGTATTTCAGTATATGTGGCATTGTAGGCCTGGTGGTGTGTCCTCTGTACATCACCTTGGGAATACTTTGTGTCTTTAATTTCTAAACTAGTATTTGTTGTATATATGAACAAGGACGCAGCTACCAATAAAACTATGTAAATTTTCTTTCTCTGGAACATTTTGTATAAGAACAATAGGTGTGGGAAAAGGGAGGTGCAGCGGGTCCACGTCCACAGCCTGTGTCTCATCACAGGTCTAGCTGAGGGCTGCAGCTGGTGCCACAACACCAACACATCACCATCTGCAATATAGATTTTACATTTTTAATTACATTATATTTCTTTTAGATATGTCGCTGGCCAAGGTATGAAGTATGAATAGTGCTATAGCTAGAATTACTGATTACATGTTTTAGTTTATCTATAACCGCATTTCTAAAGGGCAGAGAAATCATGCTTCAAAGATAATAATAATAATAATAATAATAATAATAATAATAATAATAATAATATCTTTATTTCTGCAAGTACATGTATAAGGTATACAGGCCTAGCTGACATCAATGACATAATACTATACAGAAACCCCCTTGCTATGCAGAGTATTTCGGGCAAATTAGATAAATTTTGTCCCAGGATGTGACCCACACCAAGAAAAAATGGTTATGACTCTAACCATAATTTTTAAAGGGGTGGACTTAAGCCAGCAGAAGGCCTTGGTCAGATGGCCAAAATCTCCAACGGTGGGTCATCATCTGACTAAGACCCTCGTCAAGAAACACTTGTCCCGTTTTCTGACGAACCTTACCTAACCTAGCGACCCACACCAGTCAACTAACACCCAGGTACTCATTTTACTTATGGGCGAACTTTGGACAGCAAGTATCATGTCCTAATGTTTTCAGCCGTACCGGGGATCGATCCCCGGTACGGCTGAGTGCGCTAGCGATCGAGCTACGGGATATCCAAACAACCGTTACATCCTGTGCACTCATGAGCTGTGCCTCCCACATCCACAACCTAAATGTGGCTAACCAGTTTCTCGTGAACTCCTTCACAGATTGCTCTTAACACTTGAACATCTTAAACCCGTAAATTCACTTCCACGCATTCTAATCGAACTAGCTCACGTACTTACAGTAGGTTCTGCGGTGACATGATTAAAGTCAGCTCATTTAACCCATGTGAACAGTAACTTCAACAAAATGTCGAGAAATAACCTTGAAACCATGCATGTCAGGCGAACTGATGGTGAACATTTATAAAAAAAATAAAATAATGTTAAGTGCGAGAGTTCTATTTTGCTAAACCTTTTACGATGTTGTGTTGATGTAGTAATCTGTAACATGACAAGTCAAATTTACAATTATACAGGTTCCTCGAAGGTTCTGAACGACTATAATGAAGGATTTCTGAAGTGAGGTGGAAAGGCTAGGAGTCACCATTAAGTTCTTGTTGATTCGCCGGTATTCTCCCGGCCCGGACCTTTTCCAAGTGGTGGCCCGGCCTTGGCTCCCTGTCTAGGGAGTGTCTGAGACCTAAGTCTTCCATGGCAGGAGGCACAAGTACCCCCTCATCTTTGGGACCAACTGTCCCCAGGCCTAGCCACATTCCCCGCCCTCACGGGGCTCGTACGGAGAAGCTAGGCCTCTCTGGTCTGCCATCCCCGCCCCAAGGCAGGCTTGTGAGCTGCAAGCTCTGGCTCAGGCACCTACCCTACCCTAGAAGAGCGGGGCATGGTGTCGATGCACACCATTAAGTTAGTTTATTCAGGTATACAGAAATAGTTACATAGATAATTATCGTACATAGCAGCATATGTGAAAAGAACCTAGGATAGCTCAAAAAAGTCAGAGTGACTTATTTCCATTGGGGTCCTTTTAATACTTTATTATTATACTACAAAGGAGATAATATCTTATTATTATACTATAAAGGAGATATACTAGGAATAAGGTAAAATGAGTTATTTATATTTACATTTGTGTTAGCCAAAAAAAATAAAAAATCATTCTCCTTCCTTTCTGTCGCTACATTCATTAAGCACCTTCTGGTTCTCTTGAACTGGATCATGCTATGACTGGCTTAGACAAGTGCAGGCAGTCTGTTCCAATCCTTCATTGTTGTACAATAAAGGTGTTTGAAGCCTGGCCACTGACTGTGGGTTACACAAAGTTGTGCTCTGTCCCCCTACTACTATGACTGCTTTGGTTCCCAACCTTGACAAAATTAGCAGCAAGATATTCTGGACACTGTGAGCAATTTTATAAACTTGATTTAACTTCAGTTGTTTTACTCTGTCTTCAACATTCTGCATATCCAATTGTTGTAATTCATCCTGGCCTACATGTTCTCTTGGACTCAGGTCCAGGATGAATCTTACCATTTTGTTTTGAGTGATTTGCAGTCTATCTTTCAGTTGTTATTTTTTTTGAAGGCAGAGTGCCATGAAGCGTAAGCGTAGTCCATGTGCCATTGTATAAGGGCTAAACAATAGACATATGGTCCTGCGAGCCTCAGTAAGTAGACACTGTGCTTGTCTGTGGAGGAACTTCAGTCTGACATTCGCTTTCTTCACTACACTGTTCCCTATCAGTTCTCCTGACATGCATGGGTCATAGGGAATTCCCAGATATTTTACTGAGGAAACTGAAGTGATGGGTTTCCCATTACACCGGACATTAAAATTATTTCCCCTTCTCAGTTTATGTTTCGTGCCAGAGTATGGCTTTCGTTTTCCCGATAGTTTGTTGTCTACTAACCATTTGCTGCAGGACTCCAGTTCCAGTGTTATTACATTAGTTATATCTTGTGGGTCTTCACCTGTCATCCGCATACAGTAGGAGTTTGCACTTGACACTGATGGGCATGTCGTTTACATAACATAGGAATAATAAGGGACCCAGGATACCACCTTGGGGAACTCCACATGCTATCGGAAATTTTGTTGATTTTGACAATTTGTTAAGAATATTGATGTCATCTGTTTGCAGGAATGTAGACTGAAAGATGGAGCACCTCCACCAAAGCTGCCTGGATATGCAGCTTATAGCCTAAGGACAACTGTTGTGTGATGTATGTCAGAAAGAACTTGCCACATTCACTCCTTGCCTTGCAGAGTCGAGTTAACATGCAGTATCATGGTGTCAAAGTTTATGCAGGCGATTTTTCCATAAACATTTTTAATCTCTATGCCCCAGCGAACCAGCTTCGACCTGATGCTTTACCAGATCGCATCAATAGTGAACCTACTCTCATTCTTGGAGATTTTAATGCTAGACATAAGAATATTGGTGGGTCTATAACAAACACCAATGGAACTCAACTAGTGAAATTGCTAAATGAGCATGATAATGTTCGAATTGTGGGCACTACTGAGCCTACTCACATATATGGTGGCATACTAGATCTGTGCCTTGGATTTAATACATCATATACGATGCATGACTCTGTCATAGTTGATGATCTTCTATCTGATCACTTCCCAAGACTAACAACTGTCAATCTTGATCACATCTCCAGTAATCAAGAACCTGAATTCAGAAGGGGGAAGCTTATTCTCAACCAAGAACACAGAGATAACTTTATTAACCACTTGGATCAATGGTATAAGAATTACCAGCCCACTGGCACACAAAAAATTAATGATGATTTAGTTACCACTATTGAGACTATCCTCACACATCAAGTGGGAAGGAAAAGGAAACATAGACCCTCCACTATAAATAACAACAAAAACCAATGTAAATACTATAATGATCCAGAGCTACACAATCTAACACATGCAGCTAGGAGGATTGGTAAAGGATACCGTGAATGTAGAACCCCAGACCTGCTCAGAACGTTCCAAGCTGCACTAACAAATGCAAGGAATAGAAAGCAAGAACTTAGGCAACAGGAATGGGAACAATTTGTTAGTGGATTAAATAGGTCCACCCCTTTAAGTTTGGCTTGGAAAGGTATAAATAAAATAACCAGGAAAAAGACTGGCAATGTTGCTCATCCCTTTCCTCTTGAAAAAGCAAATGACCTCATAAATGACTGGTCCAAAACATCCAGGCATGAAAACCTTCCATCTCATATTAGAAAAAAATTAGAGAGTACTTCTGAAAAAATGTTGAAACTGATTAATTTTATGAGCCAAAATATTGATGAGAGTGACTGCCTCTTCACCGAGTATGAATTAGATAATGCATTAACTAAAGGTCGATCAACTGCTCCTGGAGAGGATGGTATACCCTATGATATTCTCAGAACTCTAAGGCACGTGCCTGGTAACCCTTCATTGGCACTGTATAATCTCAGTTACACTGAAGGCGTTCTTCCTACTTCCTGGACCAATAGTCTCATTGTGCCTATCCCTAAGCCCCAACAGCAAGATACATTTAGACCGATCTCCTTAACTAGTTGTCTTTGTAAAACTTTTGAAAGAATGATACTTAACAGACTGTACTACTGAATCAGACACCAACTTTCCCCCTACCTCTATGGGTTCATGAAAGGTAAAAGTGTGCAGAACTGTATTTCCACCTTTCTCACTGCACACACCTCTACTAGTTTTACCACTTTTCTTGATCTAAAATCTGCATTTGATATTGCGAACAGAACCGTTATACTACATGAACTAGCCAAAATGAATATTGGTGGTAGCTTACTCTGCTGGATAATAGGATACCTGTCAAACAGAGTATCCTCTGTCCTTTATCAAGGCTTTAGAAGTGAGTCTAAAGAAATGTCTTTAGGTACACCGCAGGGAGGAGTTCTTAGTCCCATGCTATTTAATATTCTGATTAATGCTCTCCTAAATGCTCTACCTGCCTCACCTAAACATATAGCTATAAGCTATGCTGATGACATCATGATACATACAACAGGGCATAAGAAGATGAGCACCATTCTTAATGAAGTTCAAGCAATTTGTAATCGACTAGGCCTCATAATATCTTCCTCTAAAACAAAGATATTAACAAACAAACGACATCCCCCACTCATCTATTTGCAGGGTGAAATCATTAGCTACGTTAAAACCTACAGATATCTTGGTGTAGATGTACCCTTTAACAAATCCACTATACCACAACTAAATAAGAAATGCAAAGATAGGTTAAATGCTCTCAAAGCTGTTGCTGGCTACAACCCCAACTATGGTGCTAATGTGAGAATCGTGAGAATGATGTACATAGCCTGTGTCAGGTCCTTAATTGATTATGCTGCTCCCATATTGATATTAGCTAGAGAAAGTTCTCTCCGACCCTTGGAGTTAATGCAGAATGAAGCTCTCAGAATTATTCTTCGGTGTCACAAATCTACAAAGGTTCTTAATATGAGGAAGGAGCTTGGTATTTCTAGTATCAGTGATAGGATTGTTGAGATTAACACTGTACTCGGTATTAGAATGTTGAGAAATGAACCAGACTCTGTCACAATAAATCTTACCAAGTGTCTAAAGGTAAATACACACAGATATAAATGGATTGTGAAAACGTGCAATTGCATTAGGTTTTATAACCTGCATAAACTGTATCACTGTAGACAATAAGAGCATTTCATCCCTCCATGGAAGATGTACTCATTTAATATCACATACCTGCAAGTCCCTCCCAAGAAGCTCATTGCTAATAATCCCTTCCTTAAATCACTTGTTGAATCAACTGCTCAAGAAGAAATTTCTCGCCTAGCTGGTAGTAATAAGGTATCACAAATTATATACACTGATGGATCTGAACAGGAGTCTTCTGGCAGGGCTGCATCTGCTCTTGTTGCCACCTCCCTAGTTAAGAACCATAATAAATTTGAGTTAGGCATAAGAATTAACAACTGGGCGTCTACACTGGAAACTGAATTGTTTGCAATCCTAATGGCGCTAAAGCTAACCTATGACACTGAGCTTGACTTTATCATCATTACTGATTCTATGTCATCATTGAAGGCTCTTGACTCACATAATGACTCCAATAACATGCTCATTGGAGAAGTGAGGTATAAATACTCAAAAATCAGGGACAAAGAAATTAATGTACAGTTGCTATGGATCCCATCACACATTGGATTTCTCCTTCATGATAAAGTTGATGTGTTAGCCAAGAAGAGTACCCAGAAGGAGAATGTAGAATATAACTTTGGTATAACTGTGTCTAGCATTAGGAATAATATTAGGAGAGAAGTATATAATGAAAATGATTGTTATAGGAATGCAATTAGAAGCCTGAGTAGATCTATAACCCACTATGATAACATGAACGTAGATAAGTATGTTTATGGAGCAACTTGCAATGTGAACAGACTGACTGATGTTGTAGTGGCCAGGCTTAGGCTTGGTTACAAGTACTTCTGGCAGTTTGGGAGACACACAGTTGATGATCAAACTAATTGTAAATTATGTGACCAGGCATATGGTCACTGTCATGAACACTATGTGCTTAATTGTCCACTTATTGAGGAATACAAAGACAGTATAATAACCTATGTGACATGTCAAGATATCTTATTAATGAAAATAAGATACCAGATATACTAAGCAAATTTCCTAAATTTGCTTTTAACAGATAAGTGAACTATAGATATGTAGATATAAATCTATATGTATTCCTGTTAACCCTTTGGGGCCTAGTTCCTGGGCCTTTTGTGTATCCATATGTTCTTGCGCTACCGTCCACAGGATGGATATGAGGTGCACAATAAACTAGCCACTTAGGTGGCAAAATCTAATCTAATCTTAATTAAGATAGGTCTTAAACCAGTCTACGGAACCTATATCGACAGCTTGAAGCTTCTTACATAATATATTATAGTTGGCAGTACCGAAGGCCTTTTGCAAGTGTAAGGTTTTTTCCTAAGAGGTTCCCTATCGACATTTCAGTTCTCATGTAACCCTTCAGATTAATTAGGCAGGTGTCGGTTGAATAAGATCTCATAAAGCCTGATTGTTAACTATGAAGAATGTTGTTGTCATTAAGATACTTAACTACTTGACAGTACACCGCTCTCTCTAGAATTTTGGATGTTACACTGAGTATTCTAACAGGTCTATAGTTGCTGACATCAGACCTATTTTTCTTGAAGATAGGACGAACTCTGGCCTCCTTAAACCCCTATGGTACGGTATTAATGGTAATGGACAACGTTATTATGTGAACAATGGGGATTGGCAATTCAGAGGCACCATCAAGGATGGCAGTGAACATTGTTTTGAATTTTTCCCAGGCATTATGTCTGTGTTTCTTTGCTGTAGTTTCTAGTTGACCATTTTTATTATCCTGTGTAGGCCTATCCATTCCCTAGTGATTTTTCTGGTGCAGTAAATGATGAAATGATCACTAAGGCCTATGGTAATGATGCCTGACTGACTAATGTTCCCAGAACTGTGTGATCCTAGTTGGTGTATTAATCAGTTGAGTGTAACTATTTAAACCTAGAATTTGTCTATACCTTTTACATAGCCCGTTATTTTGTTGTTGAAAACAGATATTGAAGTCCCCTAATATCACTGTCTCGCAGTTGTTCTCAAGTCCGGACAAGACTCGAAAAGTCTTCTAAGAACGGGTCATGGGTGGGAGGGCAGTAACTAGTTCCTACAAAGATAGGTTTGGTCTTGGGAAGCAACCCTTAAACCATAGAATCTCCGGTTTATTGTCATTTAAATCAGGTCTTGGGTTTTAGGCTATGTCATTTCTTATGTTTACCTGGAGTTTATCTGGAGAGAGTTCCGGGGGTCAACGCCCCCGCGGCCCGGTCTGTGACCAGGCCTCATGGTGGATCAGAGCCTGATCAACCAGGCTGTTACTGCTGGCTGCACGCAATTCAACGTACAAGCCACAGCCCGGCTGGTCAGGTACCGACTTTAGGTGCTTGTCCAGTGCCTGCTTGAAGACAGCCAGGGGTCTATTGGTAATCCCCCTTATGTATGCTGGGAGGCAGTTGAACAGTCTCGGGCCCCTGACACTTATTGTATGGTCTCTTAACGTGCTAGTGACACCCCTGCTTTTCACTGGGGGGATGTTGCATTGTCTGTAGGCACATACTCCACCACCTTTTCTATTCCTATCTAAGAGTTTTATATTGTAACTTATTTTGACCTCGTTGTTAGTCACCGTATCATCCAACCAGGATTCAGAGATGGATAGAACTGCCGCCCTAGTTCTGTTAGCTAGAATCCTAATCTCTGCCAATTTTGGAAAAAGTGATCTTGCATTGACATGAATAAAGTGAAGGTCTGTTTTCATAAAACAATTATAATCATCAGTATATGGCAAGGGGTCATTTGTATTAAAATTAGGTAAATGAATATCAATACTGCTGAAGGGTAACTGTGGCACAGTGCATTTGTTACAAACAAAATGAAATCTGGCATCATTACCATAATCGTACATCCATTATGTACCCACCCCTTACACACTTCACATAAGGTATATTTACTGTTCTTCTTTCGTACCATAGTACATTGTATACATATGTCTGGTGGTGTCTGAGATAATAAGAATGGTTCTACTGTCTCACATTGCCCTGTGTATGCATTACATATAAGTAAGTAAGTAAGTAGAGTTAAGGTTATCATTCCTAATTACTAGACCATCATTATCACCGTCACTTATCTGTCTGTTTTGCACCTGTACCATAGTTTAAGGTCCTGGGTTAGTTTAGATATCTCCACTTAATAGCGCCACTATAAGAGCTGTGCCCCAGTTTTTTGTTTGGGTATGCGGTGTTGCCAAACCTTGCGGCGATAGTGACATTTACGTTTCTGGTAGGATGGCAACTGTTAGGCTTTCACTGTCCAGGGTGCTATCACCCCATTCTCCTTTTCCAGTCCCCATGACTGATTTCCTTCTTCAGAGAACTGCAGGATAAAGATAAATATAATAAATGACAGCCTGTACCCCTCTAGCGCCAGCCATGTTCACTCTTCACACTTTTCATCACTTCACAACAAAAACGTTTCTTCCTTTTTTTAAAAAAAAAAGAAACCGCTGATCGCTATCAGTCACCTAGCAATGGCCTAGTAGCTACTCTAGCAATCACAACTGATATCATTAGTAGATTTCCTGTTGTCTTACTTCACAAACCCCCTTCACTCCTCACTTCACAGTCCGGCTTCATCTATCACACTTCTAACTCATTTCCACCCTGGTAGGATAAAAAAAGTTTTAATCAATGGTGTTATCCGTCCAAAGCCTCCTTAATCCCATTTAGCGGGGCTGCGTCGTGTTGTCTGGTCCTGCTGGTTTCTTAATTGTATGTGATCACCCATTAAAGATATATATACATGTATATACCCCTACACACACACACACACACAATTCCAGTACTTCATGTAAATTGGAAATACATTTTTTTCTCAGGATGTGACCTAAACAGGCCGACTAAGTAAGGTACCTACCTACTTTTACTGTTAAATAAACAGGGATGTAAGGAAACTTCCCCATACAATTAGCCGGGGAATCGAACTCAGGATCTCTCGGCTGTGCCTTGGATATTCTGACTACTGTGTTAAAGGTAGCTCTACAGCTGTAATCAAAGGCTGACCAGATGACAACTGATTCTGGCAAGCTTATGCTCATACAGTCTCTTTGTATGTGTTCTTCTGTACTTACGAGCACATTCACCCCAGGTCGGACGGTGACCTAATAAAGAGTCTGGTCTCATACGGCCCCTCAAGGGAGGTTCCTTGACGCTGGTGAGGGGCTCTTGATCTAGGGAATTGGATCTGTGCTACGGTTCCCTAAACTGAGCCTGAATACCTTCCACCCCCACCCCCATATGTGCTGTATAATCCTACAGGTTTAGCACTCTTCCATGATTATAATAATAATAATCATGGTCTTATGCGGTTTCCGTTCCTGGGGTTTCCAACCCAACAGTGTCGGTCTTTTGGGTTTCTATGGGGCCTAGGTATCCTAATGAAGGCGCAACCAGTGAGATCCTAACGAAGCTGGAAGGGGACCCTCAGGGCAGACCCTACAAGGAGACCATACAGAACCCGTGGTTCATTTATATTAATATTTACTCGTTGAGAACCAATCCAGGAATAGTGAACACCTTGTCCTTGTCAACCAATAAATTTGCATAATATTTATCGTTAAGTTTAGTAAGGGGAGGTATAATATATATTTAAAAAAAGCGGGGGGGATGAAATGGTATGTTAACATCCACCACCTCTTAAAACATTGAAAATGCAATTACCACTGTTCACCTTCACCACTACCACTGTCCACCTTCACAGTCACCACTACCACTGTCCACTTTCACCACTACCACTGTCCATTTTGTCACCACTACCACTGTCCACCTTCACAGTCACCACTACTACTGTCCATCTTCATCACAGTCACCACTACCACTGTCCACCATCACAGTCACCACTACCACTGTTCATCTTCACCACAGTCATCACTACCACTGTCCATCTTCAACACATTCACCACTGCCACTGTCCATCTTCAACAGTCACCACTACCACTGTCCACCTTCACAGTCACCACTACCACTGTGAACAAGATACAAGAAAAGAAAAATGGGATTCTGCTCTTGACTCTCGCCCAGGCAGGTAATAGCAGCTCTCCTTACTTACTCTGTCTCCCTACGATCCCCGTTGGGGAGGGGAACCTTTACCAGCGTTGTCATCGCCTTGAATTACACGATGAGCTACGCAAATCGTGTAAAGATCAAACCAAGAAATGGTACCGTTGATGATTCAACGAAGATTGCTCTTGCAACTGTTGTTCAGGTAGCACTGGAAGTAAAATTCAAAACCATATTGTCACTGAAAGAAGCATTCATTGTTGTGTGTCACGATGATGCTGAAGCAGAGAAGTTACTTACTACAGAAGCCACCACTACTCTTACTGCTCAAGGGTTTACTGTTACATCATTTCCTGCCCTCAGGGCAAGGAAATCAGTATTCCTTAAAAAACTTGACAAGATTCTGACTTCTCAATCAACTGCTGAACTCAAGTCATCCATCGAGACGCAAAATACTTGGGCTACTGTTGACAGCATTACAAAAATCCCAAATGCAACGTCCATGCTCAAGGTCACCTTCACCGACGTGAACATGGCTGCCACTGCTCTGAACGAAGGTCTTGCTGTCTACTACTACTATATCAGTCCTACCTACATTGAAGCAGAGATATACCACTACATTCAACATTGCTGGAACTGTTATTCATACCATCACACCACCAAAGCATGTCCAGTAAAAGACAAGAAGTTCTGCACTACATGTGGTAGTGAGGGACACACCTTCAGTTCCTGCAACGCTGCTACTCCATCACAACCAGCGTGCTTAAACTGCAAGAGTAATGACCACCATACACTGGCAGCAAAATGTCCTACAAGAAAGGATATTATGAAGAAAACACAAGATGCAGCGAAGAAAAAACCTACAAGCAACACTCCAACGTATGCAGCAATTGCAAAGATACAAGCAAACACTACAAAATTACTTCAAGCATCTACTCAGCCCGCCTCCGCCATCATCATGTGACGTAACCAAGATCCACTACTGCTTACTATATGCTCACATGCAGAACGTGGCTGTACCTGGATCATTTAACTCTACCATCAACGAGTTATTTGCATTAAATAACATGCCTTCATTTACATTTCCAGCATCTCCACCTTCTGAAGAAATTCTCAAATTCACCAAAAACTTAATCGCCAACTCTTCTGCAGAAGTCCCATCAACACCACCAACTAGTGACGTCACTCCAACAACGACCAATGAGAAGCCTCCACCGCCACCACCTCTCACTGAATCCAACCAATCAGAAGCCTTACCACCAGAAACATCTTCTAATTCGTCTACTGAAGTTGAAAACGAAGCAACACCACCTTCCTCTACTCCACCACCGCCTTCTCTACTTAGCTCACGTCGATTACCTGAAACACCATGCTTTAAACACAAAGGACTCGTATTCTACACCACGAGGCTATACCCTGCAAACATGACTCGCCTAGAACTTATCCAACATCTCCAAGACAACACTGTATCGTACCAAAGCGAAGAAAGACCATTACCTACCTACAACCAGATACTCCACCACCTCCAAACCAACGAATCCTACTACAGCTCTCCCATAAGTGTGATACAACTCTCTCGAAAACAATATACCGCACTGATAAACGGTTTAAGACCATAACCAACTCATCCTGCTTGCTGCATTCTGACACTCCCAGCTCCTGCCGCTGCCTTCGCCATCCTCTCCTAGTGAGCCAAGCAATGACATCAGTCAAGCCTCTCTATCTACGTCTCCAGTACTTTTGTACCACATGTCCCAAAGTGGTTGGGCCACTTGCCTTGATTCCTCCTCTTCCCCTCCTTCCCATCCTTTTCCAGTTATTTCCATCCTTCCTTATCCTTCTTCCTTCCCATCTTACGACAGCTCTCGTCGTCCTCGAAGCGAAGCGAAACTACCACTGTCCACCTTCAACACAGCCACCACTACCACTGTCCATCTTCAACACAGTCACCACTACCACTGTCCATCTTCAACACAGTCACCACTACCATTGTCCATCTTCACCACAGTCACCACTGCCACTGTCCATCTTCAACACAGCCACCACTACCACTGTCCATCTTCAACACAGCCACCACTACCACTGTCCATCTTCAACACAGTCACCACTACCATTGTCCATCTTCACCACAGTCACCACTGCCAC
Source organism: Cherax quadricarinatus (assembly GCF_038502225.1). Classification (NCBI taxonomy): domain Eukaryota; kingdom Metazoa; phylum Arthropoda; class Malacostraca; order Decapoda; family Parastacidae; genus Cherax; species Cherax quadricarinatus. The sequence continues at coordinate 8,320,095 of NC_091332.1, read as the reverse complement.
TGTCCATCTTCAACAGTCACCACTACCATTGTCCACCTTCACAGTCACCACTACCACTGTCCACCTTCAACACAGTCACCACTACCACTGTCCATCTTCAACACTACCACTGTCCATCTTCAACACTACCACTGTCCATCTTCAACACTACCACTGTCCATCTTCAACACTACCACTGTCCATCTTCAACACTACCACTGTCCATCTTCAACACTACCACTGTCCATCTTCAACACTACCACTGTCCATCTTCAACACTACCACTGTCCATCTTCAACACTACCACTGTCCATCTTCAACACTACCACTGTCCATCTTCAACACTACCACTGTCCATCTTCAACACTACCATTGTCCATCTTCACCACAGTCACCACTGCCACTGTCCATCTTCAACAGTCACCACTACCATTGTCCACCTTCACAGTCACCACTACCACTGTCCACCTTCAACACAGTCACCACTACCACTGTCCATCTTCAACACTACCACTGTCCATCTTCAACACTACCACTGTCCATCTTCAACACTACCACTGTCCATCTTCAACACTACCACTGTCCATCTTCAACACTACCACTGTCCATCTTCAACACTACCACTGTCCATCTTCAACACTACCACTGTCCATCTTCAACACTACCACTGTCCATCTTCAACACAGTCACCACTACCACTGTCCATCTTCAACACTACCACTGTCCATCTTCACCACAGTCACCACTACCACTATCCACCTTCATCACACTACCACTGTCATCTTCACTGCCATCTGTCCACCAACACTTCACTTCAGTCACCACTACCACTATCCACCTTCATCACAGTCACCACTACCACTATCCACCTTCATCACAGTCACCACTACCACTATCCACCTTCATCACAGTCACCACTGCCACTGTCCACCTTCACCAGTCACCACTACTACTATCCACCTTCACCACAGTCACCACTACCACTATCCACGTTCACCACAGTCACCACTGCCACTGTCCACTTTCACCACATCACCAGAACCACTGTCCCCCTTCACAGTCACCACTACCAATGTCCACCTTCACAGTCACCACCACCATTGTTCATCATCACAGTCACCACTACAACTGTCCACCTTCACAGTCACCACTACCACTATCCACCTTCACCACAGTCACCACTACCACTATCCACCTTCACCACAGTCACCACTACTGCTATCCACCTTCACCACAGTCACCACTACCACTATCCACCTTCACCACAGTCACCACTACCACTATCCACCTTCACCACAGTCACCACTACCACTATCCACGTTCACCACAGTCACCACTGCCACTGTCCACTTTCACCACATCACCAGAACCACTGTCCCCCTTCACAGTCACCACTACCAATGTCCACCTTCACAGTCACCACCACCATTGTTCATCATCACAGTCACCACTACAACTGTCCACCTTCACAGTCACCACTACCACTATCCACCTTCACCACAGTCACCACTACCACTATCCACCTTCACCACAGTCACCACTACTGCTATCCACCTTCACCAGTCACCACTACCACTATCCACCTTCATCACAGTCACCACTACCACTATCCACCTTCATCACAATCACCACTGCCACTGTCCACCTTCACCAGTCACCACTACTACTATCCACCTTCACCACAGTCACCACTACCACTATCCACGTTCACCACAGTCACCACTGCCACTGTCCACTTTCACCACATCACCAGAACCACTGTCCCCCTTCACAGTCACCACTACCAATGTCCACCTTCACAGTCACCACTACCTTTGTTCATCATCACAGTCACCACTACAACTGTCCACCTTCACAGTCACCACTACCACTATCCACCTTCACCACAGTCACCACTACTGCTATCCACCTTCACCAGTCACCGCTAACAGCACCGCAATCACACGAGGTTGGTGGCCACATGAGTGTCACACACACGTACACACACAAACACCCAACAGGCCAAGTGTTTTATCAACAAGTGCCTTTGACCAAGTGGCAACAAACACACACACACTCACACACACACACACACACACACACACACACACACACACACACACACACACACACACACACACACACACACACACACACACACACATTACAAATAGGTGAGTACACACACATAGAGTGGACCTAGTTACGACCAGTGAAGAGGCGGGGCCAGGAACTGTGATTCGACCCCTGCAACCACAAATATGTGAGTACACGTGAATATGATTGACAGCTGTAAATAATACACCAGATGAGACTGACTCAGATATATCACAACCACAAATGGAGCTAAACAAACTGCCAGAGTGGTCAGAGAAGTGGCTGCTTAAATTTAACCCCAGCAAATGCAACGTGAAGAAGCAAGAAGACTAACGCTACTACATATGCTATGAGTGCACACAAATATCATATACATATATATGTATATATATATATATATATATATATATATATATATATATATATATATATATATATATATATATATATATATATATATATAAAGACCAAAATCTGGAACAGTCTTCCAAAATATACCGATTATCATGGGGGAGCGCTAAACCCAGAGGGATTATGCAGCACCTGTGCAGGGGACGGGTGAGGCATTCAGGGAATTGGAGCACTGATCCAATTCCCTAGAAAAAGAGCCCCTCACCACCATCAAGGCGCCTCCATTGAGGGGGTCAAAACACACTGAAAGCTGTAAAATACTAATTAATATATAAAAAAAAGAAATATCTAAAACCTGTTTGAGCTTGTACAATATAGGTATTATTACTCGCAATACGTACCATGTTAAGATCATTATGTAATTACTGAACGCTGTTCCTTGCTGTGTCTAAGCGATAAATTAGTTTACACCGGCAACTTTTATGTGAGTTGAGTCACGCAGTTTTCGGGTTGTACAGACGGGGAAAACGAATCATAGCCTAACGTTAAGAAAATAAATGCAGCATAGCCTAACAGAACTTTTTTTTTTTTGCGTTATCTTAGGTTCTCTACAAATATGCTGCTATGTATGATAATCTATGTAACTGTATTTGTGTATACCTGAATAAACTTACTAACTAGCTGCAGCCGCAGCAAGCAGCAACAAGGCTGCTCCTATATCTTGCTGTCCCCTGGGCCTATCCGAACTCCAGTGATGGCCAAATTACAAGTACTGCTACAACAACATGCAAGGAACCTATAGTGACATAAAAACTGACGGTGACGACAACGAAATGGACTAAATATGACAAAAGAGGGACCGGCATTCAAGTACCAGACCTGCTGCCAGACGCGAACCAGACATGAGACGTTTTCCACTACAATGAAATAACTGACCTCCATATCAACTGCACCAGTGTTCAACGGAAAGACAGCATGGCAAAAAACCTGATCAACAAAACTCCAAGGAAATGACAGGTCTGTAGGACTTTTTTCCTCAGTGCCAAACGAGGGAAAGAATTGAGCATTTAAACATGGCTGACCGGCATCCAAACAGCAGCTACTGCCAGACGTACAACTAGCGAAGTGAAATTCTCATCTTTACTGACGTTCATCTGTTGACAGTAGCATCATATCTGTACCACCATTATATCACCTGTACCACTGCTAACGAGAGGGAAACACAGGAGACATCGTCAAATCAACAGTACAAAACTCCAAGGTTATAGGACGGTTATCCCTCCGTGCCAGTCGTGGGAAAGAAGTGAATAGTTAAACAGTCAAGGTTAATGTTTTAGTTGCTGACCTATATTCAGCTGACCAGTGTACAGTGAGAGAATCATAGCAGAAAACGCCAAATATATCTATAAAATCAAGGAAAGTCAGGTTGTAGGTGGCGTTTACTTCCCTCAGCGTTTTTAAAAATGGCCGAGTCAGCAGACCAGGTCAGGCAGTCAACAACACGACACAACCCCCGATAAATGGAATTGAGGGGGATTTGGAAGGATAAAACCATTGATTAAACCTTTCTGGTCTACCAGAATGGAAAGGAGTTAGAAGTTAATAGGTGAAGCCGGACTGTGAAGTGAGGCGGGAAGGAGAGTGTGTAATAAGGGGTTAACTGAAAGGGGTTTGTGAAGTTAAGGGAAAAGTGAGCAGTGGAGAGGGTTTTGAAGAAGAAAATTTACTAGTAATTCAGTGGTGATTGCTAAAGCAGATACTAAGTGTACTAGGTGACTGGAAAAGAGAAATAAATATTATTGTATATGAGTAAAAGAGCGAAGAGTGAAAATGGCAGGCATTAGGGGGGTACAGGCTGCCATAATTATATTTATCTTTCTTCTTCAATTCCATGAAGAAAGATATCAGTCATGGGGGCTGGAAAAGATGAATGGAGTAATAGCACCCTGGACAGTAAAAGCCCAACAGTTGCCATCCTACCAGAAAAGTAAATGTCACTATCGCCACAAGGTATGGCAACACCGCATACCCAAACAAAAACAGTGGCACACAGCTCTTATTGTAGCGCTCTTAAGTGGTGATATCCAAATTAATCCAGGACCTCAAACTATTGTGCAGAGGCAAAACAGACAGATAAATGACGGTGATAATGACGGTCTAGTAGCTAGGAATGATAACCTTAACTCCATATGTAATGCATACATAGGTCAATGTGAGACAATACAGCCATTATTATCTCAAACACTACCAAACAGGTACATACACTGTACTAAAGTACGCGTGAAAAACAGAAAAGGCACCTTATGTAGAATGTGTAAGGGGTGGGTGCATGATGGATGTATGTACAATTATAGCAACGGTGCCAGAATTCATTTTGTGTGTAACAAATGCACTTTGGCACAGTTACCCTGTAGCAATGATGGCATTGATTTACCTAATTTTAATACAAATGACCCATTGCCATATATTGATGATTATAATTGTTTTATGAAAACAGGCCTTCCTTCACTTTATTCATGTCAACGCAAGATCACTTCTTCCTAAATTGGCAGAGATTAAGATTCTAGCTAACAAAATTAGGGCGGCAGTTATAACCATCTCTGAATCCTGGTTGGATGATACGGTGACTGACGACGAGGTCAAAATAGAAGGTTACAATATAAAACGCTTAGATAGGAACAGAAAGGGTGGTGGAGTATGTGCCTACATTAGAAATGACTTAGCTTACAACCCAAGAACAACCCAAGACCTGATTTAAATAACAATAAACTGGAGATTCTATGGTTTGAAGTGTTGCTTCCCAAGATCAAACCCATCTTAATAGGAACTAGTTACCGCCCTCCCACCCAGGACCAGTTCTTAGAAGACTTTTCCAGAGTATTGTCCGGATTTGAAAACAATTGCGAGACAATAATACTGGGCGACTTCAATATCTGTTTTCAGCAGCAAAATAACGGGCTATGCAAAAGGTATAAGCAAATTCTAGGTTTAAATAGTTACAATCAACTAATTAATACACCAACCCGGATCACACACTGTAGTCTGCAATCAATCAAACAAACGGGCTTCCACATGGATAAATTGTCATTTTTGTGGAAATTGGTGTCACGCCCCTTGTGCAGATATCCAAGAACTAGCTACAAGCAGTATTAAAACAGGGAAGTGTTTTTGGGTATGCCCAAATGAGATAAATCTGTGGACTAAAATCACAAGGGTATTAAAAGAGGATAACATCAAAGCTGCTTTCATAGACAACCTGGAAGCTTTCTACAACAGATGGGAACATAAAAAGTCTGGGCTGAATGGTACTGCCCTTGATACTGGCCATGTAGTCAGAAACTGTAAGGCTGGAGGTGATGTCCTGGTAGTCAGTAAATGTGGGGCCGATAGTGCTGTCCTGGGAGACAGTAATGGTGAAGTTGGAGGTGCTGTCCTGGGAGACAGTAATGGTGAAGCTGGAGGTGCTGTCCTGGGAGACAGTAATGGTGAAGCTGGAGGTGCTGTCCTGGGAGACAGTAATGGTGAAGCTGGAGGTGCTGTCCTGGGAGACAGTAATGGTGAAGCTGGAGGTGCTGTCCTGGGAGACAGTAATGGTGAAGCTGGAGGTGCTGTCCTGGGAGACAGTAATGGTGAAGCTGGAGATTTTGTCCAGGTAGTCGGGAATTATACGCAGGAAGGAATACATATAAATGACCTCATAGGGGACAGGAGCCGTAGTGGGGAAACAAGTGTAGTCAAAGATAAGATAAAACCAATATTGCAAACTAGAAATACCACAGGAAATAGCAAACAAGAGGACTCCACTAGCAATAGTGAGGATATATTACCAAAAACAACTGGTGGGAGCTCCATTGTTGGTGCTAGGGAGGATAGGAATAAGACAGGGAAACATGCACCAACAGGGAATACAGTCACAGAAACCCAAGGCAAACGGAAACCAAGCCTGTGCACATACTATGCACTTGGTATCTGCAGACATGGGAAATCTGGAAAAACAGACGGGACGTGCAACTATGACCACCCTAGAAAATGCCGTGCCCATATGACAACAGGAAAATGCAAACTCCCTTCCTGTAAGCTTTTTCACCCTGAAATGCGTACCTCTTCAGTACAGGAAAGACTGTGCTATAACTTAAATTGCCAGGCACACAATCTAAAGGGGACAAAAAGATACAAAACATCCAGGCCATGGGAAAACCTGGGTAGCCACAGCCACTCAAGAGGGAGAGGTTTTTTAGTGCCAGGAAGGAAAAAAAAAACTGGCATGAAATGGCAGAAATCGTACACCAAATTCAGTCATTCCTGGAGTGGAACCACAGTCGATGGCCTCCACTCCAAACCAACAGATACAGATACTAATGCCGGAAAAAAAATCCCCCCCAGTACCAACAATACCACCAGTCCGATGACATTCTTCTTTGCAAATATACAGGGTCTAAAGCCAGCAACAAACAACAAAATACCTTTCATCCGTGGACTGCTTGCAGAGGCAAAGGCAATGTTCGCGGCTTTCACTGAGACCCATATAAAGGATCACTTGGACAACGAAATATGGATCCCAGGTTACAACCTATACAGATGTGACAGAGTGAACAGGCAAAAGGGGGGGGGGGTTGGCCTGTACATTGCAGTCACTTGTTTGCACAGAACTGCTTAATGCCTCAAATGATGTAGTGGAAGTTTTAGCAGTAAAGGTCGAGAACCAAAACCTAGTCATTGTGGTAGTCTACAAGCCTCCGGATGCAACATCCCAGCAATTCCAGGAACAGCTGCTAAAAATTGACCACTGTCTGGAAAATCTTCCAGCTCCTGCACCCAGCATCTTGTTCCTGGGGGATTTCAACTTAAGGCACCTAAAATGGAGGAATATAGCAAATAATATTGTTGCAGTAATAACACCAGGAGGCACAAAATTCAATTTAAACCAGCAAATAATAGAGCCTACTAGACTGGAGAATACACTAGACCTCATCTTCACTAACAAAGATGATCTGATAAGAAATGTCACCATATAAAAAACAATATACTCAGATCACAACATAATTGAGGTTCAGTCATGTATGTGCGGAGCCCCAGACCGACATAATGAGATTAGTCACGAGGGAGCATTCACCAAATTCAACTTCAATAACAAAAACATAAAGTGGGACCAAGTAAACCAAGTCCTAACCGATATAAGCTGGGAAGATATACTAAGCAACACAGACCCCAACTTATGTCTAGAACAGATTAACTTGGTGGCACTCGATGCATGCACAAGGCTTATTCCTCTAAGAAAAAGGAGGAGTAGATGTAAAATAGAAAGAGACAGGCGCTCCCTTTACAGGCGACGGAAAAGAATAACAGAGCGGCTAAAAGAGGTCAATATATCTGAAATGCGTAGGGAGACACTGGTCAGAGAAATAGCAAGCATCGAACTTAAGCTAAAGGAATCTTATAGGAGTCAGGAATCGCGGGAAGAACTAAAATCATAAATGAAATCGAAAGAAACCCAAAGTATTTCTTCTCCTATGCCAAATCAAAGTCGACAACAACGTCCAGTATTGGGCCCCTACTTAAACAAGATGGGTCCTACACAGATGACAGCAAGGAAATGAGTGAGGTACTCAAGTCCCAGTATGACTCAGTTTTTAGCAAGCCGCTAACCAGACTGAGAGTAGAAGATCAAAATGAATTTTTTATGAGAGAGCCACAAAATTTGATTAACACAAGCCTATCCGATGTTATCCTGACGCCAAATGACTTCGAACAGGCGATAAATGACATGCCCATGCACTCTGCCCCAGGGCCAGACTCATGGAACTCTGTGTTCATCAAGAACTGCAAGAAGCCCCTATCACGAGCCTTTTCCATCCTATGGAGAGGGAGCATGGACACGGGGGTCGTCCCACAGTTACTAAAAACAACAGACATAGCCCCACTCCACAAAGGGGGCAGTAAAGCAACAGCAAAGAACTACAGACCGATAGCACTAACATCCCATATCATAAAAATATTTGAAAGGGTCCTAAGAAGCAAGATCACCACCCATCTAGAAACCCATCAGTTACACAACCCAGGGCAACATGGGTTTAGAACAGGTCGCTCCTGTCTGTCTCAACTATTGGATCACTACGACAAGGTCCTAAATGCACTAGAAGACAAAAAGAATGCAGATGTAATATATACAGACTTTGCAAAAGCCTTCGACAAGTGTGACCATGGCGTAATAGCGCACAAAATGCGTGCTAAAGGAATAACAGGAAAAGTCGGTCGATGGATCTATAATTTCCTCACTAACAGAACACAGAGAGTAGTCGTCAACAGAGTAAAGTCCGAGGCAGCTAAGGTGAAAAGCTCTGTTCCACAAGGCACAGTACTCGCTCCCATCTTGTTCCTCATCCTCATATCCGACATAGACAAGGATGTCAGCCACAGCACTGTGTCTTCCTTTGCAGATGACACCCGAATCTGCATGACAGTGTCTTCCATTGCAGACACTGCAAAGCTCCAGGCGGACATCAACCAAATCTTTCAGTGGGCTGCAGAAAACAATATGAAGTTCAACGATGAGAAATTTCAATTACTCAGATATGGTAAACATGAGGAAATTAAATCTTCATCAGAGTACAAAACAAATTCTGGCCACAAAATAGAGCGAAACACCAACGTCAAAGACCTGGGAGTGATCATGTCGAAGGATCTCACCTTCAAGGACCATAACATTGTATCAATCGCATCTGCTAGAAAAATGACAGGATGGATAATGAGAACCTTCAAAACTAGGGAGGCCAAGCCCATGATGACACTCTTCAGGTCACTTGTTCTATCTAGGCTGGAATATTGCTGCACACTAACAGCACCTTTCAAGGCAGGTGAAATTGCTGACTTAGAAAATGTACAGAGAACTTTCACGGCGCGCATAACGGAGATAAAACACCTCAATTACTGGGAGCGCTTGAGGTTCCTAAACCTGTATTCCCTGGAACGCAGGCGGGAGAGATACATGATTATATACACCTGGAAAATCCTAGAGGGACTAGTACCGAACTTGCACACGAAAATCACTCACTACGAAAGCAAAAGACTTGGCAGACGATGCAACATCCCCCCAATGAAAAGCAGGGGTGTCACTAGCACGATAAGAGACCATACAATAAGTGTCAGGGGCCCGAGACTGTTCAACTGCCTCCCAGCATACATAAGGGGGATTACCAACAGACCCCTGGCAGTCTTCAAGCTGGCACTGGACAAGCACCTAAAGTCGGTTCCTGATCAGCCGGGCTGTGGCTCGTACGTTGGTTTGCGTGCAGCCAGCAGCAACAGCCTGGTTGATCAGGCTCTGATCCACCAGGAGGCCTGGTCACAGACCGGGCCGCGGGGGCGTTGACCCCCAGAGCTCTCTCCAGGTAAACTCCAGGTATGTTAACTGTTTACTGATTGTGAGCAAATAACTATGTGTAAGTAAAGTGTAAAAAGTAAAAACAAATAGCATGGTTTATTACAGCCACGTTCCACTTCCCACAGTGATGGCGTGTGACGTTCACATTATTAACAGTTATGATCCACAGTGATGACGTGTGACGTTCACATTATTAACAGTTATGATCCACAGTGATGGCGTGTGACGTTCACATTATTAACAGTTATGATCCACAGTGATGGCGTGTGACGTTCACATTATTAACAGTTATGATCCACAGTGATGACGTGTGACGTTCACATTATTAACAGTTATGATCCACAGTGATGGCGTGTGACGTTCACATTATTAACAGTTATGATCCACAGTGATGGCGTGTGACGTTCACATTATTAACAGTTATGATCCACAGTGATGACGTGTGACGTTCACATTATTAACAGTTATGATCCACAGTGATGGCGTGTGACGTTCACATTATTAACAGTTATGATCCACAGTGATGGCGTGTGACGTTCACATTATTAACAGTTATGATCCACAGTGATGACGTGTGACGTACACATTATTAACAGTTATGATCCACAGTGATGGCGTGTGACGTACACATTATTAACAGTTATGATCCACAGTGATGGCGTGTGACGTACACATTATTAACAGTTATGATCCACAGCGATGACGTGTGACGTACACATTATTAACAGTTATGATCCACAGCGATGACGTGTGACGTACACATTATTAACAGTTATGATCCACAGTGATGACGTGTGACGTACACATTATTAACAGTTATGATCCACAGTGATGACGTGTGACGTACACATTATTAACAGTTATGATCCACAGTGATGGCGTGTGACGTTCACATTATTAACAGTTATGATCCACAGTGATGACGTGTGACGTTCACATTATTAACAGTTATGATCCACAGTGATGGCGTGTGACGTTCACATTATTAACAGTTATGATCCACAGTGATGGCGTGTGACGTTCACATTATTAACAGTTATGATCCACAGTGATGACGTGTGACGTTCACATTATTAACAGTTATGATCCACAGTGATGGCGTGTGACGTTCACATTATTAACAGTTATGATCCACAGTGATGGCGTGTGACGTTCACATTATTAACAGTTATGATCCACAGTGATGACGTGTGACGTACACATTATTAACAGTTATGATCCACAGTGATGGCGTGTGACGTACACATTATTAACAGTTATGATCCACAGTGATGGCGTGTGACGTACACATTATTAACAGTTATGATCCACAGCGATGACGTGTGACGTACACATTATTAACAGTTATGATCCACAGCGATGACGTGTGACGTACACATTATTAACAGTTATGATCCACAGTGATGACGTGTGACGTACACATTATTAACAGTTATGATCCACAGTGATGACGTGTGACGTACACATTATTAACAGTTATGATCCACAGTGATGACGTGTGACGTACACATTATTAACAGTTATGATCCACAGTGATGACGTGTGACGTACACATTATTAACAGTTATGATCCACAGTGATGACGTGTGACGTACACATTATTAACAGTTATGATCCACAGTGATGGCGTGTGACGTACACATTATTAACAGTTATGATCCACAGTGATGGCGTGTGACGTACACATTATTAACAGTTATGATCCACAGTGATGGCGTGTGACGTTCACATTATTAACAGTTATGATCCACAGTGATGGCGTGTGACGTACACATTATTAACAGTTATGATCCACAGTGATGGCGTGTGACGTACACATTATTAACAGTTATGATCCACAGTGATGGCGTGTGACGTACACATTATTAACAGTTATGATCCACAGTGATGGCGTGTGACGTACACATTATTAACAGTTATGATCCACAGTGATGGCGTGTGACGTACAGGTCACAAGCAGTGATATTCCACACAGATGATGCTTAATGTACAGTTCATTAAGAGTGATGAACCTGTGATGACGTGTAACGTACAGGTCACTAACAGTGATGACGTGTGACGTACAGGTCATTAATCGTGATGAAGTGTAATGTACAGGTCAATAACAGTGATGACATGTAATGTACAAGTCACTAACAGTGATGACGTGTAATGTACAGGTCACTAACAGTGATGAAGTGTAATGTACAGGTCAATAACAGTGATGACATGTAATGTATAAGTCACTAACAGTGATGACGTGTAATGTACAGGTCACTAACAGTGGTGAAGTGTAATGTACAGGTCACTAACAGTGATGAAGTGTAATGTACAGGTCACTAACAGTGATGAAGTGTAATGTACAGGTCACTAACAGTGATGAAGTGTAATGTACAGGTCACTAACAGTGATGAAGTGTAATGTACAGGTCACTGATGACATGTAACAGTGATGAAGTGTAAAATACAGGTCACTAACAGTGATGAAGTGTAATGTACAGGTCACTAACAATGATGACATGTAATGTACAAGCCACTGACAGTGATGACGTGTAATGTACAGATCACTGACAGTGATGAAGTGTAATGTAAAGGTCAATAACAGTGATGAAGTGTAATGTACAGGTCACTGACAGTGATGACGTGTAATGTACAGGTCACTGATGACATGTAATGTACAGGTCACTAACAGTGATGAAGTGTAATGTACAGGCCACTAACAGTGATGACGTGTAATGTACAGGTCACTGATGACATGTAATGTACAGGTCACTAACAGTGATGAAGTGTAATGTACAGGCCACTAACAGTGATGACGTGTAAAATACAGGTCACTAACAATAATTGTACAGAGCCATAGCATTTCACTATATGTACTTGGCCACCGCACAACCTACCCTGATTTAACCTAATTTGATCAAACTTAAAACAATTTGGGTAAAATGAATATCGGGCCAGAAAATGATAAATGTCATATAAGGAGGAGCTCCATCAGAGGATTAACCTTGTGTAATCGTCATAATTAACGTCCTGACCTGGATTTCTAAGATTTTAGATTTTGCCACCGAAGTGGCTAGTTTATTGTGCACCCCATATCCATCCTGTGGACGGTAGCGCGAGAGCATATGGATACACAAAAGGCCTAGGAACTAGGCCCCAAAGGGTTAACAGGAATACATATGGATTTATATCTACATATCTATAGTTCACTTATCTGTTACAAGCAAATTTAGGAAATTTGCTTAGTATGTCTGGTATCTTATTTTCATTAATAAGATATCTTCCCATATCCCATAGGTTATTATACTGTCTGTCTCTGTATTCTTCAATAAGTGGACAATTAAGCACATAGTGTTCAAGACAGTGACCATATGCCTGATCACATAATTTACATTTAGTTTGATCATCATCTGTGTGTCTCCCAAACTGCCAGAAGTACTTGTAACCAAGCCTAAGCCTGGCCACTACAACATCAGTCAGTCTGTTCACATTGCAAGTTGCTCCATAAACATACTTATCTACGTTCATGTTATCATAGTGGGTTATAGATCTACTCAGGCTTCTAACTGCATTCCTATAACAATAATTTTCATTGTTTACTTCTCTCCTAATATTATTCCTAATGCTAGACACAGTTATACCAAAGTTATATTCTACATTCTCCTTCTGGGTACTCTTCTTGACTAACATATCAACTTTATCATGAAGGAGTAATCCAATGTGTGATGGGATCCATAGCAATTGTACATTAATTCCTTTGTCCCTAATTTTTGAGTATCTATACCTGGCTTCTCCAATGAGCATGTTGTTGGAGTCATAATATGAGTCAAGAGCCTTCAATGATGACATAGAATCAGTAATGATGATAGAGTCAAGCTCAGTGTCATAGGTTAGCTTTAGCGCCATTAGGATTGCAAACAATTCAGTTTGCAGTGTAGACGCCCAGTTGTTAATTCTTATGCCTAACTCAACAAATTTATTATCGTTTTTAACAAGGGAGGTGGCAACAAGAGCAGATGCAGCCCTGCCAGAAGACTCCTGTTTAGATCCATCAGTGTATATAACTTGTGATAACTTATTACTACCAGCTAGGTGAGAAATGTCTTTTTGAGCAGTTGCTCTAACAAGAGATTTAAGGAAGGGATTACTAGCAATGAGCTTCTTGGGAGGGACTTGCAGGTATGTGATATTAAATGAATGAGCATATCTTCCACGGAGGGGTGAAATGCTCTTGTTGCCTACAGTGATACAGTTCATGCAGGTTATAAAACTTGATGTAATTGCACGTTTTCACAATCCATTTAGATCTGTGTGTATTTACCTCTAGACACTTGGTAAGATTCATTGTGACAGTGTCTGGTTCGTTTCTCAACATTCTAATACCGAGTACAGTGTTAATCTCAATAATCCTATCACTGATACTAGAAATACCAAGCTCCTTCCTCATGTTAAGAACTTTTGTAGATCTGGGACAGCCAAGAATAATCCTGAGAGCTTCATTTTGCATTAACTCCAAGGGTCGGAGAGAACTTTCTCTAGCTAATATCAACATGGGAGCAGCATAATAAATTAAGGACCTAACATAGGCTATGTACATCATTCTTACGATTCTCACATTAGCACCATAGTTGGGGTTGTAGCCAGCAACAGCTTTGAGAGCATTTAGCCTAGCTTTGCATTTCTTGTTTAGTTGTGGTATAGTGGATTTGTTAAAGGGTACATCTACACCAAGATATCTGTAAGTTTTAACGTAGCTAATGATTTCACCCTGCAAATAGATGGGTGGGGGATGTCGTTTGCTTGTTAATATCTTTGTTTTAGAGGAAGATATTATGAGGCCTAGTCGATTACAAATTGCTTGAACTTCATTAAGAATGGTATTCATCTTCTTATGCCCTGTTGTATGGATCATGATATCATCAGCATAGCTTATAGCTATATGTTTAGGTGAGGCAGGTAGAGCATTTAGGAGAGCATTAATCAGAATATTAAATAGCATGGGACTAAGAACTCCTCCCTGCGGTGTACCTAAAGACATTTCTTTAGAATCACTTCTGAAGCCTTGGTAAAGGACAGAGGATACTCTATTTGACAGGTATCCTATTATCCAGCAGAGTAAGCTACCACCAATATTTATTTTGGCTAGTTCATGTAGTATAACGGTTCTGTTCGCAATATCAAATGCAGATTTTAGATCAAGGAAAGTGGTAAAACTAGTAGAGGTGTGTGCAGTGAGAAAGGTGGAAATACAGTTCTGCACACTTTTACCTTTCATGAACCCATAGAGGTAGGTGGAAAGTTGGTGTCTGATTCTGTAGTACAGTCTGTTAAGTATCATTCTTTCAAAAGTTTTACAAAGACAACTAGTTAAGGAGATCGGCCTAAATGTATCAGGCTGTTGGGGCTTAGGGAAAGGCACAATGAGACTATTGGTCCAGGAAGTAGGAAGAACGCCCTCGATTTCTAAGCATGGAGTAAAGTGAGTAATTTTCCTGACGCACCTGCTGCCTCTGCTCGCCTAGCGGGAAAATTAAGTACTTGTGTGTTGGTCTACGCTTGCGGGATCCCACCCAAAGAGTAAAAAAAAGGGTATACCTGGAGGGTATTTCAGGGGTTAATGCCCCCGCGGCCAGGTCCATGACCAGGCCTCGCAGTGGATCAGGGCTTGATCAACCAGGCTGTTACTGCTGGCCGCACGTAATCCAACGAACGAACCACAGCCTGGCTGGTCAGGTTCTGACTTTAGCTATGCAGATATGAGAATATCCTGTGCTGCTTGCTAGTCGTCTCTCGGGAGGAGGTTGCCTTAATGCTGGTGAAGGGCTCTTGGGTAAATGAAATGGAGCTACCATCCTTTTCCTAGGATCAAATTTGATTCCTTCCCATGATGGGTAAATATATTATGGGCTAAATATCAATGTGAAAAAAATAAAAGTAGATACTGGAGTACTCAGGTCTTGAGTACCTACTGAAGTGCCTACCTAATGTTCTATTGATTATCAGTAGTACATTTTGTTCGATCCTTTCTAAATATAATTATATTTACTAACTTTTTTCACCAAGGTATTTGAGGAGGTACATACACACACACACACACACACACACCCATATATATATATATATATATATATATATATATATATATATATATATATAAGGATGGCGTCTACAATAAGAGCCCTCACAACCATTTTATAAATTCATATAGTGTAAAATAGTTTGTATATTTATAAATAAAACTTATCTTAACGATGTTAATTAAAAAACTGCCAAGAAAGCCGTCTTCATTTATATGACAACAATACAAATACCTTAACAAATGGAAGGTTTAAAAAATATGTAGATTTAACCTAGGATAAGTAGGTAAAACAATAAAAGGTAATCTTTTCAAGGGGAACTGCGCACGGGAAAAATAGGTTACTAACATTATTATTATTATAATCAAGGGGAAGCGCTAAACCCGTAGGACTACACAGCGCCTGTGAGGGGGATGTGGAAGACATTCAGGCTTAATTCAGGGAACTGGAGTACAGATCCAATTCCCTCGGTTACTAACAAAGAAAGAGATTTCCAAATATTAGCTAACCTCAAATAACGTCCCAAGATGCGTCATCTAAAGTAGGATGCAGCAGAGGAGGAGCATGATGAAACAGAAGGAACGCTACTACCTCGTTCAGCGACGGGGATCCTGTGACTGATCAAACCTCCCAACCTCCACGGCGACTGACACCCAGGGAAAGCGGCGGACTGGGGGAACAGCTAGGGGAGGTAGTTGGTTGATCCGGGAACAGCTGGGGAGGTAGTGGATCGGTCAGGGATCAGCTAGGGGGTCGGTCAGGGAACAGCTAGGGAAGGTGGTGGGTCGGTCAGGGAACAGCTAGGGCAGGTAGTGGGTCGGTCAGGGATCAGATAGGGAAGGTAGTTGGTCAGTCAAGGAACAGCAAGGGTAAGTTATGGGTCAGTCAGGGAACAGCAAAGGGAAGTTATGGGTCAGTCAGGGAATAGCAAGGGGAAGTTATGGGTCAGTCAGGGAACAGCAAGGGGAAGTTATGGGTCAGTCAGGGAACAGCAAGGGGAAGTTATGGGTCAGTCAGGGAACAACTATGGGACGTGGTGGGCCGATCAGGGAACAGCTAGGGAAAGTAGTGGAATGGGGAACAGCTAGGGAAGGTGGTTGGTTGGTCAGGGAACATTATTATTATAATCAAAAGGAAGTGCTAAACCTACTAGGATGATACAGCACTGCAGGGCAGGAACTGATGCAAGATCAAAGGATAAGTAAGGGTGGAGAGGACAACAAAGGTAAAGTTAGGAAGGACTGTGAGGAGTGCTAAAGGAAGGATTATCAAATTTTGCATAATAAATCAGTTGCTGTCAAAAAGGTGGTAGAGCAGTGACGATGTCGGAGGAAAAATCTGCGTGCTCGTTGATAGGTCAGTCCAACAGAATATGGGAAATTGAAACTGGAACTAAACAGTTCTCATGAGTATCTCACAGGACGCCTCTCCCTGAGATACCCATTAGTTAGATGAGTGTGTCCGATGCTAAGACGAGAGAGTGTTGTCTTCCAATCATGGCATCGATGACAAGAAGGCCAGAAACCCAAACTTGGTTTGATAGAATGTAATTTGTTATGAGTCATATCAGACCAATGTTGTTGCCAAAAGTTGCAAAGGTGAGTAGTGTTGTGATAGAAACACAGGCCTTATCTATAGGCTTTACTGAACATAGAATCTTCATAGTACTTCTGCAAGCAACAAAATATAATGACTAGTACATCTAATAACGGCTTCTACAGGGATGGTGATGTCTTGCATATGTCAAGAGAAAAGTTATAACTACAGGCCACATATTTAAACTCACCATGTAATTTGCATCACTAATATAGGGATAGAAGAGAAGAGAATCACACACCATGTGTTGGCGCCCATGACACACACCAAACTGTTGTTGTTGTTAAGGGCCCCGAGAGGTGGTGCAGTATTATCCTGCTGCTGCTCCCCACAGGAGAAGTATCACTACAATCTCCCCCTTCTAAAATATCAGAGACAGTAATCTCCCAAACTGTTAGGTGGGCAACGTACACGTCCCGACCTTCGTAGCCCTTGAGCCTCTTCACCAGGTTCAATATTTTCCAGCGGAGTTTGACTAACTGCTGGAGCAGAATCCTCTATTTCCATAGGGGTAGTCTCAAGGGGCTTTCCAGGAGAAAATGAAGCATCTTTCACATCTATTGGTGTATCTTGAGATTCCACACTAATGGGGATTTCAACTGGGGCTAAATGTCTTATAGATACTGTAGTCTCTTCACCATTTTGGTAGCAAATGTGGGCGTAATGTGGATTAGCTTGCAGGAGCTCTACCTCTTCCACTAAAGGATCCGTCTTGTTCATCCTACGGTGACTCTTCAAGAGAACGGGTCCAGGATAACATAACCAAGTGGGCACGGAGGCTCCCGTAGAGGAACGACGTGAATAGTTGAGGAGTCTTTCATGAGGGGTTGCATTAGTAGCTGTGCACAACAATGATCTAATAGAGTGAAGAGCATCAGGTAGGACAGTTTGCCAGTGTTGAACAGATAGATTGCACGACTTCAGTGTCATTGTAACTGCCTTCCATATAGTACCATTGAACCGCTCCACTTGACCATTGCCTTGAGGGTTGTAGCTTGTTGTTCTGCTGCAGGCAATACCTTTGCTAGCCAAAAACTCCTGAAGTTCGTTATTCATGAACGAGGATCCCCTGTCTGAATGGATATAACCTGGTATACCAAAAATAGAGAACAACAGTTGAAGCAGTCATATTTGCACAGGGAAATACAAAGGGAAACCTTGAATATTAATCTACTATGTTAAGGAAATACCTATTCTGATTTGTGCTTGGTAGAGGTCCTTTGAAATCTATATTCACTCTCGAAAGGCTGGGTGGATTTTATGAGATGAGTCTTCTCTGGCTGATGAAAGTTTGGCTTGCACTCTGCACATACTCTGCATGCTCTGATCACTTGTCGCACATCTTCCACTGAGTAGGGCATGTTCTTTGATTTGGCAAAATGGTACAGGCGTGTAACTCCTGGGTGACACAAAGCCTTGTGGAGCGCTGAGAGTGATTGCAAATCATGACATGCTGCTCCACAGTGGGACCTAGAGAATGCATCAGGTGAGATGTTCTCTTGACCCGATCGGTACAGAATATCAAAGTCATAACACGATAGTTCCATCCTCCAGCGTAATATCTTGTCATTCTTTATCCTACTTTTGTGCTTCTTGTCGAACATATACATCACGGACCGTTGGTCAGTCCTTATGGTGAAATGTCTACCAGTTAAATAATGCCTCCAGTGGCGAACTGCTTCTATGATGGCCTGGGCTTCCTTTTCTACAGCAGCGTAACATTTCTCTGATCCTTGAAAAGTTCTCGAAAAGAAGGCTACTAGTCGTCCTGCCTGAGATAAGACTGCAGCAATGGCAATGTCAGATACATCCGTTTCCACTTCGAATGGTAGGGACTCATCAATGGCTTGAACTACTGAGTTTTCAATGTCCTGTTTGAGAGTATGGAAAGTGGTTTCTGCTTCCTTTGTCACAGGAAATGTGGTAGCACTCAATGGGCGGACTTTACTTGAATAGTTGTAGATCCATTGTGAGTAATAAGCAAAGAGACCAAGAGTTCTTCGGAGTGACTTTTTGTCTTGAGGCATTGGAAGTTCCCGTAGAGGTCGTAGTCGTTCAGGGTCTGGGAATATTGAACCTCCTTCCAGTGCACTTTTCCTCATTGTAACTGATATTTTTCTTCTTGGCGGCTTCCAAAAACTTATCAAGGTTTTCATCATGTTCCTCCTGGGTCTTGCCACAAATGGTAACATTATCTAAATACGCGTAAGTTCCCATGAGTTGCTCTTCCTGAATGAGTGAATCCATAATTCGTTGGAAGCAGGCTACCCCATTGGTGACTCCAAAAGGGACTCTGGTAAACTGATACAGGCCATCACTAGCCTGAAACGCTGTGTATGGTTTATCTTCATTCCTTATAGGGACTTGATGATAGGCACTCTGTAGATCAATTGTGCTAAACACATAGTACTGAGCAATTTTGCTCACTGTATCATCAATTCGAGGTAGAGGGTACCCATCAAGAAGTGTAAATTTGTTGATTGTCTCAGAGTAATCGATAGCCAGTCTCTGTTTCCTATAATCATCTCTACCAACAACAACCTGTGCACACGAAGGGGAATTACTCGGTTCTATAATACCCTCCTTCAGCAGCCTCTGAGTTTCTTTCTCAATGAACATCCGATCCTCATAAGAATAGCGGCGTGACTTAGCTGATATAGGATGAAATCTGCGGTAAGATTTGCAAACAGCTTTGGTGGGTCTACCCTTAAAGTGCTAAGTCCACAGACAACAAGAGGAGGCAGTTCACCTCCATATGTTAACCCTTCATCAGGCAAGGGGTCCGAAAATTTGAAATTCGAACTGAACTCCCTATGGTGGATAGAGTAACTCAATACAAGTTCAATGATCCCATATAAATTGATTTCTGATGGTTAGTTTTCGAGCAATTGCTAATCTCCGGAGACCAAAAATATCCGGCTGCGCCCGACAAAGGGATTAAAAAATTTTATGTTGCAAAACTTGCAATTGTTAATAAAACACACCAAAACAATTTTTTAAATTTAATATACAAACAGACAATATAAAAAACATAAATGGAACTTGAATCAAAACATTTTTTAATTGTTACAAAAATATAAAAAGGAAGCAAATCTCAACAATGACAAATTGCAAAGGGATCATTGAACTTGTATTGAGTTACTCTATCCACCATAGGGAGTTCAGTTCGAATTTCAAATTTTCGGACCCCTTGCCTGATGAAGGGTTAAGGTGACACTACCATGCAGCTTCTGAAAGTCCTGACCAAGGATAACATCAGAGCACAGTTGTGGCAGAATAGCTAAATGTACATCTTGATAATCCTTTCCATTAACTCTGAGATTTACCTTACAAAACCCTAAGGTCTGAATAGAGAGAGATGTTAATGCCATGGAAACGGTACCTGATGAGTGATGTACAGTCAAGGAGTGACGTTTAACTAAGTCAAGGTTGATGAAACTCTCTGAGCTGCCACTATCAATAAGACCATCTACTTCTGTTCCTTTGATGAATACTTTCACAGCTGCCTTTGACAGTGAATTTGGAGTAGCCGCAGAAGTCACTGTTGCTAGAGTCGCATGATCACTGGAATGTGTGGAGGCACTAGCTCTTGTTGATGCATTAGCACGACATACTTTAGCAAAGTGACCTTTCTTGTGGCATTTATGGCACATTGCTTCACGAGCAGGACACTTTGGACGTGGATGTCTTGAAAAACCACAAAAGAAACACACCGTACCTGCTGCTGCTGTCACTGAGGCAGGTTCCACAGTAACTTCATTGCAAGAGTCTTGGTCAGGAATTGCAGCACTTACCACTCGAGAAGGCTGAGTGGTACTGTATACTTCAGAATTCTTCTGGGCTGAATCTAGAGCTCTTGCCTGGTCAAAGGCAGCGGCTAAGTCGAGAGTTTTATTCTCCAATAAACGCTGCCTTATTATTGGTGATTGCAGGCCACTGATAAAAGCATCCCTGATGGACTCTTCACAATACTGAGCAGCTGTCACTGCTTGGAAGTGACAGTCCTTACCTAAAATTTTCAGTGCTTGAAGGTATTCCTCTAAGGATTCATCAATCTGCTGGCGGCGAGTTGCAAGGCGATAGCATGCAAAGATTTCATTTGTAGGTTTAATATACTGAGACTTGAGGGTCTTGATAGCATCTTCGTAGGTATTACACTCAGAAATAGCCTCATATATCTTAGGTGACACAAAATTGATGAGCAGACTTAGTTTATCTAGATCTTCTTTAGGAAGGGCTCCCAAGAAGTTTTCGAAAGTCTTAAACCAGTGCTTCCATTCCTGAGCAGCCATTGATAAGCTGGGGTCACAGTCTAGCCTCTCAGGTTTCAGTAAATGCTCCATGTTGTGATGTAGTCTAGCGCATGATCACCACCAGGTAGCCCAGGATTCTATGTTCAATAAATTGTTGTGATAGAAACACAGGCCTTATCTCTAGGCTATATTGAACATAGAATCTTCATAGTACTTCTGCAACAACAAAATATAATGACTAGTACATCTAATAACGGCTTCTACAGGGATGGTGATGTCTTGCATATGTCAAGAGAAAAGTTATAACTACAGGCCACATATTTAAACTCACCATGTAATCTGCATCACTAATGTGGGGATAGGAGAGAAGAGAATCACACACCATGTGTTGGCACCCATGACACACACCAAACTGTTGTTGTTGTTAAGGGCCCCGAGAGGTGGTGCAGTATTATCCTGCTGCTGCTCCCCACAGGAGCAGTATCACTACAAGTAGATTATTATTATAATCAAAATGAAGCGCTAAGCCACAAAGGTGAGTAGAGATTACAGCAAAATAGTCAAAGAATGGAATACCTCTACATGAAACTAGTAGGTCATGTATTGCAGACTGCACAGCAGTCTGCCTGCTCATTGCCCTGAGCATCAACATGACCAGGGACCCAACAGAAAACGATTTCTTTATGCTAGGAAGGGGGAACAGCTAGAGGAAGTGAATTGGGAAAGCATCCAGAGAACGTTGGTAGGTAATTTTGATTTTTGAAGAGGCTTTGTCAGTGTAGATCATTGTTAAAGGACCAATCTTGCACATCCTGCCGACCCTGTATAACTTGCTCCATATCTGTAGGGCCCACCGGCCTTGCCACTTCCCAAAGGCATATCTCTATGTAGCACATGAAGTCACAGTAAGGCAGAAGTTCGCCATAGAGTAAACTTACTTTAGCAGTTGTCATTTCGGTAGCTGTCCATTCATTTCTCAGGACACCAACATTGCCCTAGCACCAACAGAACCATACACTCTTGTGCTACATGTGGGGACACTAGAAGTGGATGGATAGCGAAGGTATGGTTTAATCAATTACTTGGAGGACAGGTTACGGGATTGTTACATGTGGGGTGTGGTGGCGGGAACTTATTCTGTAAATGACATCGATGCTGTGAAGGAGCGCATACGGGTTGTGCAGGAGAGGTTTGCTGTGGTAAGGATGCAGGGGGGAGTGGGAGAGGTGTTATTGGGTGATCAGCCATTGGCATGCGTGTTGCACACAGAAAAAGCAGCAGCAGGTCACTGCTATCCCGTGCTTGGCAGTCCAGTCGTCGCTGGGGGGTTATCGGGAGGGTCAGCTGTTAAGGACTACGCCAGGTATGAATGCATATGCAGATAGGTGGTACAAGACGTATTGGAACAGTTGTGGGGTGGAGGGGGAGGCTTTAGAGCAAGTGCGTAGTTATGTGCTGTGCAAACTGGGGTGGGGACATCGGGATGCATTGGGTGGGTTCATCACGGAGGAGGAAATATGGAGGGCATTAAGCGAGATGCATAAGGGGAAAGCGCCAGGTATCGATGGGCTCCCGTGTGAGTTTTATCTGCAGCATTGGGAGCTGCTGAGGAGCTTTTTGGTTCAATTGATGAATTTGATGAAGGAGGGGGGTGAATTTGGGGAGAAGCAGGCAACGGCAGTGGTGATGTCGGTCCCAAAGGGGAAGCAACAGCATACCCTTTGGGACTACCGCACCATTGCGTTGCTATGCGCGGATTACAAGTTATTTGCGAAGGTCTTGGGTAACAAGTTTAAGTGCATAGTGAGGAGGGTTGTTTCTGGGAACTAATACAGATTGCCAAGTAGGTCAATGATCACGTGGCATGGGATCCTCAAAGGTTTCGTGGAAGATCGGGGGGAGGGGAGGGGAGGGGGACTGTTAGCCTTGGATTGGCAGGGGGTGTATGATAGGGTGGAAAGAGGAGCATTGAGCGCAATTCTTCAGTGTCAGGGTTTTGGAGACGAAATCATAAAATGGGTTGAAGTGCTGTACAGGGGTGAGCGGGCGAGGGTGCAGATCAATGGATGCTTGGGGGAGGCGATTGTCATGGGGAGGGGGTCTTAGGCAGGGGTGTCCAATGTCACAGCTCTTGTTTGCGTGCTTACAGGACCCCTTTTACCGAATGGTAGAGAACAGCATCTGTGCAGGAGTAGGAGTGGGGAGGACTTGGCCTGGTTTGGTTGGTTATGTGGATAACACAACTGTCCTGGTGCGGGAGATGAGGGTGGGGGAACTAGAGGAGGCAGTGCACTTGTTCGGGGGTGCGATGGGTATGAAAGTAAACTTGGAGAGGTCAATGATCATAGGGTTGGGAGCTTGGGCGGGGAGGGTAGAGTGGGGATGTAACATAGTGTGAAGGCAGGCTGGGACCCTAAAAATATGTGGCATTATATATGTGGATGACTTGAGAGCTGTGAGAGAGGCAAACTCGACTAGGTTGGTGAAAGGCATCCAGGGTCGCCTAAGGGCACTGCGACCGTACCACCTCACTCTCGTACAAAGGGCAATCGTGATTAACGTATTATTGTACAGCAAAGTGTGGTACGTGGCAGCCGTGTTCCCATTAACAGGGACAGCGATTATGAACATACTTTGGAGGGTGTTCCAGCTCTTGTGGGGATTGGGTTGCGACTGGTTACTGAGAGAGGTAGTGATGTTACTTGTGCTTCAGGGTGGGTTGGGGTTGTTAGATCTGAAAAGGCGAGTTAAATGTGTTTTTATTAAGAGGGAGGTGTTGTGTGAGGGATTGTGTGGGGGGACAGTTGGATAGGGTGTATGCTAGATTGAGACTTGTATGGTGGCGTGGAGTTGCGCGAGTGTGAGACCGTACTCCAGGGTTTGGTGTTAGCACGGAAACCGGAGGTCAGAATAGGTGCCTTGTGTAGGTTGCTTACAGGCAGTCTTTGCACCGGTGGAGGGGATTTTCCCAGTGTATGCATGGGGGTTATATAGTGCCGTTTTAGTAAGTTGAGGTTACGGCCCAGGGCGCGAGGTGATGTATTGGTTTCTGCATGGCATTCTGCCGACGGGAGCAGTATTTCGGAATCGACATGTTGTAGAGGGCAGGGTTTGTGGTATCTGTGGTGGGAAAGAGATGGCGTATCACGGAGTATATTTTTGTGAGGGTTTGGGGAACATCCGAAATTGGATGTGTAGAGTGGTTAGGAGGGTGGGAGGAAATGGGGTGTCAGTGCTGCAGGCGCTCAGTCTACATGTGGGAGGGATGGAGGGCGTCACTAGGGCTTTGGCGTACATCATGGTTGACTATGTATATATCTCGTGGGGTATGCGGGCATGGGGGTTTGCGAGGTGAGGCAGTGAGTTTTAGCGGCAACGTTCTACCGTATGTGGTGTTGCAGTACGGAAATTTACAGGAATAGGTGGCAGGTGGCTTTTTCGGAGGGTTACAGAGAACTAACATTATGGATTTTATTGGATTTGTGAACAGGGGAGGGAACAAGCGTGGGTGGGTTTAGTAGCAGCATAAGGGGTAGTGTAGTCAGGGGTTGAAACGGGGTCGCCTCCTGGGAGTGAGTGGGTGATGTGTGTGTGGAAGAGAACTTGTGTAGATGGCACAGTTTGGAGTGTAAGGACAGTGAACTGAATATTCCCTTAATAAAACTCAATTGTATATTGTGTACACAAGTGATATACCACTGTCATAAGATGCCAAATTTCTTTTTGTATTATTGCTTTCTAATCTTCATTAGGGAGTAGATGGATAGGGGCGAACAGCACTGGAAGGGGGGGGGGGAAGCCCACCCGTTAATGTGGGAGTAATAGTCGGGTCTGGTAGGTTACCTTAAGTTATGTATACTATTTCTGTGTCAATGTACATTGTGTTGGTGGCAAAGACTTGATTGTCACGTTAAGATAGATAATCATGGCTGATGTTAGTGTGCAAAGAGACCTAAAGACCACTCTGTGGAGGTTGTTACAAGGCTCTTGTATATATTATTATTATTATATCATGGGGGAGCGCTAAACCCGTAGGCTTATACAGTCTTGTATATAAAAGTGAGACTTTTGTCATGTGCTATTGTACCACCTTTTCATATTGTATTCTTTTATTTCTGTTAGGTAGGGAAGGAGTGCAGCAAAAGGGGGATGTGGGGAAGGTTCCCACCCCTTTTGTGTTGGGGAGATTTAGGCATAGTGGGTGTTGTCACCCGCTATAACTTATTCATGTGTGCTATGTATATAATATTGTGTAATGTTCTTATTGTTATGGTCCCACCCGTCATTGAATAGTGATACAGGTTGTGCATGCGGTCCCAAGATTGCAGTTTACTCAATCATGGATGTGTATGACATTGTTATTTGTATATAAATATGTATATATCTCTGCTGGTTTGCAGCATGCTCAGATGTCAACGTGAGCTATAGCTCAAGGTACGGGTTGGGTAATGGGTGAGGTGGAGTGCGCCCACATGAGGGTGTGCATGTGGTGTTGTTTGGGTGACAGTAGGTCATTATATGTCAACGGCTAGTTCATGTGTTATTTTATTTATTTATATATTGTAATGCATTGTTGTAAATAAATATATATATAAAAAAAAGCTCTTGGATTAGGAGCCTTTCACCAGCATCAAGATGAGGAAAATCCATTGTTGCAAAACTAGAAAAAGATTAACAAGCCTAGTCACTCTCCAGACAAGCCTAGAGAAAGCTATTAAGACTTTTCAACAAGACTTAATAGCTTTCCACCACCTAATTCAACAAGGGTAATTACTTAAATTAATGCCCCCTTGCTGTGACAAGGGACTATTCGAGGAATTAACCTTCGTTCTTAAACTTCTGAAGTGGCCCCTTCCTCTTGAGAAAGAGGGACTGGCCTTCTCCAACCAATTTAAGGTTTTGGATGATTCTAGCTTAGTTTCCAGTGGATGCTTATGTATCTACTGGCAACTCTACTACCTCTGTGTACAGTCCAGAAAAAAAAATGAAAGTTAGCAGGTGCTCACCAGACCCTGCTGCTGCTGTTCTTACTCTTGCTGGTAAAAATGTGACCCTCATCAGTTGCAATGTGACAATGATGGGCAAATGCGGTTTCCTTTCCACAACCTGCATGGTCATGGTCTCACATGACCATGACGATGCAGGTGTATACATTATTTCATGTGGATTTTGTGACTAGAAAAAGGTGGGAGAGATCTCCCATAGCCTACAAATTAGATTAAAAGAATGCCAGCATGCCTGCAGGATATGTATAACAAGTGTGATACTGTACATAGGGATCAGACTGCATGCCTTATGTCTTGGAAGGATGAAGGATGCTAATCTGAGCACAATAGAATCAAGTTTTCAGTTTAGCTAATCTTACAAAAATAAGTCATTAGAAAGACCAGAAGGCTTCCTGTAGTGCTATCTATCAGTTCACCTTGCACTGACCTGGCTACTCACTTGACTATGTTTGTATAAATCTCCTAGTAGTACATATTTGTGTATTGACCAAAGAAGCCTGTCCACAGGCATATTGTCTCAGTTTCTCTCTGCAACTGTCTTTCACCATAAAAATTTGCAAGATTTACCTTAATCTTGCATGTTCATGAGACAGAGACAAGATATCTTGTCATATTGCAAAATGCTGAAATGGTATCCATTTTACACTCATATGGCAGAATGGTAGTACAGTGCCCTCTTGGGTGGTTGGTCTGAACCTCATTTCTACCAACATCCACAAAGGCATGTTGCCTGCCAATTAGCTTAAGCTCCAGGGACAGGCTAAACTTCCAGGTGTGCAGAAGAAAGTGAACAAGTTTCTGTGCACAGCTAACACAGTGCTTGGTTAGTTTCTATGATGCGATCATCTTTGTGAAAGAAGACCCAGGCAGTACTGCCCAAGGCATCAACGAAGACTAATCCCATCACATCAAAAAAGTATTTACTTCTAAACTTTATTATTTTACTTTGTCAAATGAATTCCTAAATGGGTCAATAAGCTTTTGGTCTTGAAACCAAAGAATACGATACAAATATTTTTGGCTACAACGAAAATTCTTGCATAGTTCAATGAACACAATGGAGGAGTAAAACTAAATTTAATTTTACTCATTTTCTTATTAGATTTTTGCCCTGTCATTCACTAATATATACATATACAATACAGCTGTGTCTTCAGATGTATGAAATGAATGTGATGCAATGAAAAGAAAAATCTGCACCTCCCTGTATCAATTCTCTTGATACTATTAATTATAGAAACAAGACACTGAATGAAACCAATTTCACAATGAATTAATATATTTTTAAATATTTAATCCTGAAAGTTCTCAAATATATTATCAAAATGGATAATGAATATATATATAAAATGCATGATTCTCTATTCAGGTTATAAAATAGAAATGCTGTACTAAAAATCCCACGAAGTAACTTTATATTACCTTGGTTTCTTCCATAATTCAGATAAAAGAACATGTTCATAGTTTTCATCTACGCAACTGTTTGTCCTTGTAGTTCACTAACTCACTGCAGTTTTTTTTTTTTCTGACTAGAAACTTTTCTATCACTTGGTACTAATTTAGTATATTATAAATGTTTAAGACTACTACTTGCACTATTTATTATACTTAGGTTTAGATGCAAATATGATTCTTGAAAAATATCTAAAGTAAAAAAAATTAATGTGTGGCAAACAACTGAAGGCATGCGTAATTTCCCAAAGATTTACACATTACTTGTACAGTATTATATGGGAAAGCTTTTTCAAGTTTCCTAGCAAAACTGTACCTTGACAGCTTCCTACTAAGACTTACATAACACACAGACATTATTCATGAAAAAAATACATGTTATAATTACTGGTAATTAAATCTATTAAGCCAATATTTTAACATGCTTCCCACTCTGTAGTAGCTATGGTATGAGAATATATTACCATCAAACATTACTAAGAGTAGCAAAAATATAGTTCCTGATCGAAACTGTATAAAATCCTGCATCAGCAAAGATGACCACACAAGCAAAAAATCTGCTTTTACATAAAAGAGAAGGTAAGCAAATACATAACTCTTAAAAATCTTTATCATGGTAAAGCATTCTTAACCTAAAATTTTACTATTCAATAATGCCACACAGTAAGACTTTCATATTATCCTTATCCCAAGCTCTGCAGTAACATCTATACAGTCTCAATCAGTGCCAGATTCATCCCCCCACTTATCCATTCTAGACTATATTAAAAACTCAAGTGATTAATATAACTTTTAACAAAAATTAACGTAAGAAACCAAAAAATTAATATAATCAAACATCAATTCTATTAAACCATTTACTTAACTTCTTCCAGGAAATTCACCTTTCAAAAACAAAAACAAAGCATTATTGTATATGAACTTCATTACTGATGAAATGGACTATAACAAAGTTAAATGC
This sequence comes from Cherax quadricarinatus, assembly GCF_038502225.1. Taxonomy (NCBI): domain Eukaryota; kingdom Metazoa; phylum Arthropoda; class Malacostraca; order Decapoda; family Parastacidae; genus Cherax; species Cherax quadricarinatus. The sequence continues at coordinate 8,290,985 of NC_091332.1, read as the reverse complement.
TAGAAAAAAATAATTTGCTTATCTCTTTATGAGGTATTCATCGAAGCTATTGGCACCTGCTAGATAATGCCTCCATTATTGAACATTAAAATCTCACAGCAACAATAATGTACAGTATCTTCCATTAATAAAAAAAGAAATGCAATTTCACTTAGGTGGCAAATTAAATGTTTGATTTAAAAAAAAAATACCTAGCTGACAGTTAAGGAAGACACAGTCAATCTTCAAAAATATATCTTACACTGTAATATTTAGTACAATCTTAGTATTATAGGATACCATTGAACTTCGGCCCAAAACCCATTCTTTACATACTGTACAAAAACCACTACAATTTTGGACCCAAATTTATAAAACCATCACACCTTCATATTCAAATATTAGTTAACATATTTCAAATTTATAAGTCTAATCCACATTTTAATTTAATGATAAACACTATGCAGAATTAACAGGTTTATTTCTGAGCATCATAACTCCACCTCAGGAATGATTATGACTATGAGCCTCAACTCTTGAAGCAGGTTCAGTAAACACAAACATACGAGTCCACCTAATCCTGTCTTATTCAATGGCAAATGTGATTGACTGCTACAGGTAGTAGTAGTTGTGGCTATGGAGAATCAGAAGAAGGGCCAGGTTCTAAACGGGGTCGCTTGTTGCGGGGAGCTTCTTCTTCATTGCTGCCAGAACCTGTCTCACGTTTCTTTTTTGGACACTGAAACAAAAAAAGAAAATACAATGCTTAAATTTTATATTTAGATAAACCAGAGGTAAATTCAAAAGCACAAGATGACAACTGTCACTGAATATAATTATAGTACATATTTATATTCGAGGTGAAGTCAAGATGGTCTTTTTTCACTCAAGAAAGCAATATGTACTTACTGCAAAGGACATATATTTACTGGGGACAAGGATACAATATATGCATAAAAAAAAGCAGAGAGTACCTAGGGATTGGCAGATAGCATGCATAGTTTCTTTGTATAAGGGAAAAGGGACAAAAGTGTAAGAATTATAAGGAAATAAGCATGCTCAATATATCAAATAAAGTTCATGGTAAAATTAATATGGTAGGGATGTGTAGACCAAGTGTCTGCAATGAAGCATACGTATAAGCAAACAATGCTTAGATAAAGGTAAGGAACATTTTGTTGCATTTATGGATAAGATGGAGAGGAGCAACGTGGAAATGTGCATACATGGAATACGAGGTGAACCACAGAACAGACTAGTGTAAAAAGATGGGTGGTGCGTCAAAGTATCTATCTAAATAAAGAACTTTATCTATGAAGAGGAAAAAAAAAAGAGGGTGCGGGGGGGGGGGGGGAAAGAATGTACCAGAGTATTTTGCTGCAACATTTAAAGTCCAAGTTTGGACTTTAAATGTTGCAGCAAAATGGTAGCTAGAAATAGCAGATATGTCATTTTGAGGCCAGTGTGGATTTTTCACAAGGAATAAACTGTTGCTCTACTGAGATATAACCACAATATACTTTCACCTATTTCCCTTGATATATTGTGCCTCACAATGCCTTTAATGAATAATGTTTCATCCTTTTTTTTTTCTTTAACCCATGAACTGTGGCATATCCAGACATTTTTTTTGTTTGTGTAATAAGATTTTGAAAAAAAATAAATAAATAAAGGAAGTATTTTTTCCTTACCGATCTCGGCAAGAGTGGTGTAAATGTACCAGCAATATTTGCTGTAAGGTTTATAATATACTGATGCCAAATTATGATTATTTTTTCAGATTTTTTTATTGTTTTTAAAATGTTATATACTATGTACACTAGTTTCTTATGATATTAGATGTATTTCAAGGTATTTTAGGGCTTCAAACAAGGGAAAATGCATAGCCTGACACTGCAACAATTGTTTTTTATTGCATTTTTTACTGCTTTGGTCTTCTGACACTATGTACAAGGAATACTTATGGTATTACAGTAGTTTCCAGGTGTCATAATATGTACTTAAAACATTAAAGTCAGTCACATTTTTTTTGACTACTGGGGTAACCTAAGTTAATAATTATGTTGTTACAGTATATTTTAATTTGGTGGAATAACCTGGGTTATTCTAACAATGTAATTTGTGTCCAAGACAACTGTGTGCTTTAAGACCACTGCAAAACATATATTTACAAGGAATCCTAAATGTATTACAATCGTTTTATGATGTAATACTCATTCAAATATGGAAACAAGTCACACTGACTATAGTGGGTTATCCTAAGTTATATCTGCATAGTGTGCTTTTTGGCCAAATTCCAATGTTAGTATCATAAAGTTGTAATGAATTTGGAAAGAATATGGCATCTTCTTGTCAGTTCCATATCCTGTTTACTGCCAGGGAAGCTGGAGCAACAGATCCTGGGTCCAGTATTTACTCACGCTAGTGAGGCATTACATAGACCTGTCGGGTCTTAGATCTTTTTTCAAAGGCAAAAAGACGTAGGAGACCCAAATGGTTGTGCTGAAGTTAAAAATACTTAAGCCAAGAAAAACTGTACAGACTAGCACATAAAAACACAGTCATCACTTGCTTGCTAGTACACTGGACATGGTTAAAAAGGTTAACTGTGTCTTTGCCTGTTTTTTCTATCTTTTTACCTTTATTCCTTATTATTTCCACCCTTATGCATATGGTAATATTTATAATTCTGAGTTCTCCTAATTTCCAAATTTAAATTAAAAAAATCCCTCTAATCTGAATTTTTTGTTCTCTGAAGTAACAAAGAGCAAGTAATATGTATGTTTACAAACATTTCTTCAGTGTAAAATCAATAAGAGGTGAAAGTTAGACAATGATGGAAATAAAGCCAACTCCAAAAATAGTTTAACATAAACACAGTATGTCAAGAGCTAATTTATGTTAATTAAAAAAACATTACGAGATACAGCAGGGCCAGAGTTCATCCCTACAAACTAATAAAGGTAATCATAAACAAACTTTCTTTTGTTAAGTAAAAGGATGCAAGTGCAACTAATGTGACATTCTATGTCACACTAGTTGCACTTGTGTCCTTTTACTTAATATATTGTAGGTAATTCACCCTGCCTTGGTGGGAGACGGCCGACTTGTTGAGGGGAAAAAAAAAAAAAAAATTCTACCAATGTTAATACATACCTTCTTTTCCCACTGCTGATGTAAATAACGCAGGAGGATATTTGTCTTCTCAGTTACAACTGCAACAAATAGGTTAAGAGTCAAAATTAACCAATCATGATTTGTTGTAGTAATAAATCAAATACTGTAGAAAATACATTTTAAAACAAACTTCTAAGGCATATCACAGCTAGGACGAACAGTAAAAAAAAAAGCCTTTCCACATTATATAATAAATAGGGGACCCAAAAAAGGAAATGTAAACTAAACCTTTGCTCACACTCCAACAGCACGTCAAGTATTAAAAACCATTTGTCTCCATTCACTCCTATCAAACACGCTCACGGCCTGCTGGAAGTCCAAGCCCCTGTGTGCGAGGGGCTTGGACTTCCAGCAGGCATGCGTGAGCGTGTTTGATAGGAGTGAATGGAGACAAATGGTTTTTAATACTTGACGTGCTGTTGGAGTGTGAGCCATTTATGAAATTCAGGGAAACCGGCAGGCCGGACTTGAGTCCTGGAGATAAGTACAGTGCCTGCACTCTGAAGGAGGGGTGTTAATGTTGCAGTTTAGTAGTGTAAAGCACCCTTCTGGCAAGACAGTGATGGAGTGAATGATGGTGAAAGTTTTTCAATCGGCCGGTGTGATAATAATAATAAAAAAAAAAAAACAAGATGGTAAATATAGTATACAGTTGAACTCTCAAATTGACAAAAGTCATATTTTAAGGAGTCACACAAGTTTAGAATCTGCATACAATACAAAAATGACATCATCAGAATAAATCTTGTTTGAGATCTGGGGTCCTTTTGCATTTTAGAGGATTTTTTACCACCAAAGTAGAGTGACCTGAAAAAAGAAGCTTTCACTGTCATTCATTCAATTACTGTCTTACCACAAGCATGCTGACATCATAGCTCAGATGACCCTCCAAACTGCAACACCTTCACCCCTCTTTCAAAGTGAAGACACTATATGTCCCATCTCCAGGAATCAAGTCCAGATAACCAGTTTTCCCTGAATTCCTTCATAAATGTTATTTTGCCCATGCTCCAACAGCACATCAAATCATAAAAATCACTCGACTCTACTCCTATATGACATGCTTACAGAAGCCTGTTGGCTGTCAAAACCTCTAGAACTCAAATCCTCCCTTACTGCCTCCCTCCAACCCTTCTTTGGATGACCCCCTCCCCTTCCTTTCCTCCACCCCAGATTTATATGCCCTCTTAGTCATCCTATTTTTCTCCAGCTTCTCTTAATGTCCAAACTACCTAAATAACCCTCCTTCTGCCCTCTGAATAATTCTTCTGGTAAACCCACACCTCCTTCTAATCTCCAGGCTTCAAATTCTCTGCATAATACTCACATCACAAATTGCCCTCAAACATGACAACACTACCTCCAGTCTCCTCACTGTAATATTTAAAACCCATTTTCTTTTTTGCACCCATGTAACAGTATTGTACTACAGTACTATACTCTAGTATTACTCTCTCTGCCTCCATAGATAAGGTTCATCTCCACAGATCCCTAAACTAAATGCCGCACCCTCTTTTTTCTTCTAACGTGAATTCTATGGTTCACCTCATCATTCAAGGATCCATCTGCCAACAAGTCCACTCCCGAATATCTGAACATGTTTACTTCCTCCATACTCCATCCCTCTGATCTGATATCCAATCTTTAACTGCACAGAATTTTTGTTACTCTTATTACCTTGCCCTTTTTTACATTCACTTTTTAAGTTCGGTCTTTTACATACTCTCCCAAATTCATCTACCAGCCTTTGCAACTTCCCTTCAGTTTTTCTCAAAAAAAAAAAAAAATGGTAATCAACAAAAAAGCAACTGTGACAACTTCCACTTTGTATTAGATTCATAAACTTTTAGTCCCACACTTCTCTAACACCCTAGCATTCACTTATTTTACAACCCTATCTATAAATATGTTAACCATGGTGGCACCATACATCCCTGTCTTCAGGCCACCTTTTAATCTTTCTTCCTCCTACATACACTAACCTGGGCTTTGCTAAATCTGGTTACCATACTCATAAATAATGGTAAGAAAGAAAAGAAATCTGGTCATGGGAAAATCATTGAAAACATTTTAAAATTAATTTTTTATGAGAGAGCCACAGTATTTGGTTAACACAAGCCTATCCGATGTTATCCTGACGCCAAATAACTTCGAACAGGCGATAAATGACATGCCCACGCACTCTGCCCCAGGGCCAGACTCATGGAACTCCGTGTTCATCAAGAACTGCAAGAAGCCCCTATCACGAGCTCTTACCATCTTACGGAGAGGGAGCATGGACACGGGGGTCGTCCCACAGTTACTAAAAACAATAGACATAGCCCCACTCCACAAAGGGGGCAGTAAAGCAACAGCAAAGAACTACAGACCGATAGCACTAACATCCCATATCATAAAAATCTTTGAAAGGGTCCTAAGAAGCAAGATCACCACCCATCTAGAAACCCATCAATTACACAACCCAGGGCAACATGGGTTTAGAACAGGTCGCTCCTGTCTGTCTCAACTATTGGATCACTACGACAAGGTCCTAGATGCACTAGAAGACAAAAAGAATGCAGATGTAATATATACAGACTTTGCAAAAGCCTTCGACAAGTGTGACCATGGCGTAATAGCGCACAAAATGCGTGCTAAAGGAATAATAGGAAAAGTTGGTCGATGGATCTATAATTTCCTCACTAACAGAACACAGAGAGTAGTAGTCAACAGAGTAAAGTCCGAGGCAGCTACGGAGAAAAGCTCTGTTCTACAAGGCACCGTACTCACTCCCATCTTGTTCCTCATCCTCATATCTGACATAGACAAGGATGTCAGCCACAGCACCGTGTCTTCCTTTGCAGATGACACCCGAATCTGCATGACAGTGTCTTCCATTGCAGACACTGCAAGGCTCCAGGCGGACATCAACCAAATCTTTCAGTGGGCTGCAGAAAACAATATGAAGTTCAACGATGAGAAATTTCAATTACTCAGATATGGTAAACACGAGGAAATTAAATCTTCATCAGAGTACAAAACAAATTCTGGCCACAAAATAGAGCGAAACACCAACGTCAAAGACCTGGGAGTGATCATGTCGGAGGATCTCACCTTCAAGGACCATAACATTGTATCAATCGCATCTGCTAGAAAAATGACAGGATGGATAATGAGAACCTTCAAAACTAGGGATGCCAAGCCCATGATGACACTCTTCAGGTCACTTGTTCTATCTAGGCTGGAATATTGCTGCACACTAACAGCACCTTTCAAGGCAGGTGAAATTGCTGACCTAGAAAATGTACAGAGAACCTTCACGGCGCGCATAACGGAGATAAAACACCTCAATTACTTGAGGTTCCTGAACCTGTATTCCCTGGAGCGCAGGCAGGAGAGATACATGATTATATACACCTGGAAAATCCTAGAGGGACTAGTACCGAACTTGCATACGAAAATCACTCACAACAAAAGCAAAAGACTTGGCAGACAATGCAACATCCCCCCAATGAAAAGCAAGGGTGTCACTAGCACGTTAAGAGACCATACAATAAGTGTCAGGGGCCTGAGACTGTTCAACTGCCTCCCAGCATACATAAGGGGGATTACCAACAGACCCCTGGCAGTCTTCAAGCTGGCACTGGACAAGCACCTAAAGTCGGTACCTGACCAGCCGGGCTGTGGCTCGTACGTTGGTTTGCGTGCAGCCAGCAGTAACAGCCTGGTTGATCAGGCTCTGATCCACCAGGAGGCCGGGTCACAGACCGGGCCGTGGGGGCGTTGACCCCTGGAACTCTCTCCAGGTAAACTCCAGGTAACTCAAGGTCAATTTACAATTTAGGGGCTGTGAGCCAAGACAAAATAGTGAATCTACTATCAGGATGCTCGTGTGAAAACACTGAATAATTAAATCTCGAAAATCGAGAAGCTTGTAAATTTGAGGGGTTTACCAGTCATGAGACTTAATGATAGCAAAACTAAATTAACAAAAAATAAGTACTGTATAAAAAAGACTTACTTTCCTGAGAGCTTGGATTATCTTTGGTTGGAAGATAAACAGGGGGTTTCTTATAGGAGGTTCGACCACTTGGGTCTCCTTGGAACCTACTAAAATTTTGCTCATTGTAAACTGGGAGTCCTTTTAAAAATGAAGAAGCCTGCAAAAGACCATAGATCATGTTGTACTTTTAGTGGTAAATACTTCTAATTTAATATTATTATTATTCACAATAAAAGATGCCTTGATTTTTCTACACCGCTTACAAGAAATTATTATAACTAATTTAACATACTGTCACATTATGTAACTAAGTACTGTATCGCACAATCTTAAAAAAAAAAAAAATTCTCAGAAATAGGGTATTATAATTAATTTTAACCTTCCCAGGAATTCACACCATGAGAGACCTGCACCTTGCCAGGGACCCACACCTCACCAGGAACCCACACCTTGCTAGAGAACCATACCTTGCAAGAACACACCCTGCCAGGGATCCATACCATGCTAGAGAACCATACTTCGACAGGGATGCACACTTCACCAGGGACCCACTCCTTCCCAGGGGAACCCACACCTTGCCTGGAGCCCATACCTTGTCATGGACTCACACCTCACCAGGAGCCCATACCTCACCAGGTACCCAAACCTCGCCAGGTACCCACACCTCGTCAAGGACCCACACCTCGCCAGGTACCCACACCTCGCCAGGGACCCACACCTCGCCAGGGACCCACACCTCGCCAGGGACCCACACCTCGCCAGGGACCCACACCTCGCCAGGGACCCACACCTCACCAGGGACCCACACCTCACCAGGGACCCACATCTCGTCAAGGACCCACACCTCGCCAGGTACCCACACCTCGCCAGGGACCCACACCTCACCAGAAACCCACACCTCACCAGGGACCCACACCTCACCAGGGACCCACACCTCACCAGGGACCCACACCTCACCAGGGACCCACACCTCACCAAGGATCCACACCTCGCCAGAGACCCACACCTCGCCAGGTACCCACACCTCGCCAGGGACCCACATCTCACCAGGGACCCACACCTCGCCAGGGACCCACACCTCACCAGGGACCCACACCTCACCAGGGACCCACACCTCACCAAGGATCCACACCTCGCCAGGGACCCACACCTCGCCAGGGACCCACACCTCGCCAGGGACTCGCACCTCACCAGGGACCCACACCTCGCCAGGGACCCACACCTCACCAGGGACCCACACCTCACCAGGGACCCACACCTCGCCAGGGACCCACACCTCACCAGGGACCCACACCTCACCAGGGACCCACATCTCGTCAAGGACCCACACCTCGCCAGGTACCCACACCTCGCCAGGGACCCACACCTCACCAGAAACCCACACCTCACCAGGGACCCACACCTCACCAGGGACCCACACCTCACCAGGGACCCACACCTCACCAGGGACCCACACCTCACCAAGGATCCACACCTCGCCAGAGACCCACACCTCGCCAGGTACCCACACCTCGCCAGGGACCCACATCTCACCAGGGACCCACACCTCGCCAGGGACCCACACCTCACCAGGGACCCACACCTCACCAGGGACCCACACCTCACCAAGGATCCACACCTCGCCAGGGACCCACACCTCGCCAGGGACCCACACCTCGCCAGGGACTCGCACCTCACCAGGGACCCACACCTCGCCAGGGACCCACACCTCACCAGGGACCCACACCTCACCAGGGACCCACACCTCGCCAGGGACCCACACCTCACCAGGGACCCACACCTCGCCAGGGACCCACACCTCGCCAGGGACTCACACCTCGCCAGGGACTCACACCTCGCCAGGGACTCACACCTCACCAGGGACCCACACCTAGGGAGTGGTCTCACCATTCCTTCCAACTTCTAACACGCTGACATACCGACTACAGTATCACGATGTCAAATGCACAGAGAGATGCATCATACACATGTGTAATGTACCGTTGATAGCCTACTTGCTCATTACGAAGGAGAAATAAATAATATTGTGCAGGAACAGAGAGAATTACCATGTTGTTGCTGCTCTGGTGTCGCGGTGTTCGTATCCGCCAACACTTCCAACTTATAACTTTTGAAAGAGTTTATTATCCATGACATTTAATAGTAACTTTATTTCTTTTCATTAACTCATGCGTGAGTAATTTTATAATTTTCAAAACAGAAGAAAAATGTATTACTCGACGATTTACTCCAATGACGTTATAGTGTGGGATACGAAGGATTGTGAAAAACAGAAAGGTGAATATTGACCCTTCATGACATGAATTGCTGTATATTCTAGCTAATACGACACTAGTTCGTCGAAATACTTTTTAAAGTATCCATCTGTGTCTTAATTTCACCCACATGTATAAGGAATTTATTCACATTTTTTACAGAAATGCAATTATAGTTGCCAAAGTTAGGATAATGCAGTTATGTAGACCTACAAACTCTTATGCAAAGATAGAATAGGCCTATGTGCACATAAAATCCCTAAGGTTTTGCAGAGAAGAGTGGTTGAGGAAATTTTGTTCAGTTGTAAAGCGTTAATAATCACAAATAAAAGGGTAGTGTTCGATTCCTGGGAGGGTCACCAAATACTGAAAGGTCCCCTTACACATGTCCTTAATCGCCCAGCAGTAGATAGATTTTTGGGTGTTAATCGGCTGTTGTGAATCGCATCCAAAGGAAGGACCCAGGTCAAACCCTGGACAAGGTGTGAGTTATGTGCAAATCTCTTCTATCTAGGCTGGAATATTGCTGCACACTAACAGCACCTTTCAAGGCAGGTGAAATTGCTGACCTAGAAAATGTACATTATTATTATTATAATCAAAAAGAAGCGCTAAGCCACAAGGACTATACAGCTAGAAAATGTAGAGAACCTTCACGGCGCGCATAACGGAGATAAAACACCTCAATTACTGGGAGCGCTTGAAGTTCCTGAACCTGTATTCCCTGGAACGCAGGCGGGAGAGATACATGATTATATACACCTGGAAAATCCTAGAGGGACTAGTACCAAACTTGCACACGAAAATCACTCACAACGAAAGCAAAACACTCGGCAGACGATGCAACATCCCCCCAATGAAAAGCAGGGGTGTCACTAGCACGATAAGAGACAACACAATAAGTGTCAGGGGCCCAAGACTGTTCAACTGCCTCCCAGCATACATAAGGGGGATTACCAATAGACCCCTGGCTGTCTTCAAGCAGGCACTGGACAAGCACCTAAAGTCGGTACCTGACCAGCCGGGCTGTTGTTCATACGTTGGATTGCGTGCAGCCAGCAGTAACAGCCTGGTTGATCAGGCCCTGATCCACCATGAGGCCTGGTCACAGACCGGGCCGCGGGGGCTTTGACCCCCGGAACTCTCTCCAGGTAAACTCCTAACACCTGCTGCCTCTGTTCATCTCGCAGTAAACAGGTAAGTAGAAATTATTCTACTGTTGTAACCTCAGTGGAAATAAGCCACATTGCTTAGGTGTCTTTGGGTTTTAAACCTCCGTGATTACTATTTCATATTAAATGTTTTTCATCCAATACACAAGAGCACAGTTTCCACTAGCAAACATCGATGAATTAAAGGAGGATGACCAGAATGGCAATTAGAATTTTACTATAATCAACAATCACAGTACTGGAAAAAAAAAGGTTGAAAAAAAAGGAAATCCCCGTGCGGGAGATAGAAGATTTGATGATCGTAAACCTTGAAGCCTTGCAGAGGAGTCAACAAGTTCATACTCTGAATACTAGAATGTTCAGTGACTCAGTAAATGGCTATTTATGTGTCTGCTGAAGTGACACAGTCAGCATCATTAGATCAAATGTATAACACCAACAAGTTGATGAATGAGATATATGTACAACACCTGGGTATCTTTGAGAGATACATTTCGCCTGCGCAGTAAATTTGATCAATCTGTATTATACAAATAAAGCCTGCTATGCAGGCGAAATGCTTCTCAATAGAGGTGCTGCACATGTATCTTATTCATCGACACAGCTTTGAATGCGAAGCGTGATTGGATATTAAGAGTCAAACAGGTTTTAAATAATTTTTTTTTGTATCTTCTGGAGATTACCCCTCAAGGAAGGTTCCTTGATGTTGGTGAGGGGCTCTTGATTTAGGGAATTGGATCTGTGCTCCAGTTCCCCAAATTAAGCCTGAATGCCTTCCACATCCCCCCCCAGGCGCTGTATAATCCTCCGGGTTTAGCGCTTCCCCCTTGATTGTAATAATAATAATAATAATTCTGGAGATTAGCTTAACATACGGCACGCATAAATAAGATAAAACACCTCATTTACTGGGAGCGCTTAAGTTCCTGAACCTGTACTCCCTGGAACGCAGGCGGGAGAGATACATGATTATATACACCTGGAAAATCCTAGAGGGATTAGTTCCAAACTTGCACACGAAAATCACTCATAACGAAAGCAAAACACTCGGCAGACGATGCAACATCCCCCCAATGAAAAGCAGGGGTGTCACTAGCACGTTAAGAGACAACACAATAAGTGTCAGGGGCCCAAGATTGTTCAACTGCCTCCCAGCATACATAAGGGGGATTACCAATAGACCCCTGGCTGTCTTCAAGCTGGCACTGGACAAGCATCTAAAGTCGGCACCTGACCAGCCGGGCTGTTGTTCGTACGTTGGATTGCGTGCAGCCAGCAGTAACAGCCTGGTTGATCAGGCTCTGATCCACCATGAGGCCTGGTCACAGACCGGGCCGCGGGGGCATTGGCCCCCGGAACTCTCTCTAGGCACACCCCATACTCATCCTGTGGGCGGTAGTCAAAGGATTACAGAGGTACATAATGGATCCAAGGACTGGGCCGCAGTTTTGATAGACAAGTTACAGTGGTAATGAACTATTTACGTGTTATATCCGGTCACAATGGTAATGGGTTATTTATGCAGACATAAATTTGATGGAATGTGTCAATAATGTTTTAGCCGATATAACCCCAGGAGGCAGCTCAGATGAAAATTCACATACACATGTGATTTTTTTTTTTATTCGCCGGTATTCTCCCGGCCCGGGTCTTTTCCAAGTAGTGGTGACCCGGCCTTGGCTCCCTATCTGGGGAGTGTCTCGAGACTTAAGTCTCCCATGAGAGGAGGTATAAGTACCTCCTCACATTTGGGACCAAGTGTCCCCAGGCCTAGCCACATTCCCCGCCCTCACGGGGCTCGTAGGGAGAAGCTAGGCCTCTGGTCTGCCATCTGCCCCGCCCCAAAGGGGCTCGTGGGGTGGCAGTCTTATGAGCTGCAGATGGTAGCAAGCTCAGGCCGTTACACATGTAATAAATGGTTTTGAAAACGGACAAGTTGAAGAATTGAGACACTTATGCAACATATGAGAATTTTTATTGAAGAAACGTTTCGCCACACAGTGGACTGAACACATCGATTCCAGGCTGAGGGACTGATTACCTCTGTGGAAAATTGCATTTATCTGAATGTAACTAATTATGTACATAACAGTAAATGATAACAAAGATAATTATTATTTATCAATGTTACATAGACAAGTAGGAATTTGGGACACCTAGGTCGCAAAAAATGTCCCCCTTCGATACCTACCACTGTCATAGCCACAAGTTGCTCTGGACCTATTAATTAAATGAAATATACATACACCAGGAATACTGGTAAATATATAAATTTGTGAACTGTATATTAAAAATAATAAATGGTTATATATACACACAATTACATAACAGAAGGAAAATATATCTTAATATCACTCACCAATTTGACTGGAGATTAATGTGCATCATACTCAGAAAACCTCACTCTAAACTAAATCTATGAAAATAATGCTGGCCAGAATTACACACAAATCTAGAGAGCTTATCTGAGGTTCCTGGAGCTGTCTTGTCCAGTCGTCTGATATCTCAAGTTATGCAGGAATGCACATCCACCAATTTCGCCTCCTATTTGAGAGGTGTCAACACAATTTTAACCTCTAGAGCACGAAAAATTCTTCCCATTACACCAACGTTTGTACAAAATTTAAAACCAAGATGGTGAGTCTCGTCTGCGCAGACGCAGGCTTTCCGTTTTCTATGACAAATATTATTAAATACAGTATGGCCATCTATTTACATATAAATACTGAATTTCTGGAAAATATATACAGTATTTTCCACAACCTCAATCTCCTCTCCTTACTTATTTCTACTTTGTATTGGACTGATGAAGTCAATGTGTGGCGAAACGTTTCTTCAATAAAGACTCCCATATGTTGCATGTCTCAATTCTTCAACATACACATGAACAATTAAATAAGCAACAAATTCACCTTAAGCCAGCAGATAGGGGAGCCAACAAGACTGGAAAATACACTTGACCCTATCTTCACTAATAATGATGATCTGGTACGAAACATAAGAGCATCAGTGCGTTATCGAGGACTGTCTTATTTCCAATAGGGTCCTTCAGTCTTGTTTGTTGTGGGTACAACAATCGATTAACACCCAGTTACCTACTTACTGCTAGGTGAACAGGGACAGCAGGTGTAAAGAAACTTATCCAACATTTATACCCTTGCCGGGGATTGAACGATGGACACTCAGTGTGAAGCGAGAGCTTTGCCTACCAGGCCACGGGACACTTTTTCTTGACAGAAGGAGCAACAGTCAGAAACGTAGCGAATGTACATGCCATTGTTCTTCTCTACCTCCTTACGGACAAGTGTTGAGTTATTTCCATCACCACCTTCAGATGTAATTCGCTTTCATTACTCTGATCACTAGTTCTACCGACAGAGCGCTAATAGATCTCCCGCAATGCTCTCTTTTATGTACTACTACTCAGAGCCGGCTTCAGGAAGTGTGGGGCCCAATTGGGAACAATTTTGGTGGGCCCCATGTATGGAAATTATTATTATTATAATCATGGGGAGCGCTAAACCCGTAGGATTATACAGCGCATGTGGGGGGATGGAAGGTATTCAGGTTCAATTCAGGGAACCGGAGCACAGATCCAATTCCCTAGATCAAGAGCCCCTCACCAACGTCAAGGAACCTCCCTTGAGGGGCCATGTATGGAAAGCAATCAAACTGCGCTTAAAAAAAATGCATGCAAGTTAATAGACCAAACAGATGTAAGCTACATTTTAATATAATATTGCACACATGTAAGCCCACAAGTAAAAAAAAATTGTCGAAGTTTAAACTCCTGCTAATTTCAGATTTAATGGACATAATCGCCATACTGTTCAAACATTCTTGCTGAATTGATGATCTCAAGTAAGTTTTGATCAGTTTCAGCTTGGAAAAAACTCCTTTCTTCAGATGTTCCTTTTTTTACTTCATTTTGTGTGTACATGACAAGCCGAGAGTAAATTACATTCTAGTGCGGGGCCCCCTTAGGCGAGGGGCCCCATTGGGAGCAATCGGTCCGATCGGTTTGGCCCTGCTACTACTACTACTGCTACTTTTATTATTATGGGGAGCGCTAAACCAGTAGGGATTATACAGGCTTGATTCAGGGAATTAGAGCACAGATCTAATTCCTTAGATCAAGAGCCCCAACAACATCAAGAAACCTCCCTTGAGGAGACTAATTCTACTATAACTACTACTACTACTCCTACCACACCCTTCTTTCCCCCGCCCCTTCCAGTAGTGTCGTTTATCCTCTACTTTTCCTTGCTTCAGTTGTGACTTGGCAGTGGTGCAGGACAGACTGAAATATCTTGAAGTTTTGAGGTGGTCAGTCCCTGAGCCTGGAGAGGTGTTCAGCTCATCTAGTTTTACGTTCCAGCCACGGTATTGTGGATTTTTATTCTTTACGAGACCTTTGAGCCATCATCATACACAGCAGCAGCGTGTGAGAGGAACTGTTTAAAGTAAACTCTTAGTACCTATACTGTTCCATGGCCTGGTAGGCAACGCTCTCGCCTTACACACCGAGTGTCATTTCCCTGCTGGGTGGACACATTAATATATCTTTATTTCTACAAGTACAAGGTATATAGGCATAGCTGACATCCTACTATATAGAAAGCCGCTTGTTATGCAGATTAGGTCAGTTTTGTCCCAGGATGCGGCCCACACCAGTCGACTAACACCCAGGTACCCATTTTACACTGATGGGTGAACAAGGACAGCAGGTGTCTTATGGAAACACGTCCTAATGTTTTCCAACCGTACCAGTGATTCGAACTCCTGACCTCAGCGTGTGAGCTGAGTGCGCTAGCGATAAAGCTACATGTGCTGTCCTTGTTCACCTAGTAAGCAAGTTGGTACTTGGGTGTTCGTCGACTCGTGTGGGTCGCGTCCTGGGGAGCAAGACTGAAGGACCCCAGTGGGAATAAGACAGTCCTCGATGACGCATTGACTTTCTTGGGTTATCCTGGGTGGCTAACCCTCCGGGGTTAAAAATCCGAACAAAATCTTCTCTAACCTTGGCGATGATTGAAGGTTTATTTGATTCACTGACCCTTCTGCAATTGATTATATACAAGTTATTAAATAAAACACGTACAGCTCGTGGGCATCTTTAATAAAATGCCTGAACGTTACGCCTGCACAACAGGCTTCTGCCGAGACAGTTTTGACTGGGTGGTCAGTAAGTTTATTCAGCTATACACAAATGCAGTTATGTAGATTATCATACATAGCAACATATGTGTAGAGAACCTGGGATAACCCAAAAAAGTCAGACTGACTTATTTCCATTGGGGTCCACCCCTCAAGTCTGCCCACCTCCCTCGAAGGGTAACTGACTGACTGCATCAAAATATATTTTGTCTACAGTGCTGTATTCACCTATATTCGACTGTAGAATTGTAGATAAATGGTTCAGAGAACTAACAAGTTGATAATTAAGACACTTGGGTATCCGACTGCTCAATGCTGAGGGGACTGATTACCTCAAACTCATTTTTCACCATTCACCTCTACTGGACTGATGAACCCACTTACTGGTGAAACGTGTGCACAGTAAAAACACCCAAATGTTGTACAAGTGTCTTAATCATTGACTGAAGAATCCTGTTGTGCGGGCGAAAAGTTTTAGTAATAAAGACACTCAATTTTGCAGTGTTTTATTCATCTAAGATAAGATAAGATAAGATTTCGTTCGGATTTTTAACCCCGGAGGGTTAGCCACCCAGGATAACCCAAGAAAGTCAGTGCGTCATCGAGGACTGTCTAACTTATTTCCATTGGGGTCCTTAATCTTGTCCCCCAGGATGCGACCCACACCAGTCGACTAACACCCAGGTACCTATTTGCTGCTAGGTGAACAGGACAACAGGTGTAAGGAAACGTGTCGAAATGTTTCCACCCGCCGGGAATCGAACCCGGGCCCTCCGTGTGTGAAGCGGGAGCTTTAGCCACCAGGCCACCGGGCCACCGGTGATTCAGCATAAATCTGAGGAAGTGGAGCTACTTTTCCTAGCTTGGATGAGCCGTGATTACCTTTTATTTCCCAGGCTGTGACCCCCTACAGGTTTAGTACATATTCTTATATGTAACTATAATAATCATTGTAGTACCCACAGTCAGTGGCCAGGCTTCAAACACCTTTTATTGTACAGCAATAAAGGAATGGAACAGACTGCCCGCACATGTCAAAGCCAGTCATAGCATGAACCAGTTCAAGAAGAGTGCCAAAAGGTGTCTGATGAATGTAGCTACAGAAAGGGAGGGGAATGATTTTCTATTTTTTAGCTAACATACGTGTAAATTTTTTACCTTATTCCTAGTAATGACCCTTGTATTGTAGATAGTCTTAATGACCTTGGTGTAGTAGATAGTCTTTTTAGTATGATAATAAGATGTTATCTTCATTGTAGAATAATAAGAAAATATTATAACCTTTATATTATAATAATAAGGTAAAAGGACCCCAATGGAAATAAGTCACTCTGTCTGACTTTTTTGGGTTATCCTAGGTTCTCTACACATATGCTGCT
Organism: Cherax quadricarinatus; assembly: GCF_038502225.1. Lineage (NCBI taxonomy): Eukaryota > Metazoa > Arthropoda > Malacostraca > Decapoda > Parastacidae > Cherax > Cherax quadricarinatus. The sequence continues at coordinate 8,273,884 of NC_091332.1, read as the reverse complement.
ATGTATGATAATTCTATGTAACTGTATTTGTGTATACCTGAATAAACTTACTTACTTACTGAACTCATCGGTACTCTTAATAAAAATAAGTATATACGACCCATGGACCGTCTTAACTCTTCAAGCCAGCAATTAGGTAAACATTGGATATTTTAATGTTTTATAATAGTGCTTACTTACGTGTGATAAAGACCAAATTTGCATGCACCTTGACCAAAAAAAAGGGGTTAGATACAAGGACATGTGGAACTAATGCGACATTTTAATGTGGCAGAGTTTCACTCCAGGAGCTTTGTCAAGCTCCTGGAGAGCGAAACGTTGCCACAGTATGTCACATTAGTTGCGCATGTGTCCTTTTACCTAACATATTGTCGGTAATTCTACCTACATTATTAAAAAAAAAAAAAGTATAATTGAAGGCTGCTCCTCAGTGGAAATCAGACATTACTTTTTATTTTACGATGCGTTCAAGCTCAACAGTTATTTCTTGGGCATGTTGTTATATTGGGAGACAATAGAGAAAATATTATATTTTTTTTTTTGGCACATCAGAGCCATTCAAGACTTAGTATTGCATCCTGGCCAATCACGGTGAACGTTAACAAAGACGCAGCAGACGTAATAACAGGTGGCGGAGTAAGGCTAAGTTGTTTTAGGTTGATTAGGTGGGTTTCGTTAATTTTTTTTCTTACACAAATCAGTTTTACAGGTTAAGAGCTGTTATTCCACCTCAGCTCATTTGAAAACCCTATCTAAGGTACACTAACCCCCCCAGGATGCAACCCACACCAGTCCACTAGCACCCAGGTACCTACTTACTGCTAGGTGAACAGTGACAGCAAGTGTAAGGTGACTAATACCCAGGTACCTACTTACTGCTAGGTGAACAAGGGCAGCAGGTGTAAGGAAGCATGCCCATCGTTTCCACCCATACCGGGGACCACACCATGGATGCTCAGTGTGTGAGCTAAGTACGCTGCCTACCGAGCACACCATAATATTATGTCTAATATAAAACATATTCAGTACTGTACAATTTTAATTATATTCTATTGCTAAATCTAGCTGAGAGGCCGCATCATTTGTTACTGAAAACAAACTAATCATAAATTTTAATTATATGAGGACCTGTCATATATTATTATTACAATTAAAACTAAGCTCTAGACCCACAAGGATAATACATTGCTGCAGGGACCTGCCTAACATGGGCCAATAGGCTTATTGCAGTGCTCTACTGTTTTTTATCTTTATATACATAAAGTATATTGTGGATCTTCATTTGTACTATTAAGATCATTCTATATGCATAGAATAATCTTAAGTTTTGCCCAAGATCATAGGAATTCTGTGGGCCTTCAGATTATTGTATGCCCTGTACAGTAACAAAGAAATATATAAAGGATCCCAGTATAAATAAGCCACTTTGACTTTTTTTTTTAGGTTATCCTAGGTAATTTACACATGTTAAACTATGTATGATAATTGTACTTATGTGTAACTGTATCTAAATAAATTTACTTGCTTACTATTAGTATTTGAATTTATATTTGACCAATATTTGTAATAGCTGCTACAAATTATAACAAATGTTTTACAAAAAAAAGTCCATCACATTGTTTTGTAAAAAAAAATCCAAAAATGTCATCATAAGCCAAAGTGTTAAAGTCAAAGATTGCAAACTTTATCATTCTTGTAAACCAAATCAGTTATTCATCCAGTAGTTATAAATTTATTTTAAGGCTGCATGAAATGCTCTGCATAACCAGGAGCTTTCTATAATGTATGTCAATAATGTCAACCATTCCTGAATCAATTGTGAATTGTATTTTGTAGAAATAAAATTTATCATTTATCAAACCTAGTTGCCTCCTATTCCCCTATGGGTTTAGTGCTTGCCCCTAAATACTGTATGCTGTAATAAAGTTGGTAGAATTGCCAACAATATGTAAAGTAAAAGGACATAAGTGCAACTAATGTGACATTTTATTGTGGCGACGTTTCGCTCTACAGGAGCTTTATCAAGCCATTGATGGCTTGATAAAGCTCCTGGAGAGCGAAACGTTGCCACAATAAAATGTCACATTAGTTGCACTTGTGTCCTTTTACTTTACATACTGTATGCTGCATTATACAGTAATATAAAATATAATTTTTCAGCTAAGGGAATATTGTAGCCATGTGGGGAGAATTTTATGATGAAGATACCCAGACATCAGGAGAGCATCCTAACCCAAGTTTGGAGTCCAGTGGAGAACTAGACTATACAAGCGAGGATGCAGAGAGTGCAGCACCACTGCTGTCATTGAGAGACCGTTTAATCCATTTTATGGCGGCTAGTACTATCATCTTGAAAAGTCAGCAGAGGTATGAACCAGATCTAACATACCAAGAAAGGAAGGACATAGCTGAAAAGCTGCTTGATGAGAAACCAGGGCAGTTCTTATACAGGTTGGTGTATTCCATTAGTAATGGTTAATAATTTTGAATTCCCTTTCCATCAAGGAAGGTTCCTTGATGCTGGTGAGGGAATATTAATGTGGTTTACTACCTGTTCTTCCCTCCCTTTGATCAAATCTTTTTACTTCCCAGTCCCCAGGTACTGTATGATCCCCTTTGGGTTTAGCTCTCCCCTTAAATTTAATAATGGTAATAATAATAATAATAATAAGTGTGAATGATGGTGAAAGTGCTTCTTTTTGGGTCATCCTACCTTGGTGGGAGAGGGCCGACATGTTAAAATAACAATAATAATAATAAACAATAAACTTTCTTAACACTTGTGGGAATCAGATGGAAATGTAAGAGAAAAAGCTTTAATAAATAACTTGTTCTATTTATTCTTTGATTTGCAGACTTCCTTGGAACTGGAATATATTTTTCAGTCAGTACAGTAATAATTTTTTTTTCTTTCTACATGCACTGTACTGTACCACCATGGGAGAAGGTAGATGTTGGTTATATATATGTTACCTTTCTATTACTTTCTGGTATCATTAGTGCATTTAATCCTTTGACTGTTTCGGTCGTATATACACGTCTTACGAACCACCGTGTTTGACGTATATACATGTAGTATACTCATAAATTCTAGCGGCTTCAAATCAAGCAGGAGAAAGCTGGTAGGCTCACATGTGAGAGAATGGGCCGGTGTGGTCAGTGTGCACCATATAAAAAGATCCTGCAGCATGCAGTGCATAATGAGAAAAAAATTACCGTTTTTTTAATTAAAACGCCGACTTTGTGGTCTATTTTTGTATAGTATTTATGGTTGTATTCTCGTTTTCTTGGTCTCATTTGATAGAATGGAAAACATATTATAGAAGTAGGGGTGATTTTGATTGGTTTTACTATGAAAAGAACCTTGAAATGGAGCTCAAAGTAGGGGAAATGTTTGATTTTTGCCCATGTTCAAAAGTAAACAAATGATGTCATTGTCCAATAAATGTCCAACTAGCCATTCTAAGTAAGTAAGTAAGTAAATTTATTAATATGCAGTCACGAATGGGTTGACATTATTTATACAATTATTACAATATTGCAGCAGTCTGCATAACAGTAAATCTATTTTTTGTTTGAATAAAAATTCAAAATAGACAGCAAGAGTAATATCAGAGGAGCCTGGAGACATGACTGATGAACAAAGAAAATGTTATTTTAGAGCCAGGAATATCTGCATTGTTCATTCTGGACCCTATTTTGAAATTGGCATATTTTTTAATTTGCATGAAATTGGCCAAATTGCCAATTTCTGACCACTTTATTGGGTAGTTGAAATCGGTAAATGGGCGGTTTCTTGTACTCAATCGATAGGACAAATGGAGCTCTAAAGAAATAGTTATGAGTTTGGTCGACTGGAACAATGGAATTAGCTGAAAATAGCGCTCAAAGTGGGGGAAATCGCCGATTCGTTAATATCGCTGAGGTCTCTAACTTTGTGAGAGCGTAATTCCGTATGTTTTCCATCAAATTTCGTACTTTTGGTGTCATTACCATTGGGAAAAGATTCTCTATCATTTCATGAGAAAAAATAATTTTTTTTTTTTAAATTTTCACGACACCAGGAGACACCTCAGGATTGGGGGTTGCGACAGTCAAGGGGTTAATGCATTTTTGTGCTTGGTAGTGGGTAAGAGGATGGATAAATATTACTGTACTTTTGCTGATGATTCCTTGTAGCTCTTCTGGAAACTTACTGGGTAGTTGACTAGGCCTGTAGGTTCCCTCATTCCAGAAGATTCCAAATAACTGACCTCATTGTCCTGCTGTCTCTTGTAAATCAACTTACAGCTAAGCCTTAAATATGATGTTACAAGGACCCCAGTGGAAATAAGTCACTTTATCTGACTTTTTTGGGGGGTTATCCTAGGTAATTTACATGTATGATATTATGTATAATGTACGTAATTGTACTTTTGTGTACCTGTATGTAAATAAACTTACTAATCAGGTGCAGTATGTCTGTCACCTTTTCCTCCATTCAAGATTAAGGCATTAACTTTGAATTTTGTGTTTTAGGAATGTGTTAAATTATAATAATAATAATAATAATAACAATAATAATAATAATAATAATAATAATAAATCTTTCTGGGTCACCCTGCCTCAGTGGGAAACAGCCAATGCATTAAAAAAAATTCTTTATTTCTACAGGCACATACAAGAAATGGAAATTCTAGATGATATACAATGAAAATGGAACATATTTTTTAATAAATTGAGAAATGTTATTTACCTGAACAGAGGAAACTGCATATTGTTATTAATAATATTTATAAGAAAATGCTAAATGTCAACATTAGAGAGAGCTTGGAGAATGGGAGGCAGTCAGGTTTGGTCCCAAAAAGGAAAAGATAGCTCCAGTTTCTTGGATCAAGAGCTCTTCATTAGCATCAAGGCGTTCTCCATGAAGGGAGGAAACAATAATTATAATGATTTCAAGAAATGCAGAAGACTTTTTATTTTTCACTTTCTTTCAGTGAACATGATTGAATAGATTGTCAGTGACCTGTGCTCATTTGTTCCAAAATTTGTAAATTGCTTAACTCTTGTAACTTTTTTTACAAACACATTGTATTTTTTTTTCACAGATTTGGAAGGCAGTTGGAGAGAGAGCATCTTCAGTATTTCTTGAAATATGAAGGGGATGCTGAAGTAGACTATTATCTTAGCGAAGCATTGAAACATAAGAATGAGCACACCAACAAGTAAGGATTATTGAAGCTAGTTCCATCAGTAACATTGAGAATAGGTTGGATGAATATATAATCCAGCATAGGTGAACCTACAGGTCATAAATAGCACAGCCTATTCTCACACCACGAGTGATAATTGTGCAGATTTGAACATTTCCCGGTTATGCTTGGCCACCTTGTTACCAGATGTATAGTGGCATTTTTTTGTTAGTTAATTTATTTGTGGCTAAATATATGTTTTTGTAGGTTCATGGACCCTGTTCTAATCCAGTCCAACCTACTGTGTATAACTTATGGTATTTGTAAGTTTATGAGAAGGATACAGTGCTGTATGACCCTTGTAGGTTCAGCGCTTCTGTTTTATTATAATAATAATAATAATAATGTAGGTAGTAGGTTAGTAGACGGCAACCGCCCAGGGAGGTACTACCGTCCTGCCAAGTGAGTGTAAAACGGAAACCTGTAATTGTTTTACGTGATTGTAGGATTGCTGGTGTCTTTTTTCTGTCTCATAAACATGCAAGATTTCAGGTACATCTTTCTACTTCTACTTACACTTAGGTCACAATACACATACATGTTTTTTTTTTTTTTCAACAAGTCGGCCGTCTCCCACCGAGGCAGGGTGACCCAAAAAAGAAAGAAAATCCCCAAAAAGAAAATACTTTCATCATCATTCAACACTTTCACCACACTCGCACATTATCACTGTTTTTGCAGAGGTGCTCAGAATACAGTGGACCCCCGCATAACGATGGCATCGCATAGCGATTTTTCCGCATAACGATTACTTTTATCGCAAAATTTTTGCCCCGCATACCGATTAAAAACCCGCATACCGATTTTCGTCCGAGACGCGTCCAATGTGCCCTCACATGTGCCGGCCGTCCCATTGTTTACCAGCCAGCCTCCGCGGTAACATCCAAGCATACACTCGGAATATTTCGTATTATTACAGTGTTTTCGGTGGTGTTTCTGGAAAATAAGTGACCATGGGCCCCAAGAAAGCTTCTAGTGCCAACCCTGTGGTAAAAAGGGTGAGAATTAGTATGGAAATTAAGAAAGATTTTGAAGGGTTTGGGGCTAACCCTGAGAAGCCTATGCCAGTTGTGGAATCCATTGTGCCTACTTCAAAGATTAAGGAAATGTGTGCAGAGTGGTTTGAACTGCAAACCTTTATAGATGAAAATCACCCTGACACAGCTGTTGCAAGCCGTGCTTGTGACTATTTCAATGACAATGTTATGGCCCATTTTAGGAAAGTCTTGAAGAAACGGGAGGTACAGAGCTCTATGGACAGATTTGTTGTGCGACAGAGGTCCAGTGACTCTGAAGCTGGTCCTAGTGGCATTAAAAGAAGAAGGGAAGTAACCCCAGAAAAGGACTTGCTACCTCAAGTCCTAATGGAAGGGGATTCCCCTTCTAAACAGTAAGAAGATAATGCTCTCCCCTCCTCCCATCCCATCAATCATCACCAGATCTTCAATAAAAGTAAGTGTCATGTAATTGTGCATGCCTTTTTCAGTTTGTGTGTATTAAAATTAACATTTCATGTGGTAAAAAAAATTTTTTTTCATACTTTTGGGCGTCTTGCACGGATTAATTTTATTTCCATTATTTCTTATGGGGAAAATTAATTCGCATAACGATTATTTCGCATAACGATGAGCCCTCTTGCACGGATTAAAATCGTTAACCGGGGGTCCACTGTACAACAGTCTAGAAGCATACACATATAAAGATACACAACATATCCCTCCAAACTGCCAATATCCCAAACCCCTCCTTTAAAGTGCAGGCATTGTACTTCCCATTTCCAGGACTCAAGTCCGACTATATGAAAATAACCGGTTTCCCTGAATCCCTTCACTAAATATTACCCTGCTCACACTCCAACAGATCGTCAGGTCCCAAGTACCATTCGTCTCCATTCACTCCTATCTAACACGCTCACGCACGCTTGCTGGAAGTCCAAGCCCCTTACCCACAAAACCTCCTTTACCCCCTCTCTCCAACCCTTTCGAGGACGACCCCTACCCCGCCTTCCTTCCCCTATAGATTTATATGCTTTCCATGTCATTCTACTTTGATCCATTCTCTCTAAATGACCAAACCACCTCAACAACCCCTCTTCTACCCTCTGACTAATACTTTTATTAACTCCACACCTTCTCCTAATTTCCACACTCCGAATTTTATGCATAATATTTACACCACACATTGCCCTTAAACAGGACATCTCCACTGCCTCCAACCGTCTCCTCGCTGCTGCATTTACCACCCAAGCTTCACACCCATATAAGAGTGTTGGTACTACTATACTTTCATACATTCCCTTCTTTGCCTCCATAGATAACGTTTTTTGACTCCACATATACCTCAACGCACCACTCACCTTTTTTCCCTCATCAATTCTATGATTAACCTCATCCTTCATAAATCCATCCGCCGACACGTCAACTCCCAAGTATCTGAAAACATTCACTTCTTCCATACTCCTCCTCCCCAATTTGATATCCAATTTTTCTTTATCTAAATCATTTGACACCCTCATCACCTTACTCTTTTCTATGTTCACTTTCAACTTTCTACCTTTACACACATTCCCAAACTCATCCACTAACCTTTGCAATTTTTCTTTAGAATCTCCCATAAGCACAGTATCATCAGCAAAAAGTAACTGTGTCAATTCCCATTTTGAATTTGATTCCCCATAATTTAATCCCACCCCTCTCCCAAACACCCTAGCATTTACTTCCTTTACAACCCCATCTATAAATATATTAAACAACCATGGTGACATTACACATCCCTGTCTAAGACCTACTTTTACCGGGAAGTAGTCTCCCTCTCTTCTACACACCCTAACCTGAGCCTCACTATCCTCATAAAAACTCTTTACAGCATTTAATAACTTACCACCTATTCCATATACTTGCAACATCTGCCACATTGCTCCTCTATCCACTCTATCATATGCCTTTTCTAAATCCATAAATGCAATAAAAACTTCCCTATCTTTATCTAAATACTGTTCACATATATGCTTCAATGTAAACACCTGATCTACACATCCCCTACCCACTCTAAAACCTCCTTGCTCATCCACAATCCTACATTCTGTCTTACCTCTAATTCTTTCAATTATAACCCTACCGTACGCTTTTCCTGGTATACTCAGTAAGCTTATTCCTCTATAATTTTTACAGTCTCTTTTGTCCCCTTTCCCTTTATATAAAGGGACTATACATGCTCTCTGCCAATCCCTAGGTACCTTCCCCTCTTTCATACATTTATTAAACAAAAGTACCAACCACTCCAACACTATATCCCCCCCTGCTTTTAACATTTCTGTCATGATCCCATCAGTTCCAGCTGCTTTACCCCCTTTCATTTTACGTAATGCCTCACGTACCTCCCCCACACTTACATTCTGCTCTTCTTCACTCCTAAAAGATGGTATACCTCCCTGACCAGTGCATGAAATTACTGCCTCTGTTTCTTCCTTAACATTTAAAAGTTCCTCAAAATATTCTTGCCATCTACCCAATACCTCCATCTCCCCATCTACTAACTCCCCTAGTCTGTTTTTAACTGACAAATCCATATTTTCCCTAGGCTTTCTTAACTTGTTTAACTCACTCCAAAATTTTTTCTGATTTTCATTAAAATTTCTTGACAGTGCCTCTCCCACTCTATCATCTGCTCTCCTTTTGCACTCTCTCACCACTCTCTTTACCTTTCTTTTACTCTCCATATACTCTGCTCTTCTTATAACACTTCTGCTTTGTAAAAACCTCTCATACATGTACAAGCATATATATACACACCCCTCTGGGTTTTCTTCTATTTTCTTACTAGGCCTTGCTCTTGTTTATTTCCTCTTATCTCCATTGGGAAGTGGAACAGAATTCTTCCTCCGTAAGCTATGTGTGATGTAAGAGGCGACTAAAATGCCAGGAGCAAGGGGCTAGTAACCCCTTCTCCTGTATAAATTACTAAATTTAAAAAGAGAAACTTTTGTTTTTCTTTTTGGGCCACCCTGCCTTGGTGGGATACGGCCAGTTTGTTGAAAAAAATATAATAATAATAATGAGAAGCATTAATATATAGTAAAATGAGGATAGGTTGAACAGCAGTGTTATGTTGATCAGTCACCAATAATGCTTGGTCTCTAACTAGGTTCTGAGTAGGACAGCATTGAAAATAGGAAAATAACAAGTATTCCAGTGATGTATCTGAATGAATATTGGCTGTTATCAATCTCAAAAATACCAGCATTATTTTTTTTTTTTTAAGGGAGTTGCTTAAATAGTATAGCTTTTTGGTAGTTTGGCACAAACACTTGAAATATTCAGGCAGCCACTTATAGTACCCCTTGAGGGATACTTAATATATGTTTTATAAAACTATTTAGCTGTTTCTCTTAACTGTTTCTTATAGTAGTCCCCCTCCATCCTTTGTCCTTGAAGGGAGAACAGTGGGAAAACACTTGTGATAAATACCTAATAAGAAATTAATGTTATTACTGTATTTCATCTTCAGAATTATAATCCGGAATAGAAGATACTCAGCTCTGCAGAAACTTCGCAGCACTGGAGATTATTTCAGTGAAAAAGAGATGGAACGCCGAAACCCACTTTTGTATGATCAGCTTATTGGGAAGCACCAAACAAAAGAAGAGAGAGAAGATAGATATAAAATAGACAGCAGTAATGTCAGGTAAATACAGTAAAGTATAACAAATCTGGCATGATAGGGACAAAGTAGTTGCTAAATTCCAGGTTGGTAAATTTGAAGTGTATGAGCAGCCAGAATGTTAGCCTAACATTGCCATACCTTTACTAACATTTTTATCATTTACTGTACAGAATGTTTGTACATTATGTATAAAATTTGAATACTGTACAGTATTTAAAAAACTACCGTCCTGCCAAGTGAGTGTAAAACGAAAGCCTGTAATTGTTTTACATGATGGTAGGATTGCTGGTGTCTTTTGTCTGTCTCATAAATATGCAAGATTACAGGTATGTCTTGCTACTTCTACTTACACTTTGGTCACACTTCACATACATGTACAAGCATATATATACACACCCCTCTGGGTGTGTATATATATGCTTGGGCCACCCTGCCTTGGTGGGATATGGCCAGTTTGTTGAAAAAAAAAAAAATTAAAAACTGGGAGCAAGGGGCTAGTAACCCCTTCTGTATACACTACTAAAGTTAAAAAGAGAAACTTTTATCTTTCTTTTTGGGCCACCCTGCCTCAATGGGATACAGCTGGTTTGTTGAAAGGAAGAAAGATTTAAAAAACTGGTTTAAAAGCATAATTTTGTTGAATTGTGTTTGCAGCAAGCAGGTAGTAGTGTAGCCGACATGATTACTGAACCTGAATTCAAGATGCGAGTTGAGACCTTGGCTTGTACGTATTTGTCAAAGTGATGTGATAAGTTGCCTCTTCAGGATTATTACCTAATTATTACATCACCTTGCTAGATATAAGCCAAAATGTCAAGTCACATTTTGGCTTATATATAGCTGGGTGTCATAATGTTGACTTTACCACATTAATGCCTGCGTGCTGCAAATGGACCTCTATAATATAAATATATTTTTCTGACACTTCTTGATAAAATTTGCATTTTTTTGCACATAAATCATGTTAAGTAATGCATGTGTTTGTGTGTTTATGAGGAAGACCATTCTAATAAATATGTGAGATTCCTGTTAATAAGATGCTGTCTCCACCTGTTTAACCTAGTGTTTGTTCATCTCAAGTGTCTGGTGTCTTAATGTTGCTGTGCTACCACAATATCTGTCTTGTCTGTGCTTTTATAGTAAATCATTTAGACAAAGGCATGAAATATATGTTTGTAATTTATTCTCCAGCATGGTTGTTCAAAATAATTATTTAATTTATCTATTGTTGTTATTATATTAACAGGGAAGTTCTAAACCAGTCAGAGGTCAAATAGTGCCTGGAAAATTGCAGGGAATCAGGTTTGATCCCTTTTAAATTTAGTTCTGCCACCTGATAATAATGCAGGAAAAAACAGTAGGTATTAGGGTGATGAGTAAACAACCATTCTGCTGGAAAGGATTATTATAATCAAATAAAGCGCTAAACTGACAAGGGTCATGCAGTGCTGCGTGCTGGAGAGGAAGAAGTGTAATACTGCACACACATAGAAGAATAGTCTTTAATTAGTACATAAGGAAAGTTTTCTTTCTTAGAACTTCCACCATTTTTTACTTATGTCAACCTTATTTGCAAAGACTAAGCATGGAAATAAAACCTGAACATTAAACCATGTATTATCTTCAGTTATTTTCTTTTATCACAGATTTTCCAGCATCCTTTTAGATCACATTGACAAATGTACTGACAATACCATTAAAAAGCTACAAGAAGATCAAGAGGATGAAATGTTTGAGGAAGAAGAAGATACTGACAATGAGGAAGTGAATAGTCCTGTTGAATCACGAAAAAAACAACTGTTTAAGGAAGAGTTCTACTCAGTAGGATATCACAACTTTTTGAGAGGGAAGGATGAAGATTTTGATTATGGGTAAGGAAATCAGAATTGCAAAATTCTGTTTATATTTATGATTATGTGAAGATGGGTTTTGAACATTCCAGCAAAAAGGATTATATAGGCAGTGGAGGTGTCATGTATAGGAGTGTGAATATTATTTAGTGTAGAAATTAAAAAGGCAGTGTGGGGTGACCATGGCTGAGAAGATTTTTTGAGGGGATTTAGGCATGTAGAGAGGATAGAGAGGGATAGGATGCTGACGAGGGGTGCATAAACCTGGGGTGGAAGGTAGGAAGGGTATGGGCCATCTCAGGAATGGTTGGTGAGGAAGAGTGGGGGGGAGGGGTTAAAAGGCTTTTGAGTTTTAGGGGCTTGGGCATGGGGCAAGCATGTGTGAGCATGTTAAATAGCAGTGAATGGAGACAAGTGGTATTTAATGGATGTGTTGTTGGAGTGTGACCAAGGTAATGTTTATGAAGTGATTCAGGAAAACTGGTTGGCTTAACTCAAGATCTAGAAGTGGAAAGTACAGTATTTGTACTCTAAAAAAGGGGTGAGGATGTTGCAGTTTGGTAAGGTCATTCTAACTGTGATGTTAGCACCCTTCTGGCAAGACAAAGTGATGGTAAGTGTGTTTCCTCTTTTAAGTTATCCTTCATTAGTGGAAGGTGTGCAGTGTGCTAAAAAAAAAAACACTAGTATGTATAATACCTGGACAAAATGTTTTATGAATCAGTTTTATTGTTTACCTGTTCACAAAATATTAACTTAAATGTTTATAAAATCTAAACTGTAATTGTGCATCATTTTCATTTTTTTTTTTTAGCCAAGTTGACACCAGTGATGATTATGATCCTCTTGACATTCGTGCAAGAGATGAGGAAGAAAGATATTTTGATGAAGATGAGGAAACCCACAGTGACACAGGAATGTGTTGCACCAGCAGTAGTATGAAAAATTCTGATGTTCAAAATACTGAACAAGAAACTTCAAGTAAAATTCTTGAAAATGGTGAAGCTTTTAAAAATGACGAAGTGGATACTTGCAGAACATTTGAAGTTGATTATGAGACCATGGAGCCAGAGAGTATTGACCAATGTTTGATGGACATTGCTGATATACATTTAACTTCTAAGACTTGATGCAATAATGGTAATAAAACATGGCTATTTTAAACTTTATCCAGTAATATATTTTTTGAGTTTCTTTGCTGGAAACAGAAAAAAGTATCATTAACTAGGAATGCAAGACACATCAGCAGAAAGTTTTGATACACTAATAGTTTTTTCCAAAAAACCTTTAATAAAACATTTACATTCCAGAAACAATAGTGAAGTGCTTCTGTTAGACAATTTTTTTTATAAATCTGATGTAATATAAATTTGACAATAAATCCTATTGTTATTGATACAATATATGAAATTTTACATATGTGCTAAATTAATTTGAAGGGCAGTATATAAAAATATACCCTGTGTTATATTAGTGCCTGCTATTAGGTAGTATATCCGATACCATGGAAGGCAATTATGGATGGAGAAATAAGTATAATATTTGTGTTGTCACGTTCTTATGTGCACCCAGAGACTACCCTCCTTTTATGACATGGAACCTTGAAAGGCTATTTAGAATGTCTCCAACAGCAGGATTAAATTTTTCCTTCATGGTTCACCTGGTTGTTATCAAGTTACTAGAGGAATATTTTCTCAAATCCTGAATCAAATGGGACTTCACCCCATAGTGCTGGTTCCTTTTCAAATGCAGTGGCAGTTTACAAACCATCTTTATGGAAACCGGTACAATGCTGTCAGCCCCTCAAGGGAGGTTCCTTGATACTGGTGAGGGGCTCTTGATCTAGGGAATTGGATCTGTGCTCAATTATTATTATTATAATAAAAAAGAAGTGCTAAGCCACAAGGGCTATACAGCATCTGTGCTCAAGTTCCCTGAATTAAGCCTGAATACCTTCCATCTTCCCCCCACATGCGCTGTATAATCCTACGAGTTTAGCACTCCCCCATGATTATAATAATTATATAACAATGCTGCCAGTGGCAGTAACATTTCCTAAAATGTTAAAACACCCACAAAGATTGTTCGAAACAGCATCTCTGACTTTTCTTACCCACCGTTTTATAGCTGTGAAAGCTCTCACTTTGGCCTATTGCTTTCAATGCATTCTATATTCAACCCAAAAACAGTCAAATTTTTTGGCCCCAAATCATGTGCTACTGACAGTGATCAGTCAAGACATTTCATGCTTCCCAAGCAGACACTTTATCCATGTAACAAGATGTAGATGACATCCCCTTCACCGTCCATTGATATGCTCAATTTAATTCGACCTCCAGGGTGTTGTTCCTCATCTAATGTCTCGCTACCAGCTTTATGTAGATTGTAGATATTTGTTGCCAGATCAAGCTCATGAAGTTGCTTATTGTTGAAGTGGAGAATTTTGTTCATCCTGTACATGGGCACTGCCAAGTTCAAGCTTAGCTGTAATAAGTTCTCTGCAACTGTTTATTTAAAGAGTTGTTGGTTAGAGCTCTTTCCGACTCCTTGGCAATGTAACTGCTGGCACTTTTGAAACCTAACAAAATACTGTCATTCAATTCATGCTAGGATGGGTATGGGGTGCATAATAAAGATATTAAACTAAAACTCACCTAGAGAATGTCCCACCTGCAATTGAAAGGATGTCCACCTTACTGTACCCTTCATATCAGTTACTTTCTGTGGTTGGGGAAATATGGTCTTCGTTGATGATGTAGTTGCTCTGCATGGGACTTCTTACCCCAGTGTGGCTGTAGTTTGTGAAAGTAATTAAATGCTTCCCCAATGCTTGCCATGTATGGAGACCCATCCATATATTGCACTTCCTGTTTCCACTTGCCTGAAAACTGAGCCTAACCTTTAGAGTTGTGATGCCTCGGTAGCCAACACACTTCTTTGGTGGGTGGATAGAGATAAAACAGGTGAATTGGCATTGGCCCCTTCTGAATAAATTTGCTTGTTCTGTTGTTTCATGCACTGCTGTATAACCCTTGTGGGTTTAGATCTTAGTTATTACAATAATAATAATAATAATAATCTATCGCATCATTACTGTTATCTGGTAGTAGGCTGCATATTAGCCTGCTTGTGTTTTTGCTGCCTAATCTTGCTGTTCATCCATTTTGGTTCATTGCCATCTTGTGGATGGCATGCTTCTGTGAAAAGGAAGTTCAGTGGTGTTTGGCAGGTAAGGTGGTTCTTGGCCTGACAATCTACATTGGAGGATATGTTTAGCCATTGTAAAATGAACATCAGAACATAAACATCTTTTTGGTCTTGTGGCTGAAATCAAACCCTCTGCTGGATACTCTTGGGTACCACTCTATTACCCTGAGGCTGTTGTGTGTTGGACACAGCGGTGGGTGGGGTAAGGATTTATTTGCACTATCTTACACCTGTGACTGGTTTTGAGGGCTTTTCTATTCCTGCAGCCTAGCCTAAGTCCAGACTACTCTGTTGACCACAGTCAGTCAAGCTACCCTGCTGACCACATAGTCAATCAGGCTACCCTGTTGACCATAGTCAACCAGGCTACCCTGCTGACTACATAGTCAACCAGGCTGTGGTAATGACCCTGAGGCCCATATAACCATCATAACCCAACTGATCTGGTACCTTTAGTGGGAAGCTGTCCAACTTTTCATTCTGGCAGTACAAGTATTTCTGATATCTGCTGGCAGTATGTTGAAGTGTCTTGGACATTGACAGTGTTCTCTAATTGTACCCATGGCCTTTCTGCTTCAGTGAGTTTATTCTACATTGTTTCCCATATCTTTCACTCCAGTAAGCTGCTAAAGCAATGTGTAAGTTAGGGACCAAGCCCTAGAGTATCCTCCATATACTGTATATATTATCAGATATCTCTTCTCCATTTCAGAGCCAATAATCCAGTTACTGAGGTATTAAAAGTAGTTTAGATGTGGTATTAATTTTGTGTGAGCAATATATGACCTCTATAATTTTCCGTTTTCCCCCAGTGCCTCATCACAGGGCCTTTCTATGTGAAATTATTTTGCAGTCCATCTATTGTAAACTTTTGGTGACATCTTACCTGATGTTAACCAGAATCTTGACTTTGCTAAATGCACATACTGATTTCCAGTGCAAATAAGGTCTTTGCTCCATATATATTTTCCAAATGACTGTTAATTGTCCTGTGATAAATATATCTAGCTACAGGAGGGCCCTGTTTATATAGCAGGTTAGGTTTTGGGCTACCACCATTAAGTGAAACGACCTTTATTTACTTTCAAATGCCTATAAAAGCCTGATAACGTGTTTACAGTATCATATACGTATTAAGTGAGCAATAGAGCTATGCCTTAAAAATGCATATACAGTACACACATTACTTACCATAAAATATTTTCCTACTTGATGATGAATATATTTATTGCAGGTAGCCTGAATAAATGAAGAATGGGTATAATTGAAAACCGTGGTACTAGCGAAACATTGTAAAGCAAAGCCCCTCCTGTATATAGAAAAGAGCAATTGTTTACACATGGGAAAGTGAAATGCTTTCAAATTTATATATTTATTTGTAAAATTATATAAAACTTGAGAATGAATTCCCCAAGAAGACTTTGATAAGAAGACTCCTTTACATTATGAAATGGATAGACTGGGATTCACCTGAAAAAATTCTATGTAAGCACTGTCAACAGACATAACACCATTGATGTTTTTGTACTTTTTAAGTTTACACACAATATGGACAGTAATTCTCTTGCTAATTATGATTAAAGAAACTCCCACCTAGTAGCTCGGCTAAATGTTAAGCACCGAACAGTGTATCATTAAGGAAATAAACTGATAAAATTATCAAAATAAAATAATGGTATGTGATCACCACTAACTTGTGACTGATACTGTACCTCTATATCCAATATAACATGAGAAATAATTTATAAGCTGCAGTATATTAGACATACAGTTTAAAATATGCAAGTTTTTGAAAGCAGGAATCTGTATATACTGTGCGTTGTCTTATTTATTACCTATTTAAAAATAATCAAAGCACAGCCATAATATATCACATATATACAAGAGAGGATTCCTGTATAGAAATGAACTAACTTGCCTCTATGATATTTAACACCAAAAAGTAATATGCAGTAGTTCAGATTCTTATTTTATTATCCAGATTTAATGTCCTCCAACCTCATAAAACTGTGGCAAAGCATTTTATATATTTCAGTATAACACCTATCAAACTTATTACCAGTATGTGACAGTGAGTAACCACACAGTGCCAATTTTATACTCTACCAATTAAATTTTGAAACAGGATTAAGTTTAAATATCATCTTCTGTCAACAAACTGGCTGTATCCCACTGAGGCAGGGTGGCCCAAAAAGAAAAACAAAAGCCCCTCTTAACATTAGTAATGTATACAGGAGAAGGGGTTAATAGCCCTTGCTCCCGGCATTTTAGTCGCCTACTATGACATGCATGGAAGTTTAAACATATTTTGACATAAAATCTAACCAATTTTTCTTTCAAAATAAATTTCTTTTACTTATCTACTTAGTCTAATTTCCCATTTCTTTTGTCCACTATTCAAATGATAAAGTGCAGCAAGACCATTTCAACACTTTTACTATTATTTCATAATGCTAATTTATTCCTATTTTTTTTATATCTTTCTCATTCCACTATTCCATTCATAAATACTACAAGCAGTCCTCACTTTTATGAAAAATTCCCTTTAATTGAAGGTGATTGTTATTAATACTATATTCACTGGAAACACCAAAACCAGTAGGAATTATGCAGCATCTGGGGAATGGGAGGTAATCAAGTTTGTTCTGAGTAAAGGAAGGATAACTTCCATTTCATGGATCAAAAGACCTTCACTGGAATAGAGGCACCACCTTTGAAGGATTATAGATGATGAGACATTAGGGAACAATCTTTTTATAATTAATGTGGAATTTAGTTTTGCTGCTTGTTAGTTAGTTTTGCCAGTCTAGAGCGTAGAAGTGCTCCCTAGAATATACTGTACTGTATTTTGAAACAAATGGCAGCCCACATGACAGGTTACATTAGTTACTTCTTTGCCTATAACTAGTGTATAAAATTTATGTTGCACCACAACTGAAATGAGTCTTATAAGGCTAACTAGTGAAAATGCCATAGTAATGATGCAAGAGTATAATTATTATATTAATGGAAGTTGTAAAACCACAGGAGTCATGCAGTACATGGGATACTGGAGATAATCAAGTTCTATCTGAGGAAGGGGGGCTTTTAGCTTTAATTCCTCAGATCAAGAGCCTATCACTGGCATCAAGATGCCCTTTTCCCCTACATCCTTTCCCATACAGTGGGTAAGAGGAAAAAGCATTAGTTAGGAAACATTTTATGACCAATATTGTGATCCATCTCTGGGAGGTGCTGGCTTTAATAAATACAATTTTGCATTTCTGAGTTAATATTCTTGCTCTTAACCTTTTAGCATTCCAAGGCCCATTGGAGGCCACATCTGGAAAGGTTCCGGAGCCCAATTTGGATACACAAAATTGTTGAAACTGCCTCTTAACAGGAAAACTCACTGTCATCCTTAAGTAACTGGTCAGATAGGCCTAACTCTTGTCAAAAGGAAGCGAGGAGAGGAAATGTGAAGCTCTGAAGTTCTAGACCAGGGAGCGAGTGATTCCCAACACTTGTAAGTTGGAATAATAACTTTTTATCTAGACTCACTTTAAAAAAAAAAAAAAATCAAAATCTGTGAAAGACATGGGAAAATTCACAGGGGTAAAAAGGTCTAAGAATGTACCAATCTATAATATACTTGAAGGACATGCAAATCCCACCAGCATTTTTAAGATGGAATGGTAAAAGGTTAAATTATAAGCCTAAAAATATTTAATCCTAGAACATATTTCAACTTGCGTAAAAGAAATCCGTTGACAAGCAAAAATCCATTTACACACGTACTTATGGAACACAACACCATTACGTGGAGACTGTACTTTTACTGTATACGTTACTTGGAATTTTGTAACTGTTTTGTTTTTGGTTTCATCTGGCTCATTTCTTCTATGTTAAAATTATAGCAAGATTAATTTATTACAATACATTAACTCTTAAACAAAAATTATTACTATTACTGTAAATTAAAAAAGTAAATGTAAAGTCCATGTAGGTTATATACCACTGCTTGGAAACTTTTTTCCAAATATCTTTTTATTAAAAAGTATTCACCAGGAATATGCTGTGTAAATTATATCTGTCCAGCCACACCACATTTTTTGCTGTATATATACTATTATTGTACTTTTATTAAAAATAAATTTGTAAATAAAAATAAGAATTATTCTTTGAACCCTATCTTGTATGTACTGTAGGTGATACAGTACAGGGAAGTGAAATTTTTCTCAGCACTTAATACCAGCAGTTCCCAAATTGTCAAACAAACTTAATCCTGTGTCAAAAAGAATTAAAGGAGAAATAAAGGTAAGTTTCACTTAACAACAGTTCAAAATACTATACAATGATTAGTTAAAAACAGCTGATACTTTAAAGAAGACATTTGCACTACGACACGTTTAGGTTTTCTTTTATGACAAATGTCACAGCTTGTTTGGCTGACGGTGGCCTGCATCTCCTGCTAAGCTGAAGAAACACATGGCAAGGTTTATGCACTAAGTGGTGGTGTTGAGTACCTAGTGTTTTGAAACATCAAGGCATGCCTTATGGGTCATACAAGCATATTTTTTTTATGCTGCTTCAGTGTTGCATGTTTTACTGCAGCTAATGTGAGTTCCAAAATGGAGTCACATACTTTTGGTAGATGTGGTTATATTTCTTTAAATACTGTTGAAGTTACATTGCTCTAACAGTGTGAATATTGAAATTTTTAAGTGCAAAAGTACAATATACTGTATAAGGTCTAGTAAAGCCACCAAGCACATTTTGTATATACAGTACTGTACTGTATATCATATGGCTCGATTTTATTCTCCATTTAAAACTATGTTGATAGTTCTAGTGGCCATATTTTCTTGATTACTTCAATGGTATTAATATTGGAACTTATAATAAAGCTGAACCAAAGAAAACCACATGGCATTCAGTTAAGCTACTTAGCATGTTAAAAAAAATTGTATAGATAGAAATGATTTTTAATGTTCAGCTTAGTCAACAGTTTATTTGCTGCATTTAATTAAACATTACTCTAATGCCATTAATACAGGAACTCCATTGGTAATGCTCATAAAATCAATTGAACACATTTTTGAAAACATTCTAGCAGGAGTTTTGATGATGATAGCTCATATGACTAGGCTAAGAGTGAGACCACCACAAGTGTTGTGATAGCAGTTCTTGTGACTGTAGGCTACGAGGAAGACTACTACATTTCATGTCAAGTACTGATACCAACAATGTGCCTATTGTTAATAAGTGTTTCTTGTATTTTCTTTATCTCACTTGTTTTTAAACCAAATTTTTTAATTCTTTGTAAACATGCTGTTCAGTCTGTGTAAGCAAAGTACTGTATATTTGTTTTCTTCCAGGAAATCATTTCCATTTATTTAATGAATATTAATGGGAAAATATGTCTGGAAGTATATAATTAATATACAGTTGACCCTTGAAGGTGGGGGTTAGGGGCGCCAACCCCCTGTGCAGTCAAAAATCCACGCATAATGTTTGACTCCTCAAAAACTTTACTAATGGCCTACTGTTGACCACAAGCCTTACCAATAACATAAAACAGTCGATTAACTTATATTTTGTGTATTTTTTTTTTTCAACAAGTCGGTCGTCTCCCACCGAGGCAGGGTGACCCAAAAAAGAAAGAAAATCCCCAAAAAGAAAATACTTTCATCATCATTCAACACTTTCACCACACTCACACATTATCACTGCTTTTGCAGAGGTGCCCAGAATACAACAGTTTAGAAGCATATACGTATAAAGATACACAACATATCCCTCCAAACTGCCAATATTCCAAACCACTCCTTTAAAGTGCAGGCATTGTACTTCCCATTTCCAGGACTCAAGTCCGACTATATGAAAATAACCGGTTTCCCTGAATCCCTTCACTAAATATTACCCTGCTCACACTCCAACAGATCGTCAGGTCCCAAGTATCATTCGTCTCCATTCACTCCTATCTAACACGCTCATGCACGCTTGCTGGAAGTCCAAGCCCCTCGCCCACAAAACCTTTACCCCCTCTTTCCAACCCTTTCGAGGACGACCCCTACCCCTCTTTCCTTCCCCTATAGATTTATATGCTTTCCATGTCATTCTACTTTGATCCATTCTCTCTAAATGACCAAACCACCTCAACAACCCCTCTTCTGCCCTCTGACTAATGCTTTTATTAACTCCACACCTTCTCCTAATTTCCACACTCCGAATTTTCTGCATAATATTTACACCACACATTGCCCTTAGACAGGACATCTCCACTGCCTCCAACCGTCTCCTCGCTGCTGCATTTACCACCCAAGCTTCACATCCATATAAGAGTGTTGGTACTACTATACTTTCATACATTCCCTTCTTTGCCTCCATAGATAACGTTTTTTGACTCCACATATACCTCAACGCACCACTCACCTTTTTTCCCTCATCAATTCTATGATTAACCTCATCCTTCATAAATCCATCCGCCGACACGTCAACTCCCAAGTATCTGAAAAACATTCACTTCTTCCATACTCCTCCTCCCCAATTTGATATCCAATTTTTCTTTATCTAAATCATTTGATACCCTCATCACCTTACTCTTTTCTATGTTCACTTTCAACTTTCTACCTTTACACACATTCTCAAACTCATCCACTAACCTTTGCAATTTTTCTTTAGAATCTCCCATAAGCACAGTATCATCAGCAAAAAGTAACTGTGTCAATTCCCATTTTGAATTTGATTCCCCATAATTTAATCCTACCCCTCTCCCAAACACCCTAGCATTTACTTCTTTTACAACCCCATCTATAAATATATTAAACAACCATGGTGACATTACACATCCCTGTCTAAGACCTACTTTTACCGGGAAGTATTCTCCCTCTCTTCTACACACCCTAACCTGAGCCTCACTTTTTTTTTTTTTTTTTTTTTTTTCAACAAGTCGGCCGTCTCCCACCGAGGCAGGGTGACCCAAAAAAGAAAGAAAATCCCCAAAAAGAAAATACTTTCATCATCATTCAACACTTTCACCACACTCGCACATTATCACTGTTTTTGCAGAGGTGCTCAGAATACAACAGTCTAGAAGCATAAACATATAAAGATACACAACATATCCCTCCAAACTGCCAATATCCCAAACCCCTCCTTTAAAGTGCAGGCATTGTACTTCCCATTTCCAGGACTCAAGTCCGACTATATGAAAATAACCGGTTTCCCTGAATCCCTTCACTAAATATTACCCTGCTCACACTCCAACAGATCGTCAGGTCCCAAGTACCATTCGTCTCCATTCACTCCTATCTAACACGCTCACGCACGCTTGCTGGAAGTCCAAGCCCCTTACCCACAAAACCTCCTTTACCCCCTCTCTCCAACCCTTTCGAGGACGACCCCTACCCCGCCTTCCTTCCCCTATAGATTTATATGCTTTCCATGTCATTCTACTGTGATCCATTCTCTCTAAATGACCAAACCACCTCAACAACCCCTCTTCTGCCCTCTGACTAATACTTTTATTAACTCCACACCTTCTCCTAATTTCCACACTCCGAATTTTCTGCATTCCTCATAAAAGCTCTTTACAGCACTTAGTAACTTACCACCTATTCCATAAACTTGCAACATCTGCCACATTGCTCCTCTATCCACTCTATCATATGCCTTTTCTAAATCCATAAATGCAATAAAAACTTCCCTACCTTTATCTAAATACTGTTCACATATATGCTTCAATGTAAACACTTGATCTACACATCCCCTACCCACTCGGAAGCCTCCTTGCTCATCCGCAATTCTACATTCTTTCTTACCTCTAATTCTTTCAATTATAACCCTACTGTATACTTTTCCTGGTATACTCAGTAAACTTATTCCTCTATAATTTTTACAA
Organism: Cherax quadricarinatus; assembly: GCF_038502225.1. NCBI lineage: Eukaryota > Metazoa > Arthropoda > Malacostraca > Decapoda > Parastacidae > Cherax > Cherax quadricarinatus. Next base: position 8,251,049 of record NC_091332.1, on the reverse strand, counting down.
TCTCTTTTGTCCCCTTTCCCTTTATATAAAGAGACTATACATGCTCTCCGCCAATCCCTAGGTACCTTCCCCTCTTTCATACATTTATTAAACAAAAGTACCAACCACTCCAACACTATATCCCCTCCTGCTTTTAACATTTCTGTCATGATCCCATCAGTTCCAGCTGCTTTACCCCCTTTCATTCTACGTAATGCCTCACGTACCTCCACCACACTTACATTCTGCTCTTCTTCACTCCTAAAAGATGGTATACCTCCCTGGCCAGTGCATGAAATTCCCACCTCCCTTTCTTCCTCAACATTTAAAAGTTCCTCAAAATATTCTCGCCATCTACCTAATACCTCCCTCTCCCGATCTACTAACTCCCCTACTCTGTTTTTAATGGACAAATCCATACTTTCCCCAGGCTTTCTTAACTTGTTTAACTCACTCCAAAATTTTTTCTTATTTTCATTAAAATTTCTTGACAGTGCCTCTCCCACTCTTTCATCTGCTCTCCTTTTGCACTCTCTCACCACTCTCTTTACCTTTCTTTTACTCTCCATATACTCTGCTCTTCTTACTCTCCATATACTCTGCTCTTCTTATAACACTTCTGCTTTGTAAAAACCTCTCGTAAGCTACCTTTTTCTCTTTTATCACACCCTTTACTTCATCATTCCACCAATCACTCCTCTTTCCTCCTGCCCCCACCCTCCTATAACCACAAACTTCTGCCCCACATTCTAATACTGCATTTTTAAAACTATTCTAACCCTCTTCAACCCCCCCACTACTCATCTTTGCACTAGCCCACCTTTCTGCCAATAGTCGCTTATATCTCGCCCGAACTTCCTCCTCCCTTAGTTTATACACTTTCACCTCCCTCTTACTTGTTGTTGCCACCTTCCTCTTTTCCCATCTACCTCTTACTCTAACTGTAGCTACAACTAAATAATGATCTGATATATCAGTTGCCCCTCTATAAACATGTACATCCTGGAGCCTACCCATCAACCTTTTATCCACCAATACATAATCTATCAAACTACTTTCATTACGTGCTACATCATACCTTGTATATTTATCCTCTTTTTCATAAAATATGTATTACTTATTACCAAATTTCTTTCTACACATAGCTCAATTAAAGGCTCCCCATTTACATTTACCCCTGGCACCCCAAATTTACCTACTACTCCCTCCATAACATTTTTACCCACTTTAGCATTGAAATCCCCAACCACCATTACTCTCACACTTGATTCAAAACTCCCCACGCATTCACTCAACATTTCCCAGAATCTCTCTCTCTCCTCTACACTTCTCTCTTCTCCAGGTGCATACACGCTTACTATAACCCACTTTTCACATCCAATCTTTATTTTACTCCACATAATCCTTGAATTTATGCATTTGTAGTCCCTCCTTTCCTGCCATAGCTTATCCTTCAACATTATTGCTACTCCTTCTTTAGCTCTAACTCTATTTGAAACCCCTGACCTAATCCCATTTATTCCTCTCCATTGAAACTCTCCCACCCCCTTCAGCTTTGTTTCACTTAAAGCCAGGACATCCAGTTTCTTCTCATTCATAACATCCACAATCATCTCTTTCTTATCATTTGCACAACATCCATGCACATTCAGACTTCCCACTTTGACAATTTTCTTCTTCTTATTCTTTTTAGTAATCTTTACAGGAAAAGGGGTTACTAGCCCATTGTGTATGTACATATTATATACTTATTCTGTATTATGAAGGGATTCAGGGAAACCAGCAGGCCAGACTTGAGCCTGGAGGTGGGAAGTACAATGCCTGCACTCTGAAGGAGGGGTGTTAATGTTGCAGTATTATAACTGAAGTGTAAGTACACCTCTGGCAAGATAGTGATGGAGTGAATGATGATGAAAGTTTCCCACTAAGGCCACCCTGCCTTAGTGGGAAACAGCCGATGTGTTAAAAAAAAAAAAAAAAAAAAAACTATATTCTTACAATAAAGTAAGCTAGAGAAAAGAAAATGTTATTAAGAGTTTCATAAGGAAGAGAATATACACCTACCATCCGACTTACGACCTGCTCGACTTACGACCACTCGACTTACGACCGTGTTTTTTTTTGCCAAATTTCTGGGAAATAAACAACTATTTGTGTTGTACAGTGTTTATCCTAAGCCTTACAGTATAAAATACAATACTAACAGCATAAAAAGTAAAGTAAAATATGAAATACCAAAATAAAACAATAAAATAAAGTCATTACAAAAATGTGATGTTGATATTCAGTAGTAAAGTTTGACTTACGTCCATTTCGACTTATGGCCGGTTTCTCGGAACTGAACTCGGTCGTAAGTCGGATGGTAGGTGTACATTTACAGTACTGTACTGTATTTATCGATACTGTAAGTTTACGTCATCTGTTTACAAGACGAGTCATCTTGTAAACAGATGACTCATCTTGTAGATGTTATACATATTACTGACAATAGACATCAAAAATTAAAAGATAATGTGAAAAAGAAATTCATATTAATTTGTGATTTAATAATGCATCTTTACGTATACGTATTTACATTTCTCTCGACTTCGAATGGAACATGTATGATTGATAATAATAATAATAATTTTTACATTAATTACTATTATTATATATTATTATTCTTTAAATATGGTTGACCCTTGTGGGTTTAGCACTTAGTTATGATTATAATAATTATTTTATTATTTTTTTAACACAGTCATTTCCTACCAAGGCAACCCGAAAAAGAGGAAACACTTTCATCATCATTCACTTGATCATTGTCTTGCCAGAGTTGTGTCTACATGCAGTTTAAAACTGCAACTTATCAACACCCCTACTTCAGAGTGCAGGCACTGTACTTCCCACCTCCTGGACTCAAGTCCGGCCTGCCAGTTTCCCTGAATCCCTTCACAAATGTTGCCTTGCTCAGACTCCAACAGCACGTCAAGTCATAAAAACCATTTGTCTCCACTCGCTCCTATCTAACATACACATGCTTGCTGGAAGTCTAAGCCCCTTGAAAACACAAAACCTCTTTTACGACCTCCCTCCAACCTTTCCTAGGCCAACCCTTACCCCGCCTTCCTTCCACTACATATTTATACGCTCCGCAAGTCATTCTATTTCGTTCCACCATCTCTAAGTGTCCGAACCACCTCAACATCCCCTTGTCTGCCCTCTGGATAATACTTTTAGTAACCCTGCACCTCTTAATTTCCAAACTACAGATTCTCTGCATTTTATTCACACCACACAATGTCCTCAGACACGACATCCCCAATGCCTCCAGCCTTCTTCTTGCTGCAACTTCACCACCCATGCTTCACACCCATATAAGAGTGTTGGTACAACTATACTCTCTTACATTCCCCTCTTTGCTTCACTGGATAACATATTATTATTATATAATATTATTGCATCTTTACCTTTATTTACATTTCTCTTGATTGTGAATGGAACATATATGATTTGTAATTGTTTTTGTGCATGTTTTCATAAATTTTAAATTTTGATTAAAGATCTGTGTATATTTTATGGTAGTAAATAATAAAATAGACTAGTATCTACCTATATTTTATGCATTCATGACATACGTAACTTTTTCTTAATTTTTTTTTGCTAGCAAATCCCCCCAAATTTTCTAATACATTTATTGAAAAATCCGCATATAAGTGAACCCACACATTTCAAACCCATTGTTCAAGAGCCAACAGTACTGTATAACAGATTTTTGTGGAACAAATCTGTGTTGTGAAGCATGGATTATCTGTACCTTGCATATACTGTGTGCATTAACCCAATAAGTGTTGTGTATAGACCATGAAAATAGGGTTTTCTTCTCTTCTCGAAACTGTTAATTTATAATACTGTATTTCACTACTGTATAATAAAAACTCTACTATCAGGTACTGGCCACATGCAGACATTATACAATAACATACATAGTTGATTTTGGTGAATAGTTAAGGTCCTTCCATTGAATGAAAAAAAAAGTCTTCCACTGAGGTAGAATAACCCAAAAAAGTAAAGATATTCACCATCATTCATTCAATAGCTGAACTGAACTCTGAACTGAAACATCCCCACTCTTCCTTCAGAGCACTATACTTCATCACTTTCAGGATTCATGTCCAGCTAAATGGTTTCCCCAAATCCCTTCATAAGTGCTAGTTTGCTCTCATACCAACAGCATGTCAAGCCATAAAAAACACTAGTTTCCATTCACTCTGATAAACATAACATACATGCACAACCCTGCTAGAAGCTTAAGCCCCTAGCACTCAAAACCTCTTGCACCCCCCCCTTCAAGCCCTTCCTAGTATGACCCCTTCCACCCCAGATTTATACACCCTCTTGGTCATCATATTCTGCTCCAGCCTCTAAATGCCCATGCAGAACAGAAATTACCAATAAATTTGGATGAATTTACAACAAACACAACAACAAGTGAAATTAGAACATTATCTCATGTACTGCAGTGATGATAATGTTCAAATTGAGGAGAGTGTGGTGCAGGGTGAAAGTGGGTGTGTGACTGAAGTGGATGTGATTGTGGATGGAGGAAGTGGGTGTGATTATGGAGAAAAAAAGTACTAGGTGAGAAGGGAGAAGATGGGAACAAATGTGGAGGAAGTAGGTGTGATTGCTGAAGTAGGTAGAGAGCAGAATCAACACATTACCTTCCCCTTAACTGGGGTGCCATGATGCTGGTGAAGGGATATTGAGCCAAGGAATTGGATCAAAAACACTTCATAAGACCAAGTCTGATTAACTCCCATTCTCTAGGAAGCTACTGCAACATTGATGTGCAACCCACCAGTTGCATTTCTTGAAAACATAATTTAATTGCTGCACACAAGAGACAATTTGACTGCAAAGGAATTGATGCCCATCTGAATGGTCAAAAATAATTTCATGCTAAAATCAGATAATATTTTGTTTGGTGGAGTTCTGAACTAATTAGATAAACATTTTGAAAAGTCTTAAAACCATTACATGACATCATTGGTAATAGATATGAAATTTAGATTATGGCATTCTAGAACAACCTGAAACTAGCTCTTACAGATTCAGTTACCAACACTGCTGACATCAATGCAAACAATTTGTTGGAAACTATAATTCAAAATTATCATGTTTTTCATGTATTATATAGTATGATAAAAAATGCAGATTATTATGTATTTTCTTTGGCCATGACAGTGTTTTTCCTGAATTATGGAGGTATAATACTGTATGTATTCAAATATCACAAAACTAACTGTAGACTAAGATAGATAAAAATAAAAATGTAAATAGAAAAAACTGCAACAGTGCATGCTTGATGCAAGCAGTCACTAGTTATTTAATTTAGATATATCCTGATCTCAATTTTTGTGTCCCTTAAAAATAAAATACATCATGTTAAAGTTGGCACAGCCTTTGTTTTAGATATGTTTGGATACATACATTATATTCATCAAAAATTTAAGACCTATAATAATATTAACGTAACACAGAATAAACAATGCTTTAACACTTTTATTTGATTTGATATTAACTTATTTTGAATATCCTAAAACTTACTTTAGAAAGGTTATTGTGGCCCTAATATTGAGGAGTTTACTTTAAGAAAATCTGAAGAAAAAACAATAACAATAAACCTGTATAATACACAATAATATGTGTATTATACAGGTTTTGTAAATACTTTAGAAACAGTATTATAAGTTTTAATTTCATTTATATTTTCCTCATCTAACTTCATCTATTAATAAGCTGCATCCCTCATTTAAAGCAGAGCATCAGAAAGTCAAAATAACATTCACCGGGGAATTTGAATGTTTCTTATAGTCCTATGTGCAGGCATATGTATATATATATATATACAGAAGTGACGTAGAGAAAAGGAAGAGAAGGCAAGGAAAGATAGGGAGGGAGAAGTGGAGGAGGAGGATTTTAGGGAGAGATGGGAAATGGTCAATAGGGAATAAGAACAAGGAAGGTAACTCCTCTTCAGCTTTGACCTAGACATAGTCAGACCTGTCACTTAAAATATTATTATATTTAAAAGATGATGTACCTGTGGTTTGCACAGTGCTACATAGTAGAGGTGAAAGAGGTAATGGGGTAAAGGGGGAGGGGGAAAAGAGTTGAAGAAAGAACATCAGCAGAAAGGGATGGGGTTGCATTTGATGAAGCAACTTTTTGTTGGTTAAGGAATCCAAGTGTGTATGCAGCCCAAGTGACTACAAATACTACAAGATGCTTACAGAATGAACTAAAAGACAGGTGTAGAGCAAGCTGTTTATTGTGACAACTCACTGAGTAAAGCTTAATGAGTGCAAGGGAATATGTGTGTGTATGTATACGTATATGCATGTGTGTGTCTTTCTGTACACACATTCACCTATATGCACTCACATATACATGGGGTTGCAGGGATTGAGTCCTAACTCCTGGCCCCACTTCTCAACTTGCTGCTTGCCAATTTACTCCTTCATAGCCTTGTGGGCTCTACCACACCTGCTCTTATAACTATGTATGGAGCCTGTCTTTATGAATTCCTCACTAAGATCATCCCACTTTCCAACTAACCTGAGACTGAAGAAATACTTCCTGACATCCCTGTAGTTCATCTGTGTCTTTAACTTCCAGCTGTGTCCCAGGGTTCCAGTTTCTCTCCTCTCAAACAATGTCCCTGTCTACCCCAATGAATTCCCAATTATTTTGTAAGTTGTTATCATGTCTCCATTGGTTCTTCTGTCTTCCAATGTTGTTCGATTTCATTAGCCTCTCTCTGTAGCTCATGCCCCTTAACTCGAGAACAAGTCTCGCTGAATACTTCTGATGTTTCTTAACATGCCTACTCAGGTGTGAGCTCCATAATGGTGATTTGTGCATGCAAGCATGCATGTGTGTTCAAGAGCAAAGTAGATTAAAGCTGGAGGAAAGGGAGTGTATTGGTAAGTGAGATGGAGGGAAGGGGAGAGGAGAGGGAGGGGTGGTAAGAGAGGGAGGGTAGGGAAGCAAAGTGAGGGAAGGGAGCAGAGAGAAGATTAAGGAAGAAAGGAGCCACATGAAGAAAGGAAGGGAAACAAAGAAAAGAGAGAAGTGGAACAGGAAGGAAGTGAAGGAGGGGAAAAGGTGAGAAGGCCATGTGACTTGTCATATCTTGGAGGAAAAAAAAAAAAAAGGCAGGGACTGAACTCGTGTCATTACGATTACATGAGTCTTGTCATATCTTCTTTTGAATCCATTCAACAAATTTACACCAAGTCCAAAAAATCATTTTATTAATTCTCACAAAGAAACAATAAAAAAAAGAAAAAAACTGTCAGGTAAATGAGCAATTACTAGAGGTGTGTGAGGAGTATGGCACAATATTATTATTATAATCAAGGGGAAGCGCTAAACCCAGGAGTATGGCACAGCAAAAACAGAACACTAGAGAAAGGTAATTATTATTATTATTATTATAATCAAGGGGGAAGCGCTAAACCCGGAGGATTATACAGCATAGAGAAAGGTAATAAAAAATTACTATACACTGTACTGTACTCTATTCTATTTTAATGTGCTGTACTTTTAACCTTTTTCTTTTCAGGCTCATTGTACAGGTAATATGTATTGTACTGATAGTCCATCAATACAGCAGACTAAGTATATTTTACTAGGAGTGCGTCCATGCCCGGTAGTCAATCGATTAAGCAGACTACATCTGCTTAACTGAAATGTTCAATACAACAAAATTTTCAATAAATCACACATCCCCCTCCTCCACTGTTAGTCTGTTTTATCGGACCTTTACTGTACAGTAACTCACAGGGTAGTAATACATGTGCATGGGACAATACAGCATCTAGAAAATGGGCTGTAATCAGGTTTTATCCAAGGAAAGTGAAGTTAATGCCAGTTCCTTGAATCAAGAACCTTTCATCAACATCAAGCACCTCTCCATGTAGGGGGCACCTCAGTAAAAATTACAGGAAGTACTGTATTTGCAACTGAACTAGGAAACCTGCCAGGAATGAGAGAGAGTGCACAACTCTAAAACACACTGGGGAAAATGCTAAACCAGTAAAGGTCATAACAGTGCCTAGGAAATGGGGAAACAATCAGGTTTGATCCAAGGAATGAGAGGGTAGTAATCATTAAAAAACTTAAAATAAAAGATGCAGGCTTTGATCACCTTGTTTTAATGCAAGAATTTATAAAAGTAATAAGTCCATGTAGTGAATACTTTTTACTAAGGATGTCTCCACTTGGGCTCAGCTTGATATTGATCCTAGTCATTCTGGCTCACCTAGACTGTCAGTTCCAACTGTCCTCCATTTATCAGTTCTGTCTTATGTTCAAAAGTGCATCCCTGTCTTCTCTGTAGATATCTTCAGTACCCTGTAACTCCCATGTTGTGATCATGTCTCCAGTTCGTCATACCTCTAGTGTTGAAAAGCTTAGTTCTTTTAGCTTATCTTTATATCCTAACTCTTTTTGAGCTCTGGGATCAGCCTAAGGCAAAACCTCTGAACTTTTTTCCATGTTCTTTATGTGTACAATGATGTCAGAGAGTCATTCAGGTGCTGCATACAAAATACTGATCTTACATGTGTGGTGTACATATGCTAATGATGTTACCCTCAACATGTAATTACCTATTTGTAGTTATAGGAGTAAACCTATGCTCATGATATCTTGCCTTCTAAAATTAATATTTTGTTTTTAAGTGGTGGAGATAGTAGTTTGTTCATCACAAAAAATGTTTACTGCCTATTGACATACAAGGGTTAGGAATCTACCACTTAAAACCTGCTTTGGCAGTCCATTCCAGCTACCTACCACCATTTGAAGAAATACTTCATATCAATTTTGCACACATTTTTAAATTTTATTAAGCCATCTTGTTCTAAAGATGGGCATAATTTGAAAGAACAAGAGGGACATTATTATTATTTATTAGGCATTAAACTTATTTGGTATATTTAATGATCAGCCAGAGAAAACAGGGCATATCAGAAAATGAAGTTAGCACTGGGTGAGGGGCCAACACCCCATTAACCCTTTCATAGTCGACAGGCCCTCTCAGAGACTTGTTCTCATTGTCGGCCAAATTAAAAAAAAAAAAAAAAAAAAAAAAAAAAAATCTTATGAAAAGATAGAGAATCTTCTCCCAATCATAATGACACCAAAAGTATGAAATTTAATGGAAAACTTATGGAATTATGCTCTCACGAAGTTAGCGGTCTCGATGATGTTTACGCATCGGCGATTTTGTCCACTTCGAGCCCTATTTTCGGCCAATTCCAGTGTACTTGTCGAAAAAATCATAACTATTTCACTAGAACTCCATTTTTTCTATCGAATGAGTACAAGAAACCACTCATTTACCGATTTCAACTATCCAATACAGTGGTCAGAATTTAGCAATTTTACACAAATTTCAAAAGATGCCAATTTCTGAATAGGGTCCAAAATAAACAAGAAAGGCATTCCTGGCACTAAAATAACATTTCCTCTGTTCCTTAGTCACGTCCCCATCCCCCTCTTGCATTCTTTTGCTTTCCACTTTGAATTTTTATTCTCACAAAAAAAAATAAGATTTACTGTTATGCATACTGCATTAGTGTAGAAATGGTATAAATAATATCAGCGCACTTGTGAAAGAATATTAGACTCACCAGTTGACGTGTATTGGACACAGTATGATTTGTTTACTTTTGAACTTTGGTAAAAATCGAACATTTCTGCTACTTTGAGCTCAATTTCAAGGTACTTTTCTTTGTAAAACCAGTCAAAATCATCTCAATTTCTGTAATATGTCTTCCATTCTATAAAATGAGACCAGGAAAACTAGAATACAACAATAAATACCATACGAAAATACAGTGCAAAGTCGCTGTTTTAATCCAAAACCACGGTCAAAGTTTTTTTTTTCTCATTACGCACTGTGTGCTGCAGGATTTTTTTTTATACCGCGCACACTGACCACATAGACTCATTCTTTCATATGTAGGCCTACCAGCTTTCTCTCACTAGATTTGAGGGCGCTAGAATTTAGGCGTATTAGTACGTCAAAAACCCTGGTGTGTAAGCCGTACTAGTATGGCTGAAACCCTAAAAGAGTTAAACCTTATCAGAATGGGTAACTTTCCCTACAATCTCTATGGAGAACTATTATGAGTCTGGGTTGTCTGTAGCCTTACCTGAAGAATGACACATTTGTTCCCACCCTGGACTGTGAAATGTCAGAGCAGTGATATTGTAAAGCATACAGTGGGCTTTTACACATTGCTAGTTGTATGTTAGGCTACAACTGAAATGTGTGTCTATAACAGTGTCTGCACCTTTAAAAACCTACAATAAACCCCTCTAATTCTACCTCACACACTATAATTGTGTAAATGCAGTTGAAGAATTTCATAGAGCAAAAGAATCTTGATATTAAGCAGTAAATCTACAAAAAAATTAAATATGCCAAATCTGGCTATTGTGATACAATCCACAGATTTTCTAAATCTGCTCAATGGGCCATGAGTGGTACCCCCAGTTCTCTACCTTTGACTGTATTTGCTAAGTGAGAGCAAATTATGTTCACTAGACAGTATTTTTCTTGCCTAATGACTTTCAGAATTTATATAACTTAGGAATATTTCTTTCTTTCAATGCACCAGCCGTATCCCACCGAGGCGGGGTGGCCCAAAAAGAAAACAAAAGCTTCTCCTTTTACATTTAACAATATACAGGAGAAAGGGTTACTAGTCCCTTGCTCCCGGCATTTTAGTCGACTCTTACGACACTCATGGCTTATGTAGGAAGAATTCTGTTCCACTTCCCCATGGAGATAAGTGGAAATAAACAAGAAGAGCTAGTAAGAAAAATAAAAGAAAACCCAGATGGGTCTGTATATATATGCTTGTACATGCATGTGTAGTGTGACCTTAATGTAAGTAGAAGTAGCAAGACCTAACTGAAATCTTGCATGTTTATGAGACAGAAAAAAAGACACCACCATTCCTACCATCTTGTAAAATAATTACATTCTTTTGTTTTACACTCACTTGGCAGGACAGTAGTACCTCCCTGGCAGTTGCTGTCTACCAACCTACTACCTAGGCTTAGGAATACTTAGTTTATATAAAATGCCTGCATGAAAAGTTTGAAGAGAATATTCAGTGTATTAATATCAAGAATTCACAAATGTTCAGTAGAAGATGATGACTTTATTTAGACTAACCCCTTAACTTAGTAACCTGGTATCATAAATTATCATTACACTAATTACATATTCCTGTGCCTTTAATAGTGATGTATCTACTCTAGCTGTATTTCTACAATTGCTTAGCATGTTGGCAATTGATGATAATAAAAAGGGAATAAGCATTTAAAGGAGAAAGCCAGCGCATCCATTATTATTATTATAATAAAAAAGAAGCGCTAAGCCACAAGGGCTATACAGCGCTGCAGGGTAGGAAAGGAAGCAGGGTAGGAAAGGAAGCAGGGAAGGAGGGAGGGGCGCTCAGTAGGTTACAGAAAACAGCGGGGCAGGGGATAGTGCAGGGTAGAGGGTAGCAAGAGATCGAGGTAGAAAGGGCTAAAGGTATCATCAAAGTTTGTGAAGTCAGTCAGTTGTCAAAAAGTCAATGAGAGAGTCCGGATGAAAGGTGGGTCCATCAGCAAGAAGGGAAGGTAAAGAGAGAGCAGCGGAGCGAAGACGACGTTGGAGGTAAATTCTGCGTGCTCGTTGATAAAGCGGGCAGTCTAACAGAATGTGGCTGACCGATAATGGAACCTGACAATTCTCACAGAGAGGAGCAGGGTGCCTCTCCATGAGATATCCACGAGTAAGACAAGTATGGCCAATGCGGAGACGGGAGAGAGTAGTCTCCCAATCTCACTGGTGACAAGAAGACGGCCAGTAACCTATACTCGGTTTAATAGACTGAAGTTTATTATCGAGTAGAGTAGACTAACGTTGTTGCCAAAGGGTGTGAAGGTGGGTGGCTATTACAGCAAAATAGTCCGTAAATGGAACATCTCTATATGAAATTGGTAGGTCATGTACTGCTGACCGAGCAGCAGTGTCTGGCGCATCCATTAAATCAGCTGAATGTCCAAATACATTGCATATTCTATTCCCCACACCTTGCAAGGTAAGGCTAATACATTAAGGGAAGATGTATGGACAAGTCTCTTGCCAGTTCATGCCTCTTATTATATTAACATTGCAGTACAGTAATATCTTGAGTGAGGAGATGAAAGTGTTCTATTTCCTGGTGACCCTAGCTTTGGTTCAGCCAAAGCACATGGTGTAACCCACTAATTGCTCTCTCTTCCATTAAGCATTATAGGCTCATCATGCACAGATCATACAAAATATGTAAGTTATACAGACAATTCAGATATGTACTGAAAAATTAGAAAAATAATCTGTTGTCTCACAATATTTTAGAGCCAAAGACTGAGTTGGCAGTTCTCTTTACATCTCCCAGATAATCTCCCACAGTATTTTGTGTATTACTTTATTTTTCTTGGTTATTAACATATGATCATCTGGTATAGTGGTGGTTTCTATGTTTGGTACAAATTGATAAGGAATTTAATTTTTTTTTTTTTTACCAATGTTGACATGCTGACAGGCCCAGCTTATGCTGCCTCCCACATTATTTTATTAATATCTGTTCTTTGTGATGATTTTATGAAATTCATTCATCTTTGGTATATGTTTGTTGGGAATAGGTGTGGCGAGTTCCTATATCGTTGGTAAAATTTGGTTTGTTCACATGTACTGAGTGTATCAGCTTATAAACCTTGCTACATTCAACTCAGCCCAGTTAGTCCACTTTTATCTTCCCCATTCTTCAAATACTTCAAGGAATAACTAACATAGTGTAAGGTAAGTACAGCAGCAATTTTTACCTAGTAGTAAATTTAAAATTTCTAGAACACAACCCTATTTTCTCCATATGCATGTGTAGTGCAGGAGGTGTTGATTTTCAGGAATGTAACTCCACGTTTTGAGAGATTTCACTGTAGGCGGGGTACGGGTCAGCCTAGGAAAGGTTGGAGGGAGGGGGGTAAAGGAGGTTTTGTGTGCGAGGGGCTTGGACTTCCAGCAAGCATGTGTGAGTGTGTTAGATAGGAGCGAATAAAGACAAATGGTTTTTAGGACTTGACGTGCTGTTGAAGTGTGAGCAGGGTAACATTTATGAAGGGATTCAGGGAAACCGGCAGGCCAGACTTGAGTCCTGGAGACGGGAAGTACGGTGCCTACATTCTCAAGGAGGGGTTAATGTTGCAGTTATATAACTGTAGTGTAAGTGTGCCTCTGGCAAGACAGTGATGGAGTGAATGATGATGAAAGTTTTTCTTTTTTGGGCCACCCTGCCTTGATGGGAAGCGACCGATGTGTTAATAAAAAAAAAATAGAAGTTAAAGATGTGAAACAAATGAATTCCATCAAAAAAATATAAATAATGAAAATCAAAGTACCAGAAATGTCATTGTTTGCAAGCATATTTAAATAAGGAATAATAATAATATTAATAAAATACAAATTCATAAACAGACATGGGAAAATAGATAAGGGGCATTTCCAAGGGACAACAAAGGGAAGAACAAACAGTCGTAATTTAAAATTTAAAAAAAGTAGTCAAGAAGACATAAAAAATATTTTTTGACAATAGTGTGGTTGATAGCTGAACTATGTTCCAAAAGAAGGTTATGTGGTATTTGTAAAATCTTCAAAAATTTATGACAGCAATTATAGATGGGATCTATAAGCATAGCTTTACTCCTAGTTTATAAGAGGTAACTGAACCTACATTTGTATGTATACATAATAAATAGGTGGCTGAATATACTTGCATGTATACATGAAAATAGGCATCTGATCATACACTTGCAAGTATAGTATACACAAATAGATAACTGAGCATATACTTGTACTGTACTGTATATGCAGAAATAGTTAACTGAATGTATTTGTATACACAAATAGGTAACCACACATTCTCTCCTTTCTCCCCTTCTCTCTCATTCTAGAACCTAGCAGCCTAGAACTGTCCCTGAGAACATGAGCTTGTCAAAATGTTTGTGGCGATTCATCATATTATTCAGACAGTTAAGTACACTGTAACAAAATAAAATACAAAGCATGATTTAGTGATTACTTGAAAATGAAGCATATCCATCCACTGTAGATGACAGTAAGAAAACTTGCTTTCAGCATGTGTTTTGACAAAGAAATGCAATAAAGATTGAAACAAACATAAGCTGGTGTTACTGTATCCTATCTTACAATGTAACCAGAGAAGGATAATACTAAACAAGTTTCTAAGTAAAATATGGGATATTTCTATCAAGATGTGCTCTATGTAAACAAAGATTTAATTACCTGCAGAATCTGTCTGCTTCAAGCAACAACAGGTATGCATTTTTTATGAAATGTAAAAATACTAAAAAAATTCTACCTTTATTAGGTATGCTTAGAATTAAAATGTAAAATAAAAGAACAATCTGCTATCCAAAGTCCATATCAACAAAAACATTGTGTTTTCCTCAAAGAAGAAATAAATGTCTTAATTTAACATGAGCAAAGGCCTGTCTACGCTATAAACTATTAACATCAATTATTTATATTTCTACACATTATACAAGTACGTATAAAAAATCTTATAAAAGTTCTGTATTCAAAAATAAATAAGTTGAATTCAAGACTATAGTATCTAGACTCTAACCTTAAGCCTCCACAAAACAAGAGAAATGAGTGTCATGACTTTCCTTTCAGTAATAAACTTACTAAAGTACTGTGCTATACTGGAATATTTCATCTAGCCTTAAGAAAATAAAAAAATAAAATTTTACAAAAACTAACTCTTTACAAGGACCATTAATGAAACAGTCTGGTTCCACAATATTTCAATTATCACAAATTCTGATTGTGTAAGAATTTTTTTGCCCATATAGGGATTTCTGTTTATCAACTTAAGGCTTCCATTGGTTCTGAAGAATCCTGATCAAAATCATCAATAGTCTGATCATGCTTTCTTTTAAGTTTTCCTTTTTCTTGAGAACACTGACCATTGAGAAGAGTCTGCTGGGCTCTGTAAATTGCTTCATACTCAATTAGCTGTTGTTTGAAACCATCATTCGGGTTGATACAATATCTTCTATTTTGCACAAATTCTAGTGCTTCCCTGAAATGAAACCACAATTTAAGTATTGAAAACTTCCTGATTCATGTGAAATGATTCACATGGAAGTGACCAGGAAATCAGGTCACTCTTAGTAATCGAGGTTCAATTGAGGGTAGGTAAAGTAGGTAGGTAGTTTTGGAACTTTAAGAACATTGACCATGGATTGTTCAGCACACTCAGAAATAAAAATACTGTAGTATATAAAATATGCTTAAGAACAATAAAGATAAAAGTAACACATGATATAAAACTGATAGCATTAATAAAACATACAATTCAAAATATAGCCTCTCCTCACTTAATGACGGAGTTGCGTTCCTAAGACCACGTGGGTAAGCGAATTTGTGGCTAAGCAAGGAGCACACTATAATGGTAATGGGTTTGTGTCAACCATCTCTGATATTGTTTTAATGTCACCTTTGCACCATTTATAACATTTGTACTATATTTTTAAATGTTTATACAGCAGTGTACTGTATACTGTAATAAACAGAATAGAGGAAACCAGTTCTAATATACATTATTTAGGTATGCATATTGGTCAGAAAGCCGGTCGTAAGTCTGAGCCGTAAGTAAATGAGTACGTCGCTAAGTGAGGAGAGGCTGTAAATACTAGCACACAAGTTTAAATAAAAATCAGTTAAAAATTGCTTTAAAATTTCAATGTCAAAAGACTCTCCTGAAAGCTCTCAAGAGATTGCTAGGTGCACCCTGGTAATTATAATTACTATGACAAAAGCAAAGAGACTAAGCCATGATCAAACAGCTAAAATGTGCTCCACAGTTAGCATCACCTACAAGCTGCACAAAGGCAGCAGGAGTCCTGCTGACTCCTGTAAAACTTGTTTCTTGTCTGTAGGGCCCACCTGACCTGCCACTTCCCACTACCATACAGTATCTAAGTATGTTGACCCTTGAACTTACTGAGGTAAAAGTCTGGTAAACAGTGCACTTGAAATAGAAACCTCTGCTCCAGCATTTCATTTCCCAGGACAATAACATGGCCTGAGCACCAACAGAACTCCCCATCCTTGTCCTGCGTGTGGAGACAAGACTAACCACTCATGGGTCTTTTGGACGACATGGTGAACAGAAACATTCCAGGCCAGGGTAAACAGAATACTAGAAATCAAAGTAGACAGTGAACCGAGACCCAGTTAAGCCAACTATCAGGACGAGAGCAGGTAGGAAGAATTGTGTGGAGCTCCACAGTGAACAGAGGATTTGGTATCTCTGTATAATAAGAGTCTCCTTGGCAATCACTGAAAGACCAACACTACCTTTACACCTGTCAACAGAGACCTTTAGCCTTGAAGTATGAACAAAATCATGCTCCAAGTAATCAGCCAAGGTTATCAACAGAGCTCAGCACATAGCAATTCCCATCTACCGCCTACAAAAACATACTGCAAGCATCATTCAAGGAGGGCAGAGAGAGAACTCAACCTCTCTGATCATAGACACAGCAAGGCCACAATACAGGAGAACAGCCTGCATCTGAACACAAAAAGCACAGGAGGCTCCCAAAGTGAGAAGGGCTCCCCATTTTTCAACTATAAGGACTGCAAAATAAGCTGGGTTGCCAGGTAAATGCTGAATTTGAAACAGGCAACATAGGCCTAGTTCCTTACATGGAGATCCAGAAAAAGATCATCAAAGTCAACATAGATGCTCTCAACAGGGAAAGTACAAATACACCTGTGCAATGCCCTAGATAATGGACATGAGTTAGCAAGTGCAGCAGGGAAGAACTGGCCGAGTACATCTGGCAGCCATACTCCAGCCTGGAACAGCACAAGGCTGCAAGCAGGCAGAGCATATTCTGCTCATCTGCCCCCAGGTATGATGGGAGAGCATCTTGACAATGTCTAGTGCCCACAGAGCTTCCATTTTGAGCTTCTTAATATGAGATACCCATCTCAGGCCCCTATCAAAGATCATTCATAAAAATGTCACCTGATGCTTAAAGGTAAGGACAACACCATGGGGTAGCACATGAGAAGCAGGCAAGACAGATATTTAATTAATTATGGTGAATGTTTCCTTTTCTCCATGTGTGTCGTAAGAGGCGATTAAAATGCCAGGAGTAAGGGGCTAGTAACCCCTTCTCCTGTATATATTACTAAATTTGAAAGGAGAAACTTTCGTTTTTCCTTTTGGGCCACCCCACCTCTGTGGGATACGGCTGGTACATTGAAAGAAAAGAAGAAGTTTCCTTTTCTGGGTACCCTACTTTGGTGGAAGATGGGTGGTGTTAAAAAATACTCACATTTATATGCAATGCATATTGAATATAAAAAGAAGTCTACAAGATTTCTTGTGCCTGCCATCTTACATGCTCATGAGACAAATAGATGATCAAGAATCCTGTCAAAGAGCAAACATTAATAGGCTTCAGACTGACACTCATATGACAGGATGGCACTACATATGTACCTGGGTGGCTCATGTCTACCTATCTACTAATGTTTGGTGCATGTAATTATTATTCACAGAAGTGGGATGCTATTATTTCTGATTGCTAACTGACACTGAAGATTTGTACATTCCTTAGAAAAATTTAATGACAAACAATAAACACCAGTAACACCTCCCCACCTGCCAAACACTCCTTCCTGCCAGATGCATGCCTTGCCCCTACTGGGGCAGCATATTGCCAGTAGCATCTCCCTGCCTGCCTTTGGAAAATGCTCTCTCAATCCTCATGGCAAATCACTAGAAGGGTGAAGTCTAATATGGTAAACTGGAGGAGAAAGATATCTGGGGAGAGGAAGCACATCCCATTATCAGACTGTATGTAAACTTTTACAAGGGGTTTTTGGGAAACCAGTTAGCCAAACTTGAATTCTGGAGGTGATGGTGATGTTGCAGTTCAGAGGGTTATCTGAACTGTGATATCCATATGGTCTTTGCAAAAAAAAAGGTATTGAATGAATAATAGTGTGTGTTTCTTTTTTGGGACACCCTATCTTGGTTAGAAATGTACAATGTGGTTAATAAAAAGAAAATTAGGAGCAGCCAACTTTTTAGAATAAACCAATTGAGAGAGGTTTTGTTATAGTGTCAAATATTAACTGGCCACATTATCAGCACAAAAAAAAATTAAATTAACATCAAGCACAGTGATCTACTCATGGTTTAACCCTTTCAGGGTCCAGAGGCCAAATTTCGAAGTGTGCACCAGAGTCCAAGAATTTTCAAAAAATAATTTTGTTATTTTTTTCTTATGAAATGGTAGAGAATCTTTTTCTGAAGGTAATAAAACAAAAAGTACGAAATTTGATGGAAAATTGACGAAATTATTCTCTCACGAATTTTGATGTGTCAGCGATATTTACGCATCGGCAATTTTGCTGATTTTGACTCCCAGTTTTGGCCAATTACATTACTGCAGTCAACCAAATTCTTAACTATTTCACTAGTATTACTTCTATTCTATCGAGTGAGCACAAGAAATTGCCAAGTCATCTGTTTCAACTACAAAATAAAGTGATCGGAAATTGGTAATTTGGCCAATTTAATGCAAAGTTCAAAATACTCCAATTTCAAAACAGGGTCCAGAATAAACAATGTAGGCATTCATGGCACTAAACTAACATTTCCTCTGTTCATTAGTTATGTTTTCAGGCTTTACAAATGAATTCCATTTTGATTTTTTATTCACAGTTAAACATAATGAATTTTTATTCAAACCAAAAAATAGAAAATTTAATGATATGCAATAGTAATAATTGTTTAAATAATATCACCACATTTGTGAACGTATATTAGACCCACCAGCTGGCGTGTATTAGACGTGTGAGGTCATTTGTTTACTCTTGAACAGCGGCAAAAATTTAACATTTCCGCTACTTTGAGCACAGTTTCAAGCCATTTCCAGTACTAAAACCAATCAAAATTATCTCTGTTTCTGTAATATATCTTCCATTCTATCAAATGAGACCAAGAAATCACATATACAACTATAAAAAACATACGAAAAAACACTGCAAAGTCGCTGTTTTAGTCAAAAACAACGATCTCAGTTTTTTCTCTCATTATGCACTGTGAGTTGCAGGATTTGTTTTATGTGGTGCACACATACCACATAGATGTATTCTCTCATATCTAGGCCCAAATTTACCGCTCGCAGCTTATCAGAGTGAGCCAAGTTCATGGCGTAGATCTACGGTTTGGACCCTCAACGTAAGGCCATAGATCTACGGCACGGACCCTGAAAGCGTTAAAAACATTTATATTCAACTTACTTATAAGTTAGCGTCTTCTTCTCCATAACATAAGCAACTACAATTGCAGCACTGCGGGAAATTCCAAGGTTGCCATGAACAAGACATTTTCCTCCTGAAGCAAGGCATTCATCAATGAAACTTCGACATTCTGATACATGAGATATGAGGTTTTGAGTCAAGTTGTCTGCCATGTCAAGTATCAAGTACCTGCAAACAATTCAAGATCAATCAATGTGCCTCATTAAATATAATACAGTAATTACATTTTTTTTTAACAAGTTGGCCGTCTCCCACCGAGGCAGGGTGACCCAAAAAGAAAGAAAATCCCCAAAAAGAAAATACAATTCAACACTTTCACCTCACTCACACAATCACTGTTTTTGCAGAGGTGCTCAGAACACAACAGTTTAGAAACATATACGTATAAAGATACACAACATATCCCTCCAAACTGCTAATATCCCGAACCCCTCCTTTAGATTGCAGGCATTGTACTTCCCATTTCTAGGACTCAAGTCCGGCTATATAAAAATAACCGGTTTCCCTGAATCCCTTCACTAAATATTACCCTGCTCACACTCCAACAGATCGTCAGGTCCCAAATACCATTCGTCTCCATTCACTCCTATCGATCATGCTCATGCACACCTGCTGGAAGTCCAAGCCCCTCGCCCACAAAACCTCCCTTACCCATTCCTTCCAACCTTTTTGAGGACGACCCCTACCCCGCCTTCCTTCTCCTACAGATTTAAATGCTCTCCATGTCATTCTACTTTGATCCATTCTCTCTAAATGACCAAACCACCTCAACAACCCCTCTTCAGCCCTCTGACTAATACTTTTATTAACTCCACACCATACATTTATTAAACAAAAATACCAACCACTCCAACACTATATCCCGCCATGCTTTTAGCATTTCTGTCATAATCCCGTCAGTTCCAGCTGCTTTACTCCCTTTCATTCTACATAATGCCTCACGCACCTCCCCCACACTCACATCCTGTTCTTCTTCACTCCTAAAAGATGGTATACCTCCCTGTCCAGTGCATGAAATTACTGCCTCCCGTTCTTCGCCGACATTAAAAAGTTCCTCAAAATATTCTCGCCATCTACCCAAAACCTCCATCTCCCCATCTACTAACTCCCCTACTCTGTTTTTAACTGACAAATCCATTTGTTCCCTAGGCTTTCTTAACTTGTTTAACTCACTCCAAATTTTTTTCTTAGTTTCATTAAAATTTCTTGACAGTGCCTCTTCCACTCTATCATCTGCTCTCCTTTTGCACTCTCTCACCACTCTCTCCACCTTTCTTTTACTCCCCATATACTCTACTCTTCTTATAACACTTCTGCTTTGTAAAAGCCTCTCAAAAGCTAACTTTTTCTCTTTTGTCACAACCTTCACTTCGTCATTCCACCAATCACTCCTCTTTCCTCCTGCACCCACCCTCCTATAACCACAAACTTCTGCCCCACATTCTAATACTGCATTTTTAAAACTATTCCAACCCTCTTCAATCCCCCCACTGCTCATACTTGCACCAGTCCACCTTTCTGCCAATAGTTGCTTATATCTCACCCGAACTTCCTCCTCCCTTAGTTTATACACTCTCACCTCCCTCTTACTTATTGTTGCCATTTTCCTCTTTTCCCATCTACCTCTTACTCTAACTGTAGCTACAACTAAATAATGATCCAATATGTCAGTTGCCCCTCTATAAATGTGTACATCCTGGAGCCTACCCATCAACCTTTTATCCACCAATACATAATCTAACAAACTACTTTCCTTATGTGCTATATCATACCTTGATATTTATTTATCCTCTTCTTCATAAAATATGTATTACTTATTACTAAACCTCTTTCTACACATAGCTCAATTAAAGGCTCCCCATTTTCATTTACCCCTGGCACCCCAAATTTACCTACTACTCCTTCCACAACATTTTTGCCCACTTAGCATTGAAATCCCCAACCACCATTACTCTCACACTTGGTTCAAAACTCCCCATGCATTCACTCAACATTTCCCAAAATTTCTCTCTCTCCTCTACACTTCTCTCTTCTCCAGATGCATATACACTTACTATAACCCACTTTTCACATCCAACCTTTATTTTACTCCACATAATCCTTGAATTAATACATTTATAGTCCCTCTTTTCCTGCCATAACTTATCCTTCAACATTATTGCTACTCCTTCTTTAGCTCTAACTCTATTTGAAACCCCTGACCTAATCCCATTTATTCCTCTCCACTGAAACTCTCCTACCCCCTTCATCTTTGTTTCATTTAAAGCCAGGACATCCAGCTTCTTCTCACTCATAACATACACAATCATCTCTTTCTTATCATTTGCACAACATCCACGCACATTCAGACTTCCCACTTTGACAATTTTCTTCTTCTTATTCTTTATAGTAATTATTACAGGAAAAGGGGTTACTAGCCCATGGTTCCCGGCATTTTAGTTGACTTTTACAAC
Organism: Cherax quadricarinatus; assembly: GCF_038502225.1. NCBI lineage: Eukaryota > Metazoa > Arthropoda > Malacostraca > Decapoda > Parastacidae > Cherax > Cherax quadricarinatus. The sequence goes on along the minus strand of NC_091332.1, from coordinate 8,229,152 downwards.
ACACATGGCTTATGGAGGAAAGATTCTTATTCCACTTCCCCATAGATATAAAAGGAAAAGTAGTAAGTCCAAGAACTATTAAGGTAAAATCAAAGAAAACTCAGATGAGTGTGTATAACTAAACATGTACATGTATGTGTAGTGTGACCTAAGTGTAAGTAGAAGTAGCAAGACGTACCTGAAATCTTGTATGTTTATGAGACAGAAAAAAGACACCAGCAATCCTACTATCACGTAAAACAATTACAGGTTGCCGTTTTACACTCACTTGGCAGGACGGTAGTACCTCCCTGGGCGGTTGCTGTCTACCAACCTACTACTATCATTTATAGTTCACATATTCAAGTTTTTAAAGGTGAGAAAGTAGTACCTCGAGGTAGGGTGCTTGAACGTTCACCAGGTAAATATGTAAGTGGTAATGATATTAGAGGGGAATGAATTCAAGGCACCTGATATGGTATCAAAAGTAATACAATATTTACAAAGAAATTCAGGTAGACTGGTTCTGAAAGTTAAGAGGGGTATGTTCTTCTGGACAGGCAGCCAGAAAGTGAGTGGCCTGGTGGTTAACGCTCTCGCTTCACACGGCGAGGGCCTGGGTTCGATTCCCAGCCAGATTAGAAACATTGGACGTGTTTCTTTCCACCTGTTGTCTATGTTCCCCATCAGTAAAATGGGTACCTGGGTGTTAGTCGACTGGTGTGGGTCGCATCCTGGGACACTGACCTAATTTGCCCGAAATGCAGAGCATAACAAGGGACTTTCTATATACAGTACATAGAAACTGAAGGACTGAAACCTGAACAAGTGTTTAATTGTGATGAAACAGGCCTGTTCTGGAAGAAAATGCCAAGCAGGACCTACATTACTCAGGAGGAAAAGGGACTCCCAGGACATAAGCCTATGAAAGACAGGTTTACTCTTCTCATGTGTGCCAATGCTACTGGTGATTGCAAAGTGAAGCCTTTATTAGTGTATCACTCTGAAACTCCCAGAGCGTTCAGGCAAAAGAATGTCCTCAAGGATAATTTGTGTGTGCTGTGGAGGGCAAACAGTAAGGTATGGGTCACTAGGGAATTTTTCTATAACTGGTTACACCATGCATTTGCCCCCAATGTGAAAGATTACCTAACTGAAAAGAAATTAGAACTTAAGTGCCTCCTGGTGTTAGACAATGCCCCTGGTCATCCTACAGACGTGGCAGAGCGACTTTATGGGGACATGAGCTTCATTAAGGTGAAGTTTTTGCCTCCTAATACCACTCCTCTCCTGCAGCCCATAGACCAGCAGGTTATTTCCAACTTCAAGAAACTGTACACAAAAGCTCTGTTTGAAAGGTGCTTTGTAATGACCTCAGAAACTCAACTGACTCTAAGAGAGTTTTGGAGAGATCACTTTAATATCCTCAATTGTGTAAACCTTATAGGTAAGGCTTGGGAGGAAGTGACTAAGAGGACCTTGAACTCTGCTTGGAAGAAACTGTGGCCAGAATGTGTAGACAAAAGGGATTTTGAAGGGTTTGAGGCTAACCCTGAGATGATTATGCCAGTTGAGGAATCCATTGTGGCATTGGGAAAGTCCTTGGGGTTGGAGGTTAGTGGGGAGGATGTGGAAGAGTTGGTGGAGGAGGACAATGAAGAACTAACCACTGATGAGCTGATAGATCAACTTCAAGAGCAAGAGGCCAGACCTGGGGAAACTGGTTCAGAGGAGGGGAGAGAGAAATTGAAGAAGTTGCCTACTACAAAGATTAAGGAAATCTGTGCAAAGTGGCTTGAAGTGCAAACCTTCATGGATGAAAATCACCCTCACACAGCTATTGCAAGCCGTGCTGGTGATTATTACACTGACAATGTTGTGAAACACTTTAGGCAAGTCATAAAGGAACGAGAGGTACAGGCCACTATGGACAGATATCTTGTGCGAAAGAAGTCCAGTGACTCTGAAGCTGGCCCTAGTGGCATTAAAAGAAGAAGGGAAGTAACCCCAGAAAAGGACTTGCTACCTCAAGTCCTAATGGAAGGGGATTCCCCTTCTAAACAGTAAGAAGATAATGCTCTCCCCTCCTCCCATCCCATCAATCATCACCAGATCTTCAATAAAAGTAAGTGTCATGTAAGTGTGCATGCCTTTTTCAGTTTGTGTGTATTAAAATTAACATTTCATGTGGTAAAAAATTTTTTTTTTCATACTTTTGGGTGTCTTGCACGGATTAATTTTATTTCCATTATTTCTTATGGGGAAAATTCATTCACATAACGATTATTTCGCATAACAATTACCCCTCTTGCACGGATTAAAATCGTTAACCGGGGGTCCACTGTAGTAGTATGTCATTGTTGTCAGCTAGGACTGTATACCTTGTACATGTACTTGTAGTAAATAAAGATATTATTATTATTATTATTATTGTCAAAGTCACTCTAGAAGCACTGGTACAAAATTAACCTTACAAATAATTTGTATTCTTTGTGTTTAAATTTACAAACAATTAATGTTCCTGGTGTTTTCAACTCAGATAACTTGACTGTAAACCATATACAACAATAGTAAAACATATTTTTCCTACAAATATGTTCTGTAAGTGCAGATGCTTGTAACTTAGCTATTCGTAAGTTTGGGAAACCTGTATACAGAAAAACACAATTCACTTTATGAAAATGGACTTTAAGCACCTCCTTTTTTAACTTCAACATTCTTAACTTATTGTGTAATTCAATCATACAATTTTAACTCACATTACCTTACTACACATAACACTGATTAAGGATACTCATCAATTATTATAATTACTTACTTTATTTTGTCAGGGAAATTAGCTCGAACCAACTGTGCTTCTATACTCTGTCTGATGCATATGATGTGTGTGATTCCATTATTCAAAAGGGTATTGAACTGAAAAAGCAAATAAAAAATATTCAGTTTCATATTCAGTTTATTTTCACATGATTTTTATGGATGTGTTCTTGTTTCTTTGGTCTCATTTGATAGAATGGAAGATATATTACAGAAATAGATATGATTTTCAATGGTTTCACAATGGAAAGTACCTTGAAATTGAATTCGAAGTAGTGGCAATGTTCGATTTTTGCCAATGTTCAAGAGTAAACAAATAATGTCACCGTCCAATATGTGTCCAACTGGCTTTTCTAATACGTAGTCATGAATTGGTTGACATTATTTTCTGCACTGTTTATTCTAGACCCTATTTTAAAATTGGCATCTCTTGAAATTTGTGAGAAAATTGGCCAAATTACCAATTTCTGACCACTTTATTGGGTAGCTGAAATAGATAAATGGGTGGATTCTTGTGCTCAATCGACAGAATAGAAGGAATACTATCGAAATACCTACGAGTTTGGTAGATTGGAACAATGGAATGGACCAAAAATAGGGCGTAAAGTGAATGAAATCCCTGATGCGTAAATATCACTGTTGGGTTGAATGTATTCTAACTTAACCACTCTGTAATCCAGCAAAATTACTAATCCGGCACCCTACAGGTCCCGATGATGCTGGATTAGTGATGGTCAACCTGTATTGTACCATTACAGTACAGTACTATTATCATTCACAGGGAAGCGCTAAACCCATATGGGTCATGCAAAGCCTGGGAAATGTGAGGGGAAGAGAAATATTACTGTCTGTTCAGAGGTTGAAATGACTGCATAAACTCCTTGAATCAACAGCCCTTCAACATCAAGGTAAACTCCCACCTTGAAGTATAATTTTTTTTAACACTTCGGCTGTTTCCCACCGAGGCAGGGTGAAGTATGTGTAATATAATTATACATTAACTAAATGACATCACTACCAATTTTGATGAAAACGGAAATCTGCCTGCTATTTAGGGTGAAAAATAGGGTGCTTGGTTTTTCATTATGCATTTGAACTGCTCAAGCCCTATACCCATGGTTAAAGTGATTCAGTGTCAAGCAGTACAGTGGAACCTCTACTTGTGAGCATCCATGTGTGAGTTTTTCCAAATACGAGCAGTCGATGGGTTGATTTTTTTGTTTCCACACGCGAGCAAAATTTCCATAAGTGAGGAGACCTCAAAGGAGGTTCCTTGACGCTGGTGATGGGCCCTTGATCTAGGGAATTGTATCTCATTTGTTTGTTGGACTATCTTATTGAAACTTGGGCAATGTATGATGGAAAGATGCTTCTTAATGTACACCAAAAATGAAAGAAATCGGAGCATAAATAATGGAGGTGACTTCTCAGCAATTAGCCACCCCTTAGTGGTATTTTTCTATGGTTTTTTATGGTTGTATTCTCGTTTTTTTTGGTCTCATTTGATAGAATGGAAGATATATTACAGAAATAGATATGATTTTGATTGTTTTCATGATGAAAAGTACCTTGAAATTGAGCTCAACGAGGGAGAAATGCTCATTTTCTTGACTATGTTCAAGAGTAAACAAATGATGTCACTGTCCATTCCAATATGCAGTCGTGAATGGGTTGACATTATTTATACAATTATTGCAATAAGGCATAACAGTAAATCTTATATTTTTTGTGTGAATAAAAATTACAAATTATTTATATTGTAATAATAATAATAGTAATAATAATATGTATAATAATAATACGTATAATAATAATAATAGTATAATAATATATATTATTTTTATATTTATTATCACACTGGCCGATTCCCACCAAGGCAGGGTGGCCCGAAAAAGAAAAACTTTCACCATCATTCACTCCTTCACTGTCTTGCCAGAAGGGTGCTTTACACTACAGTTTTTAAACTGCAACATTAACACCCCTCCTTCAGAGTGCAGGCACTGTACTTCCCATCTCCAGGGATAATATAATATAATACAACAATAATAATAATAATACGTATAATAGTAATACATATAATAATAATATACGTATAATAATAATATATATAGAATAATAATGTACTACACAATAATAATTATAATAATAGATGGCTTCAAAAGGCTGTCACTAGATGGCAGTGTTTACCACAACAAAGAGGGATAAGTTGTGGCCACCTCCACCTGTTACATAATGACATTTTATTCATTCTAGATAAATAAGCCGCAGAGTTGATGGAGTATTTCGTCCTGTCTCCAGACAAACTCTTGTTGGCTGTTGCCGCTGCCACACATATAATGACATATTTTATTCATTTTAGAGTATATATCAGGTTTATATGTTACTTATATTGTTTGTTATGTCATATTAGATGAACTATGATAGATAAATAAGCCGCAGAGTTGATGATAGCGAAATATTCAAGGAGTATTTTGTCCTGTCTCCAAACACTCATCGGCTGCCGCCGCCACACATATAATGACATATTTTATTCATTCTACGGTATATGTCAGGTTTCTATGTTATTTATATTGTTTGTTATGTCATGTTAGATGAACTGTGATAGATAAATAAGCCGTATAGATGATATTAGCGAAATTATTCAAGAAATATTTTGTCCGGTCTCCAGACAAACTGTCGTCCACCCCCAACACCGCCCATACCACTACATGAATTACATATTTTATTCATTTTAGAGTATATATCAGGTTTCTATGTTATTTATATTGTTTATTATGTCATATTAGATCAAGTGAGATAGATAAATAAGCAGTAAAGTTGATATTAGCCAAATTATTGAAGTACAGAATTCCACTGGAATGGATTAAATGCATTTCAATTAATTTAAATGAGAAAAATTGACTCTGTAAACAAGCAAATCCACTTGCGAGCAAGGTCATGGAACGGATTAAACTAGCAAGTAGAGGTTCCACTGTATCTGCATGTCACTAATGAGAAGCATGCACAGTAACTGTTATGAAAACATTCACTCTCTCTTCTAGCAATGGTGAAAAATGTCCTTCAAGCCATCAAAAATCAAGAGCATGTAAGCACTTTCCTCTTGAGCACTTTGCATGAAATTGTCTATACAATATTTTTAATGTTATCATTGACAATTTTGCAACAGCCAATGCCAGAATTTTTTATTTTAAAGAAACTGAATTAATTTATTAATACAGATCCTCCCTAATTTACATTCAAGTTCTGTTCCGACCGACTGGTCGAATCTTGAAATGGATGGATGTCAGAATTATGCTAACATGGCATGTAGATCTGTATACTTGTACAACATCTACATAAATTTCTGTCACAGTTATCTCATTTTTTTTTTTATCAACTTGCTTTATTCCCCTAAGTTTCGTTACCCATAAACTAATGTTCCTTCCTTACCCGTAGGTATCATTCACAAATAATTTTGTCTAATTTATAGTGTATTTTTTTGGGTTGTAAGTGCAGATGGACGTAAGTCACATAGGTTGGAAGTTGGGGAGGATCTGTACAGTATAGCATAATATGGTGCATATGGTAATTTATTCTTCTTGTCATAAAATACGTAAGTAAAACCTTGATTCAATGGACTCCGATCAAACACAATTTGGTTTTAACTGACAAAATCTATGGCTGAACAACATCCAGAAATTGAGGACAAAGTCCTTTCTAAATTTAAATTTGTCCACCTTGAATACACTGCTCCAAGTCCTGTCTTGGTTAGATATTTTCAGCATGTTATTTATATTCCCTTTACCTATCTGTTTTCCAGCCTATCTTCGTAAGAAAAGTATCGGATACATGGAATCAACTCAGTCATCCTTCTGTGTATTTTTCTAGCACATACATAATCTAAATAATGCTCTACCAAATTATACAAGATTGAAGTACAACTTTAATAAGATTGAATTATTTGTAATTTCTTGATAAGCCAAGAATTCTTTTATTGTAAACACTGATGCATTGTCATCCTGACATTAAATTTCTACTAACCAGAGCTCCTAAATTTTTTTTGCATTCAGTTTGACTAAGATCTAAAGCATTTAGCTTATAGGTGCCATAGTTTTTTCCTAGGATTAGAACCACAATGAACTGCACCTGCAATTCTTCGACCACAACATTACCTATATAGGTCATCTGCAACTTTCTAATGTCCTCAGCAGAAATTATCTGATGGCCTATTTTAGTATCATTGGCAAACTTAATATATCACTATTTATTCCTTCATCTATGTCATTTATGCAGATTGTCAACAAAAAGGGTCCTAATACTGACCCCTGTGGCACAACACTTGTAATGGGTTCTCATTTTGATTTCTCCCCACTTATGTACACACACTGTCACCTACTGGTCAGCCATACCTTGATACAGGAGATAATTTCTCCACCTACACCATGTGTAGTTGCTTTCTTCAAGTTTCCTATGGTACTCTCAAAAGCCTTGGTGAAGTTCAAGGACAAAATATTGTATTCTTTATCATGGTTTACTGCCTCAAATACCTAAGTGCAAAAGATTAGTAAATTCATAAGGCAAGAATTCCCTTTAGTAAGTTATTATTTTCAAGTGAGTGCTAAACCTATAAGGGTCATATAGTGCCTAAGGGAGTGGGAGTTAATAATCAGATTCAATCCAAGGAAATAGAGTGTAATTTCAATTCTTTGGATCACGAGCCCTTCACCAGTGCCAAGGCATCTCCTTTAATGAGACCCCTTTCTACAACTGTGCTGAGATTCATTAATCAAATTATATCTTTCAGTGGCTTTGATAAAAGTGAACAAGAGCCATAAACTAACAATTAAATATTTAAAAAGCAAATCCTATATATGTATATTGTATTTGCTCCATAATAACCAGTTAGCCAGACTTTAGTCCAGGAGGTGGGAAGTACAATGCCTACACTTCAAAGGAGGAGTTTGGGATATTTGGTGTTTGGAGTGATATCTGAACTGTCATATCTGTAAGCCTCTGCAAAGACAGTGATTATATATGACTGATGGTGAGTGTGTTTTTCATTTTTGGGTCACCCTGCCTCGGTGGGAGACGAGCAGTGTTGAAAAAAAAAAATGGAGACAGAAGCTCAAAAGATTAATTGGTCTGTACATTTTGATCCCCTTCTGGGATCCTCTTCAGCAGATGCAAAACTGAAAGGAGAACATGAATATATAAGGAAGGCTGCATCTCTCCCCATACAAGGGAGTGGCACATAGGGGAGCATGTCAAGTAGTGAGTGGGTGAGATGACAGGTCCTGTACATGTCTCCCCCACACACTACTCCCTTGTACGAGGAAAGGTGCAACCTTCCCTATGTGATCATGTTCTCCTTTCACTTTCGTATCTGCTGAAGAGGATCCCAGAAGGAAATTGATATGTAAAAAACAATTAATCTTCCTAGTTTCTGTTTCCATGTGGGCTATTATTGAGCACTGACAAGTGTTCATTACACTTCATTTATCCATATCTTAAGTTAGTCTCAAGTTTGTCCGAAATGCTCTGTATATTAAGAGACTTTCTGCATTCACCTCTGTACAAACATTCTATCATTGTATCTTATATTGTATTTGTATATCTATACCATAATTTATTGAGCAATTTTACCTTGGATTTAGTAGCTGCACTATAGGGGCCAAGAAAAAGTCCTGGAAGAATCTCTTGCATTTCCCGTCTCATGTGATAGACCCAGTCTACTTCCATAGTAATAATTTACTATCACCTTGTAATTTATGCTGAAAATACAAGATAAGTTAGAAACAATCTGATCTTTTCCTACATATTTATTTGTGTCCGTATCTGTAAGGTGGACTCAAGAGTTCATGTGCGTGTATGTACATTCACCAGTGTACACAATACAAATAATCTGAACTATTAATGCTCAAGCTTTAGTATCTGTGCAGATAAGCAGAATTACACACATGTACTGTACTCTCATAAGCAAGCAAGTTTATTTAGGTACAGGCACACATAAGTAAAATTATCATACATAGTTTAACATATGTGGGGCTTCATAGCCAACCACTTTTCAAGATCTTATTTAGCTGGAAGATGATGATTTTGTTTGGATTGTTAACCAAGGGGATTAGTAGCCACCCAGCCTAACCCAGTAAGTCAGGTTGTCATCAAGGGCTCTGCAGTATTTCCACTGGGGTCCTTTAATCTTCTCTACCACGATGCAACCCACACCAGTTGCCTATTACCCAGGTACCTACTTACCACCAGGTGAACAGGGGCATCAGGTATACCTGGAGAGGGTTTCGGGGTCAACACCCCTGTGGCCTGGTCTGTGACCAGGCCTCATGGTGGATCAGGGCTTGATCAAACAGGCCATTACTGTTGGTCGCACGCAACCCGATGTACAAACCACAGCCCGGCTGGTCAAGTACTGACTTTAGGTGCCTGTCCAGTGCCTTCTTGAAGACAGCCAGGGGTCTATTGGTAATTCCCCTAATGTATGCTGGGAGGCAGTTGAACAGTCTTGGGCCCCTGATACTTATTGTGTTGTCTCTTAACGTGATAGTGGCACCCCTGATTTTCCAGGTGTATATAATCATGTATCTCTCCTGCCTGCATTCCAGGGAGTAGAGGTTCAGGAACTTCAAGCGCTCCCAGTAATTGAGGTGTTTTATCTCAGTTATGCGCACTGTGAAGGTTCTCTGTACATTTTCTAGAACAGCAATTTCACCTGCCTTGAAAGGTGCTGTTACTGTGCAGCAATATTCCAGCCTAGATAGAACTAGTGACCTGAAGAGTGTCATCATGGGCTTGGCATCCCTAGTTTAGGTTTTCATTATCCATCCTGTCATTTTTCTAGCAGATGTGATTGATACAATGTTATGGTCATTGAAAGTGAAATCCTCTGACATGATCACTCCCAGGTCTTTTACATTAGTTTTTTGCTCTATCATGTGGCTGGAATTTGTTTTATACTCCGATACAGTTTTAATTTCCTCACGTTTTCCATATCGGAGTAATTGAAATTTCTCATCATTGAACTTCATATTGTTTTCTGCAGCCCATTTAAAGATTTGGTTGATGTCCGCCTGGAGTCTTGTGGTGTCTTCAATGGAGGACACTCATGCAAATTCGGGTGTCATCTGCAAAGGAAGACACAGTGCTGTGGCTTACATCCCTGTTTATGTCAAATATGAGGATTAGGAACAGGAAGAGAGCAGAACAGAACTTTTCACCATAGCCGCCTCAGACTTTACTCTGTTTACTACTACTATTTGTGTTCTATTTGTTAGGAAATTATAGAGCCATCTACCAATTAATATGCCCATTTCCACTCGTGCTGAGGAGCGGACAACAGTCGTACAGTATCCAAGCTGAAGCTGCTATTAACTGAGCCAAGAAAAGCACTGATTATGTATGTGTATGTGTACTCACCTAGTTGAGGTTGTACTCACCTAGTTGAGGTTGCGGGGGTCGAGTCCGAGCTCCTGGCCCCGCCTCTTCACTGATCGCTACTAGGTCACTCTCCCTGAGCCGTGAGCTTTATCATACCTCTGCTTAAAGCTATGTATGGATCCTGCCTCCACTACATCGCTTCCCAAACTATTCCACTTACTGACTACTCTGTGGCTGAAGAAATACTTCCTAACATCCCTGTGATTCATCTGTGTCTTCAGCTTCCAACTGTGTCCCCTTGTTACTGTGTCCAATCTCTGGAACATCCTGTCTTTGTCCACCTTGTCAATTCCTCTCAGTATTTTGTATGTCGTTATCATGTCCCCCCTATCTCTCCTGTCCTCCAGTGTCGTCAGGTTGATTTCCCTTAACCTCTCCTCGTAGGACATACCTCTTAGCTCTGGGACTAGTCTTGTTGCAAACCTTTGCACTTTCTCTAGTTTCTTCACGTGCTTGGCTAGGTGTGGGTTCCAAACTGGTGCCGCATACTCCAATATGGGCCTAACATACACGGTGTACAGGGTCCTGAATGATTCCTTATTAAGATGTCGGAATGCTGTTCTGAGGTTTGCTAGGCGCCCATATGCTGCAGCAGTTATTTGGTTGATGTGCGCTTCAGGAGATGTGCCTGGTGTTATACTCACCCCAAGATCTTTTTCCTTGAGTGAGGTTTGTAGTCTCTGACCCCCTAGACTGTACTCCGTCTGCGGCCTTCTTTGCCCTTCCCCAATCTTCATGACTTTGCACTTGGTGGGATTGAACTCCAGGAGCCAATTGCTGGACCAGGTCTGCAGCCTGTCCAGATCCCTTTGTAGTTCTGCCTGGTCTTCGATCGAGTGAATTCTTCTCATCAACTTCACGTCATCTGCAAACAGGGACACCTCAGAGTCTATTCCTTCCGTCATGTCGTTCACAAATACCAGAAACAGCACTGGTCCTAGGACTGACCCCTGCGGGACCCCGCTGGTCACAGGTGCCCACTCTGACACCTCGCCATGTACCATGACTCGCTGCTGTCTTCCTGACAAGTATTCCCTGATCCATTGAAGTGCCTTCCCTGTTATCCCTGCTTGGTCCTCCAGTTTTTGCACCAATCTCTTGTGTGGAACTGTGTCAAACGCCTTCTTGCAGTCCAAGAAAATGCAATCCACCCACCCCTCTCTCTCTTGTCTTACTGCTGTCACCATGTCATAGAACTCCAGTAGGTTTGTGACACAGGATTTCCCGTCCCTGAAACCATGTTGGCTGCTGTTGATGAGATCATTCCTTTCTAGGTGTTCCACCACTCTTCTCCTGATAATCTTCTCCATGATTTTGCATACTATACATGTCAGTGACACTGGTCTGTAGTTTAATGCTTCATGTCTGTCTCCTTTTTTAAAGATTGGGACTACATTTGCTGTCTTCCATGCCTCAGGCAATCTCCCTGTTTCGATAGATGTATTGAATATTGTTGTTAGGGGTACACATAGCGCCTCTGCTCCCTCTCTCAATACCCATAGGGAGATGTTATCTGGCCCCATTGCCTTTGAGGTATCTAGCTCACTCAGAAGCCTCTTCACTTCTTCCTCGGTTTTGTGTGTGTGTGTGTGTGTGTGTGTGTGTGTGTGTGTGTGTGTGTGTGTGTGTGTGTGTGTGTGTGTGTGTGTGTGTGTGTGTGTGTGTGTGTGTGTGTGTGTGTGTGTGTGTGTGTGTGTGTGTGTGTGTGTGTGTGTGTGTGTGTGTGTGTGTGTGTGTGTGTGTACTCACCTATTTGTACTCACCTATTTGTGGTTGCAGGGGTCGAGTCACAGCTCCTGGCCCCGCCTCTTCGCTGTGTGTGTGTGTGTGTGTGTGTGTGTGTGTGTGTGTGTGTGTGTGTGTGTACACACAATTAGTTTTTTCAAGTCAAACAATGCTTGTTGTGTCCTGTTTTTTATTTTATTTAAACTTTGCAACAAAATCAAATGCTGTACCATGACTGAAAGCAAAAGTTGTAACTTTAAGCTTAGTAAGTTTTAATATTAGGGTTCGAGTATACCTGGAGAGAGTTCTGGGGTTCAATGCCCGGTCTGTGACCAGGCCTCATGGTGAACCAGGGCCTGATCAACCAGGCTGCTACTGCTAGCCGCACGCAATCCAACATACGAACCACAACCCGGCTGGTCAGGTACTGACTTTAGGCACCTGTCCAGTACCTAAAGTGCTCATAGCTAAAGTAGTAGCATTCTCATCCCTCACACTGAGGGACCGGAGATCACTCTCAGCATGAGTGGAAACGGGCAATATTCCTTATACATGATGTCCCTGATCACCTAGCAGTAAGTAGGTACTGGATGTTAGTCAACTATTGTGGGTTGCATCCTGAGGGGGGGGGGTGGAGTATTAAAGGACCCCAACGAACTTGACTATTCGGTTATCCTGGGTTACTAACCTTTTGAGTTACTAATAATAATAATAAATCTAGGTCATCATTTATTTCCATTAGGGTTCTTGTAGAGCACCTGTTTGATTCACATGTTTAACATATTACCTAACAACAGGGAGACATATCTAGAAAACATCAAGAGTGGAGTGCTTCTAACAAGTCAGGTACAGCCCTGGACGTTCTCACTTGCCTGCTGTAAGCAGGAGGAGCAGCAGCAGCAGGAGGGACAGCAGGTAGTGACCTCCTCACCACAGCTTGGACTGGAGTATTCTCCTTCACTCATCTACTGTTTGTGGTAATTCAACCTTCCCAGTGTGATCCCTCGCTGAATACGTGTGAGGCTCCTCACGTGTATGTACATATAAGCTTCAGAGAGTGCTGTCAAAGGCTCAGCTAGTGAAATATGTCAGCAAAATACATCATCGCGCCCACTGCCAGCCTCGTGTTCCAACAATTGTAAACACTCTGATGTAGTAACAAAAAGTTCAAGAATTTTTTACTATTTCGCAATTTCACTTGTTAGGAATACCAAATTGGAGCGTATATGAATAAAAATAACCTACTTTAGGTTATATTAAATAAATGTATGTAGCCCTTGGGCCTTTATAAGACTTAAAATTATACCATAAGTGTTACCTGTTTTGTTGACTGTTATTATTAGGACAAATATAGTTTACTAAATGAACTAATCACCCGGTCATATATATTTAAATACTTTATTGATATGCTTAATTTATTTTCTTAAAAGAAATATAAGATGAACATGAAAGTTAATGTTGTTGGAGTTAAAGGTCGTAACCGGTTGAGGAACCGAATAAAAACCATCGTCGGACCTCCGGGTTCAGATGCTTACCGAAGCCTCAGAACGACCCCGCCTGGTCATTTATCAAATTCAAATTTTATTCTCTATAAGGATTACAATGCTGAGTTTACAGAATTTGGTTATTGTGTGGTTTACATATAGTAAAATAATGATTACAGAGTGTACCACTAGAACACCTAGCATGGCTAGGCATTTCGGGCAGACTTAGTTTAATTCTTAATTTTAAAATATTACAAATTATGAGGTAAGTTGGTATTATGGTTAAGTGACTAAATACTAGTTTGTGAGTTTAGCAATGTGAATGCTTTTGTTTTGGCACAGTACATAGTTTCAGTATTGGAGTATCACAGGATTCATTATTTTAAGATTGAGATTAATATTTCTGTTTATGGTCAAATGGGTGAGTGAGTGTGTGAACCACCAGGTGGTATTCGTGTAGTTAGTTGACGGGGTGTATCAGGGAGATAAGATGTTTTCTAATGGTAGTTTTGAAGGTGATGAATGTGTCTGCAGTTCTAGAGTTCTCAGGAAGGGTGTTCCAGATTTTAGGGCCTTTGACATACATTGAATTTTTGTAAAGGTTTAGTCGGACACAGGGAATGTCGTAGAGATGTTTGTGTCTGGTGTTATGCCTGTGGGTTCTGTCACAACTATCAAGAAAGCGTTTTAGGTCAAGGTTGATATTGGAGTTTAAGGTCCTGTAGATGTAGATTGCACAGTAGTAAGTGTGGATGTACTGAACAGGGAGTAAGTTTAGATCTATGAAGAGTGGGGGGGGGGGTGTTGCCAGGGATGGGATTTGGTGATTATTCTTACTGCAGCTTTTTGTTGGGTTATTATTGACTTTAGGTGTGTTGCTGCAGTTGATCCCCAAGCATAAATAGCATAGGTGAGGTATGGATAAATAAGTGAGTGGTATAGTGTGAGAAGGGCATTTTGCGGCACGTAGTATCGTATCTTGGAGAGGATCCCAACCGTTTTGGATACTTTTTTGGTTATGTGTTGGATATGGGTGCTGAAATTCAGGTTGTTGTCAAGGTATAGGCCTAGGAATTTGCTCTCATTATGTCTGGTAATTAGAGTGTTGTCGATCTTAATGTTAATTTGTGAATCTCCTGCTCTGCTACCAAACATAATATAGTAGGTTTTGTCAGTGTTAAGCGTAAGTTTATTGGCTGTCATCCAAGTCGATATTTTGATCAGCTCCTCGTTAACAATGGTGTTGAGGGTGGCAAGATTAGGGTGAGAGATGACATAAGTCGTGTCGTCAGCCAAGAGAATGGGTTTCAGGTGCTGGGATCAGTTATTCCATTTTCCTTGTGTGTGTGTGAAACATACAAAGCCAACCAAGACTTGTTTTAGCTCCTGGGCCATGTAGGCAACGACCTAGCTTAGCACAATGAGTGTCCGTGGTTCAATCCCAAGCCGATTACAAACACTGGGAATGTTGCCTTCAACATGACTCACGAAATTGTAATGACACGATTGCAAACAAACCATACCACGGGCGGGATTTGAACTCGCGGTCAGTCTCAAAACTGGTCCAGTGGCTAACGCGACGGTCTGGAGTTTTGAGACTGACCGCAGGTTCAAATCCCGCCCGTGGTATGGTTTGACTGGGAATGTTTCCTTACACCTGCTGTCCCTGTTCACCTACAAGTAGGTACTTGGGTGTTAATCGACTGGTGTGGGTCGCATCCTGGGGGAAAAGATTGAAGGACTCCAATGGAAATAAGGCATAGTCCTCGATACACCCCTGATACACCCCGTCAACTAACTACACGAATACCACCTGGTGGTTCACACTTACACTCGCTCACTCATTTGACCATAAACAGAAATATTAATCTCAGTCTTAAAATAATGAATCCTGTGATACTCCAATATTGAAACTATATACTGTGCCAAAACAAAAGCAATCACATTGCTAAACTCACAAACTAGTATTTAGTCACTTAGCCATAATACCAACTTACCTCATAATTTGTATTATTTTACAATTAAGAATAAAACTAAGTATGCCCGAAATGCCTAGCCATGCTAAGCGTTCTAGTGGTACACTCTGTAATCACAATTTTACTACATGTAAACCAAACAATAACCAAATTTCTGTAAACTCAGCATTGTAATCCTTATAGAGAATAAACTTTGAATTGAATGACGCAGACTTTCTTGAGTTATCCTGGGTGACTAACCCTCTTGGTTAAAAATCCGTACAAATCTTATTTTAACCCTATGCCCAGCTCTCTGGACGTCAACTTAAGCAATGCTCTTAAAAAGCAAAACAGCTGCAACTCAACTTCTTAAGAACCCAAGAGCTATAATTCAACCCTCTCGAGAATTACAGAAACTAGAGATCAACACCATGAATAACAAAAAGGCACATTATTATTATTATTATTATTATTATTATTATTATTATTATTATTATTATTATTATTATTATTATTATGGGAAGCACTAAACCTGTAGGGATTATACAGTGCCTTTGAGGGGAAAGGGATGGAAGGCATTCAGGCTCAATTGAGAGAACCGTAGCATAGATCCAATTCCCTAGATCAAGAGCCCCTCACCAGCGACAAGAAACTTCCCCCTGTGACTAGAATACACAAGTAACCCGCACATAGGAGAGAGGAGCAACGACATTTCGGTCCGACTTGGACCATTTACAAAATCACAAAGATATATAGACAACAGTTAGGTATCTTTAATCCGAAACGTTTCGCCTACACAGTAGGCTTCTTCAGTTGAGTACAGAAAGAAGGCAGGAGCAGTAGAGATGTGAAGACGATGTAATCAGTCCATCACCCTTGAAGACGTAGATTTGATGTAATCAGTCCATCAGGGGTGATGGACTGATTACATCGTCTTCACATCTCTACTGCTCCTGCCTACTTTCTGTACTCGACTGAAGAAGCCTACTGTGTAGGCGAAACGTTACGGTTTAAAGATGACTAACTGTGTTGCCTGTGTCTTACGAACCTGTCGGTATTGTATACCATTTTGATATTCAGAAAAGAGTTAGGTTAGGCTAGGTAAGGTTCGTCAGGAAACAGGACAAGTGTTTCCTGACTGGGGTCATAGATGATGACCCGCCGTTGGAGCTTTTGGTCATCTGACCGAGGCCTTATGGTCATAGTTATAACCATTTAGTTACTTCAGTTAAAGAGTAAGGTAGCCAGTACTGTATATATATAGACGAGCGGGAAAAAGGACGGGAACAAGAGAGGGAGAAGAAGAAATAGTGGTAGTGGTAGGTAGGTAGTGGAACTAGTAGTAGAAGAAATAGTGGTAGTAGATTGAAGAGTAGTAGTTTAGTGGAGGAATAAGGGGGAGGGAGACTAGAAGTGGAGTCAGTCTACGGACAAGAAAAAGGAGCACTGCAGGAGAGCGAAGCGCCCTCAGGAGTGGGACCATAACGCAGGGAGGAAAAACTAAAAGAACATAATAGGCAGAAGAAAGGAAAAGAAAGAAAGAGGAAAAAAATAGGAAAGGAGTAGAAGGATCAGGTTAAGTCAAGAGTGTTCTGAAGTTTGGAGCATCTGACAATGTAATGAGAAAGGAAAGTATCTACAGAGACAAAGCCAGGACGAAGATTCATACAAGAAAGTTATATAGTATAAGAGTTGCTCCAACAAGACAGCGACTGTGAAAACTAAAAGTAGGGTAGACAGTTTTAGCAGAGGACCGGTCAATAGGATGACTGTAATCTTTAACATGACAGAAAGGAGCAATATTAGTGTCGGCATTCCTAACACTTCTTTTGCGTTCTTTGACCCTGTTAGAAAAGAGAGCGACCACTCTCTCCAGAGTATTGGAGAGGAGGACAAGATGACCATCAAATAGAGTAGACACCAGGGGTATCTATGATGAATTAGGCACATGTGCACAGGGGCATCTATAGCGGGAGGAGAGGTACGAACTAGATTGACTAGATTACTGCGAAGGGTGTTAGTTTGACGAAAAGTAAGAGAGAGTTGTTGTGATTAGAACGACTGGAAATATAGGGAAGGCAGAGAGAACAGGGATTTCACAGTAGAGAGTTTGGGAGAGAAGAAAGTCCGTTTAGCACGTTAAAAAGCAGGGTTTATGAAATCGAAAGGTAACCAAGACAAGAGAACGAATTACGAAGAGTAGAAATCCTCTCTCCTGTGTGTGGGTTATTTGTTTATTAGTACCATGAGGCCCACTAACGTTAGTTCACAACATTCAAAACTAGGCGCCTAGCACCTGCAGTTTGTAACCCTGAAATTGCCAAAGAGAAGAAGATAAGCATCCAGGCTCACAGGAACTGTAAACCCACACCCAAGAGGCTCAAGAACTGGAACTTATGCCAGTCAAAACATTTAAACTATAATGAGATCAATGAAAAGAAACTGGGTTGGCGATACTATAGAGTTTTGCATTACTTCAGAAAGAAATAATGATTTATCAGATGTGGTCTCGCTCTCACATCTGAAAAAGCAGCAGACTGAGCTTTATGGGAAAGTCAAGCAGTTGTTCTATGCAAAAAAAAAAAAATAGTTGAGTTTAATATTTTTTTTATAAATTTCAAGTTAATAGCTTAAACTTAATTTCCCCAATTTGTTTAATAAAATGGGCAAAACTGGAGCTTACACAGCCCAATTACATTGTGAACCTTACCTGGAGTTTACCTGGAGAGAGTTCCGGGGGTCAACGCCCCCGCGGCCCGGTCTGTGACCAGGCCTCCTGGTGGATCAGAGCCTGATCAACCAGGCTGTTGCTGCTGGCTGCACGCAAACCAACGTACGAGCCACAGCCCGGCTGATCCGGAACTGACTTTAGGTGCTTGTCCAGTGCCAGCTTGAAGACTGCCAGGGGTCTGTTGGTAATCCCCCTTATGTGTGCTGGGAGGCAGTTGAACAGTCTCGGGCCCCTGACACTTATTGTATGGTCTCTTAACGTGCTAGTGACACCCCTGCTTTTCATTGGGGGGATGGTGCATCGTCTGCCAAGTCTTTTGCTTTCGTAGTGAGTGATTCTCGTGTGCAAGTTCGGTACTAGTCCCTCTAGGATTTTCCAGGTGTATATAATCATGTATCTCTCCCTCCTGCGTTCCAGGGAATACAGGTTTAGGAACCTCAAGCGCTCCCAATAATTGAGGTGTTTTATCTCCGTTATGCGCGCCGTGAAAGTTCTCTGTACATTTTCTAGGTCGGCAATTTCACCTGCCTTGAAAGGTGCTGTTAGTGTGCAGCAATATTCCAGCCTAGATAGAACAAGTGACCTGAAGAGTGTCATCATGGGCTTGGCCTCCCTAGTTTTGAAGGTTCTCATTATCCATCCTGTCATTTTTCTAGCAGATGCGATTGATACAATGTTATGGTCCTTGAAGGTGAGATCCTCCGACATGATCACTCCCAGGTCTTTGACGTTGGTGTTTCGCTCTATTTTGTGGCCAGAATTTGTTTTGTACTCTGATGAAGATTTAATTTCCTCATGTTTACCATATCTGAGTAATTGAAATTTCTCATCGTTGAACTTCATATTGTTTTCTGCAGCCCACTGAAAGATTTGGTTGATGTCCGCCTGGAGCTTTGCAGTGTCTGCAATGGAAGACACTGTCATGCAGATTCGGGTGTCATCTGCAAAGGAAGACACGGTGCTGTGGCTGACATCCTTGTCTATGTCGGATATGAGGATGAGGAACAAGATGGGAGCGAGTACTGTGCCTTGTGGAACAGAGCTTTTCACCGTAGCTGCCTCGGACTTTACTCTGTTGACGACTACTCTCTGTGTTCTGTTAGTGAGGAAATTATAGATCCATCGACCGACTTTTCCTGTTATTCCTTTATCACGCATTTTGTGCGCTATTACGCCATGGTCACACTTGTCGAAGGCTTTTGCAAAGTCTGTATATATTACATCTGCATTCTTTTTGTCTTCTAGTGTATTTAGGACCTTGTCGTAGTAATCCAATAGTTGAGACAGACAGGAGCGACCTGTTCTAAACCCATGTTGCCCTGGAGAGAGTTCCGGGGGTCAACGCCCCCGCGGCCCGGTCTGAGACCAGGCCTCCTGGTGGATCAGAGCCTGATCAACCAGGCTGTTACTGCTGGCTGCACGCAGCAGTAAAATAGCTGAAAATTCGAAGCCTATCAGAAGAGGCATTCTCTGGTTATCGCACGGAATAGCTTAAGGAAAACAAACACAGTAGACATGATTACCGAGAACAAAGAACAAGAGAAACTTAAGGATTTGTTGTTGGTTACCTTACTGGCCTACAACAGACATGTATACCTGTATACTTACTAATAACGAAAAAAGGATAATGCATTACAACCAATGGGTCATCATGGGATGCGGTCAGCCTTTCCATCGTCCTCAAAACGAATTTTGCTGTTCGCAGCGCACTCAGATTTTATGAATCTTATACTCAAAGTTACCAACGCCTAGTATCTAACACACTGATTTTCTTAAGATTAATATATGGTGAATTTAATGTTTGTTTTAGAACTCGGTCATGGTGGGTGGTAAGTGGGGG